>NW_008337147.1:7608148-7665085 GCF_000622305.1 Nannospalax galili
TATTCATCCATGTGCACATGAACCTATAGAGCAACAATTGGGAGAATATTCCACAGAAATATTTTGAAGTTAAGAAAATCAGCACAGAAATCATGCTTGGCCATTGTAGCTTTGCACAACCTCACCATTAGAATTCTCCATCTACGTTCATGAACTTCATCTTTTTTGTTTGTTTAGTTTTGACAAAATAATTCTGAGCAAACAAATCCAAGGTTTATAGACATATTGTATTTTTTTTTCAAATGTACCTTTCTTGTTTCCCTCAACTGAATTATATGTTGTGGAAGGTAAAGATGCTATTAACTAATTAGTAGGGATTTTTAAAAAAATAAATGAAATACTTTAAAGATAATCTTTTGTCGTCAAATATCTAGTCACATCATCTCATCACTGCTTTGAAAGTTCTTTAGTTTTTTTCTGAGGTAAGCAGTAATGTTCCTTTTCTATACCTGCATCTTGTAGTATGTGAGCCAATCTCATTTTACTTTCTTGCTTGCTTGCTTCTTTGTTTGTTTGTTTTGTTTTGAGACAGTTTCCTTTTAATCTGTGCTGGCCTGGAACTTGCTATGTAGACCTGACTGGCCTCATCCCCCACAGAGATCCACCTGCCTCTGCTTCATAAGAACTGGGATTAAAGGCATGTGCCATTGCACCTGGCTGAGACAATCTTTTAACCATCAGCTCTGTTGTAAATACCTAAGTATCTTATGTATGTCATTATCATTGTGGCTTTATTTGTTGCTTATATAAAGTTTGGAATTGTGTTTTATTCCTCTAATAAACTTTTGGCTTATTAATATCAAATTCATGCCCCCACTGTTGTTTCCCTGGTCTTTTGAGTACAAAATAACTTAGTTCAATGCTGAATCACAGAATATCCTATTTGATGATATTTTCAGCACTGTACATAACTCAAGTGACAATATGAATATACGTGATAGAGTTTGTACATATACTGGAAATAGCAATTACATCAAGATTTAGGTAGCAGTGATTCTAAGTCACTATCAGCTAGTAAAGTGTTAGGGAGAAATATGCCTCATAAATAACAACATATTGCTGCTTCCCATGGAACTCAGCAGCAGTAGCATTCTAAAACTGCTCTATTCTACTCATAAGCTGCAACTTCACTTATTTACTTCTTACCCAATAGGTGACTTTATTTTATATAATGCTTACAGAATTAACATATTACAGCTAAACATAAGTACTCAACTATCTAGCTTTTCATAAAGATAGTAATTTATTAATGAATTATTTTCCTTTGTTTCAATCTCAGAGGCAAAGATAGTTCTTGTCTTTTCTAAGATATATTTCCCTTTTTTTAAAATAACTGCCTGATATAGTTACCTATGTAAGTAAGAATCCCAGGTGACTGTGGCACAGAGAATCTTCAGGTCAGTTTGGTAAATAATGTTGCTGTCGGGCTGGAGAGATGGCTCAGTGGTTCAGAGCACTGATGGCTCTTGCGGAGGACCAGGGTTCAATTCCCAGCACCCACATGGCGGCTATGAACCATCCTTAACTCCAGTTCCAGGGGAATCTGAAGCCCTCTTCTGACCTCCAAGACATTGCACGACATGGGTGCACTCACATACATGTAGGCAGTACACTCATATACATAAAAGAAAAATAATAAAGAAAATTTAAAAATAATAATGTTGCCACCACCTTTCCACTGTTACATATCCAGGTTTCATGTTGCTATGAATGTATTTGCTGGGGAATATACAATTCCTGTTTCTTTTTTCACTTCCCTTAAAGTAATTAGTATTAACAGAGATATTGCCTTTCAGATGTTACACTAAACTGAATCCAGATGCCACAAACTACATATGGCAGGATGAAATCTCAAATCGATAGTGCTAATTTCCTTGACTGCAAGGTTTACTCCTGGCCTTGGTCCCTTGAGCATGAGGAGAATGGGAAGGATGGAGGAAAAGAGGAATAAGGATAACAAGTGAATGAGGGTGAAGAGGAGAAGGGAGAAAAAAAGAAAAGGATGGTAAAATGTAGACATACTTCTGAGCACCATTCCTAGCTAATAAGAATTGAACTAGATGGAACCCTGAATAAAACCTGCCAAGCAAGCTTCCTCATTTTATCCATAAGCTATGCATGTTTAGATCTACAAATGCAGAGTAGTTCTGGAGCTACACACAACCAGAAGCTGCAAGAATAATTGAAAGGCTGTATTTCCAGGGCCTCGCGGTCTACTTCCTTTTGTTGCACTCTCTAGTTCTGAAGCTATTCTATACTTGCTGTCACCTCTTCCTTTCTCAAGATCACTTGCTCTTTAACTCAATATGTTTTGACCTTCTGCCCCACCACGAATGAAACTGCATCTCTGAATGTCACAAATGATAATCACAGAATAAAATGGCTTTTCTCTGCTTCATACTTTTCACCCACTGTGCACGGTTTTAACAGTTTTGACTACCCATCCTTGAAATTCTCTTTCCTTCTGACCGTCCAAACATTAAATCTATGTGTTTAAACCAATGACTTGCGTTGTTTGTTTTATTTTCTTATGAAGGACTCAAACTTCATAAAAGGAAAAGGCTAAAGGATGTAGTTTTATCTCTAAAAAAAAAAAAAAAAGTAATTTTAAGACCAAAATCCTCTCAGAAAGTCATACATACAAAGGGAAAAAATGGAAACAACTTTCAACTCTGCATTTTTACACTCAGAGTTTCCTTATGAAATGTAAAGGGCTAAGACAAAAAGGTGATTATAAGGCAGCAGATGGTAAGAAATGTTCCCTGAAGCACAAAGAGAAATAAGTGTCTTTTATCTTTATTGTTATATGCCCAGTGGTTTCCAACATTTGGTGATATGTTTTAAGAAGTCACCAACTTGGTTTATATCTCGATTGATTATAATTTTTATTTTTTTATTTATTTATTTTTTGTTGTTGTTGGTCTTTTTGAGACAGGGTCTCCCTGTAGCCCCAGCTGTCCTGGAACTCAGTATGTAGACCAGGCTGGCCTTGAATTCACAGAGATCCACCTGCCTCTGCCTCCCTAGTGCTGGGATTAAAGGTGTATGCCACCACACCCAGCTATTTTTACTTTTAAGGTGTATGTGTGTCTGTGTGTGCACATGTTTGTGGAGGACCGAGGTTGATATCAGGATAAATAGATTTGTTATCCTTAGAATTTGAAATTTGTTATGGAGAGACACTATGGCTTGCTCACTCTAGTTAATAAGTATCAATATCAAAAGGTGAAAAAAAATTACTCAGCCTCCTTATACATACAGCAGTTTATACTCTTCAGAAAAAATAAATGCATAGTTCAATCCTTTAAAGTTGTCATTCACTATTGAACAATACATAAGCTTAAAGCAAAACTCTACCATCACATGAGACAAACAAACACACCACAGTGTCAGAATATGATTTTTTTCCTTTGTTTTCTCTAACAGATTTTGGAATAAGAATAAATTAAGACATTAAATTTAGGTAGGTAAATATTGTTGGAAAATATTTCTATTTTCAGGTTGAAAGTAAGCCTAAAACTTTCATTAGAAAATCAAACCATTTGTTTTATATCTCTTAACTATTTGTTTCCCCTGTTGCCTTGGCTCTGAGAGTACTTATATTTTCAGAGTTACTTCTTATCACCTATTCTTTACAACACACCTGTGTGTTAGCAAAATATGATTATTCATACTGTACAGATGGTGAGACTAAGGTATAATGCCATCTAAAAGCTAATACCAGATTTGGAACCAGAATTTATGATTCCCAAAACCTCACATAAAGCACTATTTTCTGGTATCCTGGCACTCTCCTTAATGGTCATGAGCAAAAAGCCTGCATATAATTTTAATCTCAACCCCAAATTCCAACTACTTTTTCAGGATGGATCTGAGTCTTTCACGTTAATGAAAATGTATACTGGTTATTTAAAATAAACATAATTGTTATTGCTATTAATAGTACTCAGCAATTCTACCTTGTAAAGATATTTCAGGTTGCAAGGAAATAGAGATGCAGTCAATTGATTTCTTTTTACCTCTTAATTAAAAAAAATTACTGACCTCTCTAAAGGGTGTATCAGAAATAAACCCCAAATAAACAATATCTATGACTACACATCTGATACTGATCATTAGCTGGATTTTGGAATATGTTAATTTCAGTGTTAAACATAGGTGTCATTCTTTTTTTCTTTGATTTTTTAATTTAGGGTATTTTTTAAAAAAATTATTATTTTTATTTTAAATGTATTCGTGTATTGCCCACATGTAGGTAAGTGCACCCATGTCGTGCAATGCCCGCGGAGGTCAGAAGAGGCTGTCATATCCCCTGGTACTGGAGTTTTGGACAGTTGTTAGCTGCCATGTGGGTGCTGTGATTCGAACCCAGGTCTTCTGTAAGAACAGTCAGTGTTCTTAACTGCTGTGCCATCTCTCCAGCCCCTAGGGTATGTTTTTAAAACAAACGGTGATAACTGGAAGGCAAATATGTGCCATTGGGAATATACAGAGTGAAGCATCTGGCCCTATCTGTCACATTTGGAAATTTTTCCACTTAGTCAATGAGAATAAATCAGGTTTGTTCAAAGAAACACATGAAAATTTAAATTAAACATAAATAGTAGAGAAGATTTATGAAACATAATTTGGGCTGACATATTCTTGTTCAATATTCATTTAAAAAGTTATTACATCATTATTAATAAGAAAGTGTTTGCCCCTTAAAAACTAAGTACAGAAGGAAACATATTGACCTAATCGGGTATATATTTTTCTATTTCTTTCAGGATCATCATTGGAGATAAATTGAACACAAGGAACAATATCACAATTGATTTTCCATAATGTAGAAATCAACAGAAATTGTTGCTGCATTTATTATCTATAGAGTATATAAAATTAAGATTCCCTAAAGAGTTTTCAAAGTTTAGTTTAACATCCATGCCACACAGCCCTTTTTCCCCTGTTGGGTAATGAAGCGCAGGGGCTAACAGAATCGTATGATTCCCATCTGTCATTGCTGCAGCAGTGATGAAGCCCAAAATGAAATTCTGTTCTTCATTCAACTCCTGTAGCTTCTTATTAGTCAGGTAATCAAGCAAAACTCCAGGCTCTTGTGTTTTCAGATGAGGAAACTAAGGTCAAGTGACTTGCCCTGAGTCACAGAGCAAAACATCACAAGAAAGGAAGGGACCCAGGGGCCTTGGACTTTCTCAGCTGTTACCAGGACTGTTGAACCACTCACCTTCTGGGTAATGGCTTTCTCTCCTGTCAGGTGTGTCACATTCTATTATCTCCCACTTTTTTTTTTCTGTTCAGGCAGAATCCCTGTACACCTTTCTTCTTTCTCCTTCTGTTATAGGCATGTAGAAATGCTGTTCGACACTTAAGTGTTTCTCGTAATTATATTCAAGGAAACCAGAATACAGATTTAAAATACTCATTAGCATGCTGATTAGAAATTTCTCTCAAAGACTCAAAAGGCTGGCAGGGACCCCCAGAGATCAGCTGATGCAGCCCTTGACTTCAGGCATGTTTCACCTAAGCAGTTTCACACAGATGGAAAACTGTATTTATGACCCCAAGGAGAGAGCTCCCAACCTCCCTTGATAACACAACCCTGGACTTAGATCTGATTTTCGACATAATGGATTACGTGTAAAACACAGAAAAAGAACATGTTCTTACTTGTAATGTCAGATATTACTGTATGATTAAGGTTACACACATTGTGTGTTGTAGATATAAAATTTATTATTGGAGCAACTGCTTATATTCTTAGAAATGATCTTCCTAGATGCTAAGCATTCTTTTGAAATAAGACCCGCTGTATTTTTTTTATTTTGAAGCCATATTCTGGACCCTATAGAATCTTTCCAAATTTTTCATTAATAAACTTTATTTTTATTTTTACTTTTTCCTTCTTAAATGCAGAATGTGTTCAGCAGAAGTATTAGTACATTCTCCTAATCCCTACCAAATTACCTTGAACAAGATAATCTTACCTGACATTTTAGGAAACTATGAGAATTAAGAAGTATTTCTAATAGCTTAGAGTGTGGGATGATGATCTAAATAAATGTGTACATTATGGCTTGGTGGTAATTGACTTTATCACCTTTTCATGTCCCTAGCAGATTTTATATGGGAATTACAAACTCCAATCTCAGTGCCATTTCTACTGATTGCTTCTTTGCTTAGTTATGCCTCAAGCCTAAAATAATTTTCTTCCTTTATTTAAATCATAATATCTTCATAAAACTATTTAAGAGTAGACAGACAAGATGGTGACCCACCTATTATTCAAGGATATAGAGGTAGAGGCTGGAAGATTGTGAGTTCAAGGCCAGTCTATATCACACCGTGAGTTTTGTGCTAGCCTGTCTACCTAACAAGACCTTGTCTCAAAAAAGACAAAACAAAACAAAAATAATAATATTCTTAGTTCAGATGCAGCCAAGAAAATGAGAAGTTTGCCCAAAGGTCTGGCATCTGCAAGTCAATCAGTTTCAATGAGTTCTGTGAACTTTACCCTAGAACATACTGACATTTCTTATCCCAAAATTGTCAACAGCCACAAGTTTCTGATATATTGCCTTCTCCATCTTCCTTCTTCCTTCCACTCTGTCCTTTTTTATTACAACAGACAGGACAAGCATTGCCTTGAGAGCATGGTCATCTGTGTTCCTAGCTGTAGACCTTCCACACTCATTCACACATCCTGTTTCACAGAGGTTTTTTTTTTTTTTTTTGGAATGGGTTCCAATGGATCTATTTGAAAAACAATGAAATATGATAGGTGACCACTATGATACCTTAACCTTCAAAAATTCTAGTATAAGTGATTGAACAAATGAGTAAATATAAGACTAAATATAATATTTGAGAATTTGAGACTAATTTTACTTATTTTCTTACAATAAAACTGAATTATTATTCAAACAGGCATTCTTAAATGCATTTTAATTATAAGACATTGATTTTTATTTCACATAACAAATACATATTAGATTTTTGTGACAGATATATCTGGAGGATAAAGAAAAAAGTTACTCATTCAAACATTTGAAATATATTGATTGCCAATAATATCAAGGCATCCCAATCCAAAATTAAATATCAAGCAAATATAACTTCAATTAAATACTATATGCTATATCCATAAAGCAGAGTTTGGAAGAAAGATTAAACCAACTCTGTTTCAGTGATGCATTCTAAGTCAGGATTCATTCCAATGTCTTTACACTTTTCTAGAAATCTCTTAGGACTGGCTGAGAAAACATTGAATACTGCTGACAAAAGCAAACTAAACATGTTAAGATTTTGAACATGTCTAATCGTGATTCATAGAGTAGCAGAGAACAGGAAATGCATGTTGATACAGTCAAGTGTCTTTCATTGTTATACAGGAAAGTGTTAGGAACCCGAGAAAGCAACCTACAACTGAAATAGTACAAAGAATATAGTGCAAGGCCAACGGATATATGTTTTATTAAAAAGTTTAGTCTTATCTGTGGCATAGAGAATGTGTCCCTCAAAGATGTCCATATCTTTGAATGCCTGAACTCTGAGAATACATGCTACATAGAGAGAGAAATTAAGGTTCCATGATAGAACTAAGTTTGCTGATCAACTGACTTTAAAATAAGGAGGTTATCTTCAGACATGAGTGAGTTTAATGTAACCTCTATGGTCCTTAAATGTAGACATACAGACCTGTCAGAGTCAGAGAGCCTTGAAGGTTCTTCTCTGCTGGCTTTGAAGATTAAAGAAGGGTCAAGTATTCAAAGAATGCAGACTATTTCCCAGTGTCAGAAAAATCAAGTAACACAGCTAAGCACTAATGAAACCTTTATTTTAGCCTGGGGAGACCCACTGCAGATATCTGACCTCTGTCCCTAGTAAATAATAAAATTCTGGATTCTTAAGCTGTTAATTATTTGAAGTATTGTACAATAGCAACGAGAAACTATTGCCTTATTGGTAGAGAGCCATAGGTATATCCTCAAGGAAAGTATGGAAAAGACTTCTGAATTGTGTTTGTGCTAGTCACTTATCTATTACTGTGACAACTGAAAAACACTTTAAATAGAAAAGAATTGATATGGGTTCATAGTGTCAGATGTTACAGTTCATGGCTAACTGGTTGCATTGTTCTGGGCTTATGGTAGGGCAGAGGATCACAGTGGATGAGCATGAGAGAAGACAATTACTCATCTCATGCAGTCAGGAAACAGGGAACAGAGACAAAGAAGGGCCCTATACATGACATAAACCCTAGGAACATATCCCCAGTGACTTACTTCCTGTAATTAGGCCCTATATACAAAAGTTCCTATCACTTCCCAATCATGCCATCAAATTAGGAACCCATCAGTAGATTAACTGATTGATTACATGAGAGCCTTCCTGATACAATGGCCTCTCAATGACAGGGCATCCATCAACTGTAGGCCAAACCTTCATCACATGAGTCACTTGGAGGGATACTTCATATCCAAAGCATAAATGACTCTTTTATATATAATACAATATTTCCCATTTCAGATAAACTCAGGTTACTTTTAAAATTATCCATATCAAGTGCTGGAGAGATGGCTCAGTGATTACGAACACTGACTGTTCTTGCAGAAGACCTGGGTTTGAATCCTGGCACCCACATGGCAGGTAATAACTGTCCATAACTCCAGTTCCAGGGGATCCAACAGCCTCTTCTGTCCGCTGGCATTGCATGACATGGTGCACTTACCTACATGCAGGCATAACACTTGTACACATAAAATAAAAATTAAAAAAATGCAATAATTTGATTATGATATTATCAGGAGGACCTTTTAAATATTAGCCTTAGGTAGAAAGCAGCCCCAGCATATTCCACCAAAGTCCCAACAAATTGAATGCTCAGGTTTATATTTAAAATTGTCTTAAAATTTGATAATCTAGAAACAATATTCAGTTTTTAATTTACGACATATTTTAGAAATGATGCTTTATGTTTGAATTCAAAGTTGTTTGAATTTTTCATATGACATCTTTGAGATTTGAAACACTTTATTGTATATGAGAAACAAATTTAAGAGAAGACATTTTAGAATTTGAGATATCTTTAGAAATACAATAAATTAATTACATCACAAATATTGGAAATATTTTCAAACAAAATTTGTGCTTGTAAGTTTAATTAATTCCCTAATTTTGTTAGTGAACCCAAGTCATATGGTTATATGTCATACCTTGTAATTAAATTCTGGATACACCTTCTAATAATTTTTTAATCATTTAACTAGTGCTGGTGGAACAGAACCCATGTTTTCAGGTCCCTCAGAGTACGTAACTAGCACTACACATTCACATGCTAGGTCTTCCTTAAAGATTTGTTACACAAGTCAATAAAATTAAGAGAGGGTTATTTATATGTAGTTTGGAATGGGTACCATTCTTAAAAGAACATGTTATTTGTAAAGAAAATGTAATGCCTTTGTTCTATTAAATTATTCATACTTACTAATTTACCAGGATCTAACATTGAGAGCCTATCTTAATTTCAACTCATTTAAAATATAAAGTGAGATAGCTATTACACTTTTATTTTATTGAAGAGCCAGACCCATTACCCCCATGTTTAAGTTCATTTCTATTTTGTGTGGTAGTAATTTTGCACTCTAGAGTCGTACTGAATTGAAGAGCAAATATATACATATGCTGTTGTGCCAGGGGGCACAAATTCTGTTTTGATTTACTCATGTGCAACTCCTATTAACACTGAGAGGAATTCAGGGCAAAGTTTAGTTTATTTTTCAGGAAGGATCATGTTGTTACATATACCAAGTAACACATGAAGTCTTTTAGACTATAAAATCAATGATGTGCAGCCACACACATTTAGAGCACTCATTTAGCTTTTCATTGACTAAGCATCTCAATAGCCTGACTCATTCTTTATGGCATATATTTTTTTAAAGCAGAGATGTGACAAAGAAAGAAGAGAGGTAGACTTATATAAATAATAAAGTATGTAGATTCAGAAATGATGGGTGAAAATCCAAAATTTACAGCACTAAAAGGTGGAAAAATGAGCACAGATTATTTTATTTGAAACACATACAAATGATAGATATGCTTAAGAAAATCTAATTTGTGTGTTGTCCTTTAGTCAAGAGAAACAAGTGTTACCTATCTGGTCTGAGTTTCAAGAAGGAGAGAGAAGGGCATCTGAGTGCTGAGATACTGAGAAGGGATGGAGGTAGGGAAGGAAGGCACACAGGGTTCTCTTTTATTAAACAGTTCCTGAGAACCAAGGCTTGCATTCCTATTTATTCCAAAAAACACAAGAGAGGAGAGTTTTTAAATCTTAAAAGTGAGAGAGCTGGCAAGGTGGCTCAGTGAAGGAAGATGCCTGGTGCCAAGCCTCACCACTGGAGCTTGATCCTAGAATCTAAATGATGGAGAGAACCGATTCCCAAAAGTTGTCCTCTTAAAACAATGTTAAATGCTATGGAAGTTGATATATATTTATTTCTGCTTATGACCATATTAATCTGTACTATTTTGGCAGAGTAAATATAAAGTAGAATATGAACCAAATATGGTTCTGTTCTACTCTGAAGTAGATAGTAATGGAGAAAAACAGATTTCAATTTAACATTTGAACCAAGGTGAAAGTATCAAGTAAAAAAGAGGATGCCCACACTAAATTGTTACCTAGAGTTAAACTAGAATTATTTATTGAGTTTGAACCAGGTTGTCTAAACCTGTTTATAGAGATAATGTCATTTGCCTTTCAGATCATGAAGTTAAAATTTAAATATGTCATGTATAATTGCACTAATGCCATTTTGACATTAAAATACTGAAATATCAGATGACATGTGAATGCCATTGTATTGCGAATATATATATGTATACACACACACTCACACATACACACACACACACACACACACACACACACATTACAAGAGTTCAAGATCCATCACTAAGGTGAAAAGGCCTACACAAACATGTAGTGAATCTCAATATTTAATACATATGAATGTTAACTGCCAATCACATATTCCAAAACAATCAATGGCTATAAACATAATAGATTAATGGAAAATAGAAAGATATATCTTAAAATATTTATTTATTTGATGTGTATGAGTGTTTTGCCTGCATGTATGTAAGTACACACTTGCTTGCAATGTCTGTGGAGGCCAGAAAAGGGCAATGGACCCCCCTCTGGAAATGGAGTATGGGCAGTGTTTTGGGGTTTTTTGTTATTTTGTTTTTTTAATTAAGAAAAAAGACATGGGTTAGTTTGAGAAGGGAGTGGCTGAAAGAGAAAAGTCTACCAGCATCGAAATCAGAAAGCACAATCTTCAGCTTATGTTTTTTGTTACAGGCCAATGAAATTTCAGAGTAAAAAAGTTACTTTCAAGAAAAAAAAAAGATGTGAGAAGGGTAATAATACAGATAGCTAATACTTTTTCAATGTTGTGTGTTATGGTTTGAATTTATCCACTGAAAATCACATGCTGAAGCTTGCTCACTAATTTGATAGTATTAAAAGGTGGGGAATTTGGGACATGATTAAATGATGAGGAGACTACTCATGAATGGGATTAGTGGCCTGGTGAAGAGGTTTGAGGGAATGTCAGCCATTTTTAGCTGCTCATCTGTCCCCTCTTCTGTGTGAGGACACTGCATTGATCTCTTCTTGAAAATTCAGCGGTAGGGGCCATTCTGGAAGTGGTAAGCAGCTCACATTCCACCTGGCATGCCAGTGATTTGATCTTGGACTTCCTAATTTATAAAATTATGAGTCATAATTATCGTGTGTGTGTGTGTGTGTGTGTGTGTGTGTGTGAGTCTGTGTCTGTATCTGTGTGTGTATTACAGAGACTGTGGTATGATATTTAGGCATAGTAGAAAGAACTACTTAAATTACATATAAGGTATTTCTTTGTTTTCTTCTTTTATCCTCTCAGAGCTATCTGAAAGCATCAGCAAATTATCCCTATCACAGAGACAATGAAATCAATGGGGAGAGCTGCATGGACTTGCTGCAAGTCTAATGGTAGAAAGTTAGAGACTTGGTACGCTATCACAGCAGTCTGTGTCCATGGTCATTCTCCACTGCCTTCAAGAGCTAGAACATAGGAGGGCATCTCTTCCAATTATAACCCAAGAAACAAAAAAATAAAATCCCTGCAAAAAGGAAAATGATATAGTTTTCAAAGAGGGAGATCTGTTATAGAATGCTCCAGAAAACGTCATTACAAATATTATTAAATCAAATGTTCCCAGCACTCACGAGGTAGAGGTAGGCAGATCTCTGTGAGTTCAAGGTCAGCCTGGTCTATAAAGCAAGTTCCAGGCCAACCAAGGCTACCTGGTGAGACTGTATCAAACAAATAAAGTATATGTTAATACTATAGGAAGAAAATTTTGACAATGTGGAGTGAATATTGTCTTCCATGAATGAACTACGAACTATATGAAACTCATTATTTTCATGGTGGCCAGAACTGACAGAACTTGAATATTCCATAGGCATATTGAACCTTACACTTGTGAAGCTAGTTTATTAAAGATTATATTTGCAAAGTAGTTTTTAAAATAACATTCCTAAAACAAGGGTATCTAGATAGGCTGACTAGACCTCAGTGGATGGACTTGCACTGGGGAATGGCTGAGGATACTGATGACACAGTAGGCCTTAACAGGGATGACAAAGTATATTGGATCCAGTGAGAGGGCTATGGGAGGGTGCAGGTGGGGATGGTGGTATAAAGATGAATAAGATTGTTTGAGATGTTCTGTACAAAATACACAAAAATTCAATTAAAAAAATAAAAAAAAATAAAAATCAAAGTAAATTCTTGATTTAGTATGAGTAGATACATACATGTCTACAATGCTTCTGAAGTGTTTACAAATTAATCAATATAAGGGGGTTTCTGCAGATGGCACATGACACAAACAAACAAACACACAATGAACAAACAAACAAACAAAAAACCCACCAGTGCTCAATATTTAACTTAACTAAAATTTAATGTGGTTCAAAGAATAATATTACAGGCTGGAGAGATGGCTCAGTAGTTAAGATCACTGACTGCTCTTGCAGAGGACATGGGTTCGATTCCCAGCACCCACATGGTGGCTACAAACCATCCTTAACTCCAGTTCCAGGGGACTCCAAAGCCCTCTTCTGACCTCTGCGGCATTGCACGACATGGGTGCACTCACATACATGCAGGCAATACACTCATACACATAAAATAAAAATAATAAAGAAAATGTTTATAAAAAGAACAATATTACCCAAACAGTTAATTCAAACCTAGAGTGAGCCATAGAAATACAATATCAAAAAGGAGAGAAAAGAAATATAATATATGGCACAAGAGCAATAATACTTTCCATTTATACTGAAATCACAGCAGTTAATTGTTTCCCACTTTGGTGACATGTAATAAGAGGAAATAATCAAGAAGAAAAACTGGATGGTAAAATTTTGTACATTTAATGAGTAATAGCAATTTTAATCATTAAAATGGGTACATGTGTATTATATGTGTACGTGCATTACAGACATAAGTATTAATAATATGTGCTAGACAGGTTTCTCTAGAGGAACAGAACTAAGAAAATGAATACATGTCACAAAAGAGATTTCTTTAATTACCTTCTGGTTGGGTGGTCCAACAATGGTGGTCTGCATGAAGAAGAGGCTAAGAACCTGGTAGATGCTAGATGCTTTAGGAATTCCAACCTGGTATTATAGTCCTGGAGGATTTACAGGAGAGCTGCTGATCTTCTGTCCACATTAGAAAGGCTAGAGAAGTTGGGTTCTGATGTCAACAAAGGCACAGCAGCAACAGCAACAACAGTCAGATGCTCTCACCAGCAGGGAGCACAGGTGGTCAGGCAAAAGTAGTCTTCTTTTTCCCTCAGACGTTTTTATATATGGGCTGCTACAGGAAAGTGATGCCTAGGAAATACCTTCAGAGATCTGCCTAGAGGCATGTGTCATAGCTGATCCTTGATCCAATCAAGTTGACAACCCTTTCCCGTAGATCTTACCTTCTTTATGCTCCTTCTTCTGCCATGTTCCCTGAGCCCTGAAGAGATAATACAGAGGTCCCATTTAGGGGTGAGCATTCAATAGACACTTATTTTCAGAACTTTGACCAGATATGAGTCTCTGCAATGACTGCTGCCTACTGCAAAAATAAAGAAGCTTTTCTTACCAATGCTGACAGTAGCACTAATCTATGGATAAAAATGAAATATTATATGGTAATTTGAAGGGTACAACATGTCCATTTAGCAAAGCAATGGTAGTTTCCTTACCAGGACCTATGGCCTTCCAGACTACAAGCTTTAGTCTAGGTTTCCAGTACCAGACTTGACAATCTTTCTGCAAAGTGGGTCTCAAATCCAATCAGAAAGTTGGTCATTCTATAACACTCATGTCACTATTGCATCAGTGGGAATATAAATCCTGGTACATAGGTTGTGGTGGCATATGTTAGGAATTTCGGAAGGAACAGAGAAGATCATGAGCTTGAGGCCAGCCACACCTTTAAACTTACATTCTCTTCCTCATCAACTTGTACATTCTTAAATATTTTATTTTTATTATTTTTTCTTTTATATGTATGAGGGTATTGCCTACATGTATGTAAGTGCACCTGTGTCTTGCAATGCCTGCAGAGGTCAGAAGAGAGCATGGGATCCCCTGAAACTGGAGTTATGGACAGTTGCTAGTCACCATGTGGGTGCTGGAAACCAAACCCAAGTCCTCTGCAAGAGCAGTTAGTGCTCTTAACCACTGAACCATCTCTCCAGTCCCCACTTTTTATACTTGCTATGAAAGTTTTAGCTGTTTTTCACTGTACACATGGATTAACGCAGCAAGTAACAGTATGCCACAGTTTGAATGTTCTCTTATCCTGAATTTTCCTCCACCAAACACATTAGTACATCACCTTTAAATTCAACCTTACTCAAGTTCTCAGGAGAGGCTGAATGCAGCTAGATTCTTTGCCAGAATCAATGCATGAATGGCCCTAGTCTAATGTCTGACTCTCCTTGGTCTTTGTCTGCCTCTGAAACCACATGAGCCAGGGCTCCACGGAAAATATTTTTCTCAACATTCTTATTCTCCATCAGAATGGTCAATTTAGCTCTCTTTACAGTATTGAGGGAACTTTTTATTAGGCCCAGGCCCCAACCAAGGGAATGGTGGCACCCACAGTTAAGGCAGGGCTTTCCCTCTCTATTAACCTAAGATAGGAAATCTCACAAGAAAGCCTAGGGGCTTATATAATAGAGGCTTGTCTCGGGTGATTCTCAATCCTGTCAAGTTTACAATCAATATTAACTATTACAATGTTTATCTTTTTTGAAAAATAAAATATGATCTGATTCACAGTTTATCTGTATCAACCTACAATACTGAGAACAATGGAGGCAGTAAGACTGGAAGCAGGGAAACGAGAGGTGGCTGAAGCAGAACAGAAGACTGGGATGTAACTGTCCACACAATGCTTATGTAGCATGCATGAAGCCCTGGGTAACATCCCCAGCATCTAATAGAACTACATCAGATGTTGGAAACTAACTATCCTGTTCAAGGCCAGTCAGGGCTACATGAGATCCTGTCTCAAAACAACCGAAGAAGAGGGATGAAGGCAACCTGAATATGGTGATTCAAAACAGTAAAATGCCGTGTCTGGTTGACTTCACCATACTATAAAGTAAAGCAAACAAGATTTGGTGGTACTATCTATAGGATGTCAAACACCACACAAGAAGGTATTTGCCTAAGCTATATATTATTCACAACACCATTTCATATTTTATAGGCACCTTACTAATGTCCTAATCAAGGCTTTGATCCAGTCTATGACCCTATTTCTTGAACACATCAGTGGCAAGGAACTCACTACTTTGTACAGCATTTATGCCATTTCATAATAGGGGTGGTTTATGGCCCCTTTTCTTCTACTGAGTCAAAGCTTACTTCCTTCTCATGTGACTGAGAAGGGATAAAAACCTGGCAGGAAAAAAGTAAAGCATACAGAGGGTGTATTTTTTTTTTTTTTCGAGAGATAGGTACCAACACATAGTTGGTATTTTTAACTGTCTGAGCAACTTGAAGGAACAATTATGGGTCATGAAGATATCACAAGATATTAATTTACTATTTCTTAAAGAGGTTTAAGAAGAACAATATTATAAGTCTCTCTATTCACTATGTTTTATGTGTGTTTTGATTCAAAAGATTTGCATGGGTCAGTAGCCATATTAAATAAAAGAATAGTATTATTTCTGTTTGAAGCTTCTTGCTGGTCTAGATCTCAGTTGCATTTAAACATATCATGCCCTTTCTATAAGGGGTGAAATGCACACTATGTATGGGTAAGTTTGGCCACGAACTAAATAGAATTCATGCCAGCCAGACTGAAACATATCAGCTGAGTATCAGCCGATTCAAACTATGGAGCAGCAGCTATTAGAGTGCCGAGCTTAAATGGTACATATTTCTATTTTATCTTTATTGTAATGAGCAAGTCCTGTCTTTAGCTCCCGCTGTGCACTTTTGGAGGGTCTTCCATATGGTTGCTGCTAAGTATTTGGCATTTTCCCAAATGTTACAATTGGGTCAGTGGGGGGGATCGCCTAGGAGTAATAAAACAAGGGTGACTGCAGCAGGGAGAAGATTCCTACCACACAGCAGCTTATGGCCTCTCGTGCATTCAAGCACAGCTCCATAGCGTTCATTACAACATTACAACGGGCAGCCAGGGTAACCAATCTTTTCTGCCATAGCATTTAAACACTCAAAAGGCCAAGCACTGGGTGAGTCTCTCTCCATAACATTTCCGGTTTCTTCATTTTCCCCAAATGACTAAACAACTCGAGGAAGACATGGCAATTATAGCTTGTAGGCTATTGTCATTTTAAGAAAGTTTCCTTAACAAAGCCTTGGTTAAATTTTACAACAGTAGCAGCAGTTGTAGCAGCGGCGGCAGCAGCCTCACATTGGTTAGGATTCTGATGCCTTATGAAGTGAAAAAATGCAGAAGGCAAGTCTGATGATCCGAAATGCTTAAAAATTGAGACATGATTAATAGATCTGGAAGTGAATAATAGTAACATTATTGAGTGTCTTCTATATCTGAAGTCGTAGCCAGGAAAAAATATGCAGTTAACGACCATTATTTGCTAGTGGGGCTTGAACCAGGGCCTGACATGCACACATGAGTTCTACCACTGATCTACACCTCCAGATTCAGCTATTATTTTTATCCCATGGAACGGAATGTTGCTAAGCACTACTACTATTTGAGAGGAAAATACGTTCAAAGCAAAATTACGATTCTAAATAGGGGAATAATACATTAATCAGAGAGTCGTAGGTATAAACATATGCACTCACAAGATTGTATTTTCCATATTCATCTTACACATTCAAGAATTTAATTGTATTTTTCTTTTAACATGATATGGAGACTTTTCATATCGACCATCAATCTAGACCTATGTAGCTTTCTACTAGCTGTAGTGGCTACCGTATAGCCACTTTTCTCCCTGACCAGAGTTATAAGGCATCTTTAGAATTGGAGACCTTTAAGCAAGTAGACAAACACGTGTGGACTTCTATCCGTTTCCGGCCAAGAACTCTAAACTGTGTTGCATTAAAAAACTTGCTTGTCACTTCATTTTTGGCTGCGCCATCCTGGACCCTGGGTCCCAGCTCCCCGAAAACAGAGGCAGGCAGAGTTCCCCAAACCCTGGACTGCAGGTGAAGCCGGGTGGGATGAAGGCGATGCAGGAAGCGGATCTCCTGGTGGTCAAGGCTTGCGCTCCAGACCGAGCAACCACCGCAGAGCAGTCTGAGCACTGGCAAGGGCCCCTGCACTGATCCGCATGGGAAAGTCCTACTGACCGCAGTCAGTCGCAGATGCACTCAGAGCGTCCAGGCGTTTCTGAAGTTCCCACACGTTTCCTGGGAATCCTAATTCCAGCTCCCCGGGGCGATGAGGTCAGCGCTCGGCAGGGCTACGTGTCGGAGGTGAGCACCGACCCGAACGCCCCGCGTCTGGCGCACTTCCGTGGCCCTTGCCCAGCCAGCCTCAGTCTCCTTGGGCCGTGACTTAGCCAGGAAGAGCGGGCAGCCATTGATGTGAGGGCAGCGCTGCGGCTTCAGAAGCGCAATGCGCAGGCGTGCGCAGAGAATGCGCAGGCGCCGCCTTGAAGTGACTTCTCCAAAAAGTGTCTTAGTTCCCGGTCACCTGAGCGCCCAGCTACGCGACTGCGGGAGCCTAGTGGTGCCGTGCCTTCGGCGGGTGGTGCTGGGAGACCCTGTTCTGTCCCTCTCGCCTCCCGGCCCGCCGCGTCAAGCCGCCCTAGGGCTTGTCGGTTCCTGCCCGTCCTTTCCCAGTCGGGCCGGACCGGGCCGAGCCGGGCCGCCCCAGCGCGCTCGCTAACCATGGCGTCCCTCTTTAAGAAGAAGACAGTGGACGGTGAGTTTTCTCGGGGGCCTCTGGGGGCTCTTCGACCCCGGGCTGGCTCGGCTGTCCCTGGGGGAACACCAGCCCACAGGTGAGAGCTGCGTGCTTCAGCCCCGCGCTGGGACCCGCCCTCCGGGGCTGCGACCCGCCCCCTGCATCCTCACCTGGGAAGCCTGCCCTGGTCCTTCCAGCACCAGTCCCCCACCATCGTTTTTTAGTTGTGATTTGATTTTTGGTTTGGGTTTCTTAGCATTCTGAGGAGGAAGGACTCGGCTGGCCCTTGGGTGTCATTAGACTTGGAGATTTGATGGATTTCTTTTTTCCTGCTTGGTTTGTTGCTCCTTCAGTTTGGAGATGTATTTCTTCCAGGCTTCGCAACAGGAAGCCTGGGTGTACAGGGGGAGGAGGCACGAGGAAGCAGGGACCCAGTTAGAAAACGAACTTGGGTCTAGGCTGGCTTTCCATAGGAACACCTAGCACTACAGCTAGGAGCCCCCAGTAGAAAAGTGAGTCCAAGGGAAGGCCTGGGTTTAGTTTTCATAATGTAGTTTTCTCCTTTTATGGTTTATTTTTCCCTTACTCAGGTGAAAGGTAATGTAATTTGCACGGACGTTCACATTTTAGACACTTGAAGTTATTTCATACATGTTTCTCAATGTCGTTTCGTGAAGGAAAAAATGAATATACTGAAGTATACATGTTTGATGGTGTTATAGGCAATGTTTAAAATGCATATATATATATATATGTGGATGCCTCCAGGTACTGAGTTCAAAAATTGCTTTCCCTTACATGTTGAGTCTAGGTTGGTGTTGATTCAGCCCAATAATCACCTCTTTGTAAGGGTCTAACCCAACCACAAAAGGAGCAGTGGTAGCTAGACTGTGGATGGTACAAACACAGAGCTCAACCCTGAGTTGGGGTGACAGTTCTTTGTACTCACTGTTCCAATGCCAGCACAATTATTTGGGGAGAATAACAAAGACATCATCTCTCCCCTGCTCCTTCACCCTTCATTTCAACCCAAGGTGTCATTTTACCTCTAGTTTTATCAAACAGCAGTTTTGCTTCTTTGGAGTGATTGAATTTTTTTTTTTTCTTCAGTATTTTGACTTTTTTTTTTTTAATTGAGAAATGTCATTTTCACTATCAGCTACTAACTTGCTATATGATACACTGCAATTATGTGAAGTGGGATTTATGTGTGATTTCCTGAGAATGCTGCTTAATCTTTCCGGTGCTTTGGGCAACCGTAGTGACTTACACTTGAAGTTTAGAGGAGAGGGGACAAAAGACAATGAGGATGTGCAGTGTGTGTGTGGGCGGGGGAGTGTTGCTGTGCATTCACTTGCAGTTGACTTAATCCTAATAACAAGAAAAATGTTTTTGCTGAATAGACTTGTTTGCTTTAAAAAAGGACTTTTGTTATGAAATGTGCTATATGACATTTCTGAATGTAAATTTGGACCCTATGTATATTTACTACAACTTCCAAGCTTCAGACTTGACATTTTATTAACTTATCATACTAATTCAGATCATTTGCTCATGTCTTAATTATAGATCTGCATTTCCATTGTTTTATTGTGGAGCTTTACTGATGTTTGCACCCCCTGTTAAATTAAAGGGAAAGATTTTTGTTTTGTTTAAAAGGTGACAGCACTCTTCTTAGTAATGGGACACTGTGTTATGAAATTTAATGTATTTTATGCATTTCCATTCTTGGGCACATTATTGATCAGAAGATCTTTTACTGTATGCTGACTTTTTATCTCTTCTAACAGTAATGAAATTCTGATATATAAGGGAAATGTGTAACTGCTTATGGATCTGGGGAATAATTGAATCTTTTTATGTCTGGATTGGCTGGAAGAATTATATACTATATCATTAAAGACTACTGCACATGTAAATTAAAAAGGGAGACAACATTACACCACATTGCTATTCCGAGTTATGTTTAATTCATTTTTGACACAAAGATGAACAAGTCTCGGCAATGCATACTTTGTTACAGAAATTAATGAGAGGTGTATCTCAATGCCATTGAAGAGGATTCTTGCCTATTTAAAATTACAATTGAACACTTGATCTCCCTTTTTCTGATTTGTATTGGCTAGACATGTATATTCTATAATCTGTTCAATCTACAATTTTTTCTTCTGGGTGGACAAGTAGTGACCTATTTATTGAAGATGATTACAAACCTGTTTAACCAGCATGCCACTGGGACCTGTCATAACTGAGTAACTATTTGTAGTTCTAAAATAGAGTGCTGGTGAATAAGGGCCTGGGTCTGACCCAGCTCTCTAGCACTGAGAAAAACCTAAGCAGTGAAGTTCTGTTTTGTTTTGTTTGAGATCGGATGTCATATGTAATCCAGTCTGTCCTCATAACTTTCCTGCCTCAGCTGCCCTGGTGCTGGGATGATAATTGTGTCCAACTGTGCCCAGCTAACAGCATATTAAGTACTGTAATTTTTATCTGTTATCATCAGTAAAGACAAATTTGAAGTCAAACTCTAAACTAGTACTCTACTAGGCATGAAGTCAATCAGAGAAAAGCTGCTATTGCCCCATTTCATTGATGGGGGAATTTATGGCAAGTGATTGAGTAATTTACTCATGATCATAAAGTTAACTAAGCAGAACTAAAATCTCAGCCCTTTAAATATTATCATTATTGCTTTTTTGTTATAGTGATCACATAGCACACACAGTTTAATTTGATAATCTTGTTAATGTCATGGAATTGTGAATTCTTTATTTACTTTTGTCTATAGACTGTTGTCTTAGAACTAATAGTGAAAATACTGGGCTGAAGGGATGACTCAGTAGTTATGAATGTACTGATCTTTCAGAGGTCCTGAGTTCAGTTCCCAGCACCCATACAGGGTATCTTACAACTGCCCATAACCCCAACTCCAGGGGATCTGATACTGTCTTCTGGATTCTGAGGGTACCTGCATGCATCTGCCCATTTCTACACACGGACATGAGCATATGCACACATATACATATAATTAAAATATAATGAAAATAAACCTTTTAAAATCTTTTATTTTTATTTTTTATGTGTATGAGTGTGTTGCCTGCATTATGTAAATGCACTCGTGTCATGCAGTGCCTTTGGAGGTCAGAAGAGGGCATCAGATCCCCTAGAACTGGAGTTAAGGATGGTTGTTACCTACCATGTGAGTGCTGGGAACAAAATCTGGGTCCTCTGCAAAAGCAGCCAGTACTCTTAACCACTGAGAGCTCTCCAGCCCCTAAAAATAAAACTTAAAAAACCCAAAGAGGGAACAGTGAAACTTTAATTTTCATAGTGGAAATGACCTCTGCTTTCTATGGTCCCTGTACGTTAGCATTTCATGAGAATGTCTTTGCTTTTCTTGTGAGCCTCTTGAAAGGAATGGTAGGCCTGATCTCCAGATTAGTTCTCAGGCATGCCTCCTCTGTTCTCAGCAGCCTGTGTGGCAAGGAATAGCATCACCACCAGTTGCTTAGATCATCAGTGACAGCTACATCACTTCTGTGGCATTCCTAGTGATCATCTCTGAGTCTTGTGATTTCTGTTTCCTCCTCATTTCTTCCTCATATTTCCTTCCTTTGGCTCAACACTTAATTTTCCTCATATTCCTCTGATCACTTCTCTTCTGTCTTCTTGAGTTTCTCTTTTTCTTTGTGTGTTTCTATGATTCATGTTTGTGTATGTGTGTGTATGCACATGTATGTGGAGGTGAACATGTAGAGGTTAGAGAAGAACCTCCTTTGTCAGTCTTCCTTTCACTTGATGGAGACAGCGTCTCTTGTTTGCCTCTGTGTGCCTCAGGCTAGGTAGCCTGTGAACTTCCGGGGAGTTGACTGTCTCTTCGTCCCATCTCACTATAAGCACTGGGGTTACAAACATGGCTACTGAACTGACCTCAAGTGGGTTCTGGGGGGTTCAAACTCAGGTCTTCACCCTTGCAGGACAAGCACTTTACCCACTGAACCCTCTTCCCAGCCCAGATTTTTCTTTTCTTTTTAAACCTTCCTCTTGAATGTTTTCTTCTTGGTTCTCTCTTGATTTCTACCTAGTTTTTCACCCTTTAGTTATAACTCACATGCCAATATACTCAAAATTTGCATCTCTAAATGTGTGCTTTTTAAAGATTTATTTATTTATTTATATTTTATGTGTATGTTTTGCCTTCATCATGTATGTAAGTGTAACACACATGTGTACTGGTGACTGCAGAGGCCAGAAGAGGGTATCAGATTCCCTGGAACTGGAGTTATGGAAGGTTGTTAGCCACCACATAGGTGCTGGGAACTGAACCCAGGTCCTCTGCAAGAGCAGCCAGTGCTCTTAAGAGCTGAACCATCCATCTAACCCTCAATGCCTTTTTAAGACTTATATATCCAATACTTTGCTGAATTTAAATTGTGTTTTTCTAAAGCAATTCAAATCAGAAACAACTAACAGAATTTTTTATCTTTTGAAATCAGCTCCTTACAGGACTTTCTTCTTCCACTGTTGTTAGTGCTTGATTTTTATCTTCCTCCTTCAGTTGATTACTAAGTCACTAATTATCAAATCCTCCCTCTTTGCCTTGTAGACTTATAGCACATTCCTGTGTGTGTTCACAGCTCCTTGCTCTTATTCAGATCCTGTGTCTGGCACTTTACCACATCCACTTTCTGCTTTTGTTTCTTGCAGCTCCCCAGGCCTTATCTCCTTCATATACATAGTTGATTTATGATTGGTATATGGGCAACTCAAATCTGACTCTGCTGCTGCTCAGAGTCTTTGTTGACTCTGGTATCCAACAGGATCCAGTGTGAGCTCTTTTAGTAACACTTGCGTGCATGCTTCTTCCTGTTCTCACTGCTACCTTTCTCTTTAGCCATGTCTCTGGAGTCTTACTATCTTTCAGTACTGTTCTCCTGTTCATCAGTATACTGAATGTCACAGTCCTTTGCACCCTCACTTGTTTTCACTTAGTTTCCATGTGCCTAGAATTCCCCAGTATTTGTTTCTCTAGGAAGTCCTCTCTGCTGCCTCTCTGAACTGTGTTAAGTACTCCATCACTTAGGTTGTTGTAGTTTAACACCTGCTTTCTCACGTGCCTTCACTGGAACTAAAATAAATTCTTTTGCACTTTCAACATGGAATTATTCTGTTTTTCCTGCCTTCCATATTGGTTTCAGAGAGTCGTTAGCACATATTAAAGTGTCTCTACATTTATTTATAGTTTAGAGCACACCACCTTAAAATGATAGCATTTACCAACTAATACAGAACCTGCTGATCTGTACCTGCAAAGTATCTCCACCGTGAGCCCTGGTATAAGTTTAGAGGTAATCTCAGGAATGTTTGGACAGGAAAGGAACAGACCTAGGGCTTGACTCTCCCACTTTGGCCTTAGTGTTCCACCTCTTCCTTCCAAGCAAGTCCTGCTGTTTAACTCCAACTTAACTTCTTAAAAAAAAAAAAAATTAAAGTTTGTTAATGGTAAACTGATAAACTGATGGGTTTCATTATGGGATTTTCATACATACAGTAATATACTTGGATACTGTTCACCCTCCATTCTCCTAATTGATCACTCCCCAACCTATTAAATTGTTTATCTCCATTGACCAGAGTAAAGCCATTGACACAGTCCCCTCCTGCCCTGTTTCCCATAGTCCTTTGCTTTTGCTTTTGCTTTGCCATGTATTAGAAGTTAATTAAGCTGCCATGTGTTCTGAGTTTCTGTTACCCCAGTTCTAAAGCCTGAGAAACCAATTTGATTTGCATGTGAGATTCTGATTCTTCTCATTCTGTAATTTCCCTTTGCCTCTGAGTCAGTCTGGTTTTAGACCCATCTAAGTACAGACCTATAATGTTTTTTCGTTTGGTTGGTTTTCGGTTTTTTGAAACAGGGTCTCCCTGTAGCCCCAGCTGGCCTGGAACTTGCTGTGTAGACCAGGCTTACCTGGATCTCACAAAAACCCACCTGCTTCTGCCTTTGCTTCTTCTAGAATTAAAGGTGTGTGTCTTTACTTATTTATTTTAAATTCCTTTGATTTTGAGTTTATTTCATTGTTACTTTTTTCTGTAGAAGATATTCATATATAGCCAGGACCCATTTCCATTCTTGTTCTTTCATGAGTTTAGCTAAACTGACTTACCACTGCCCATTGTTATCCCTAGAGTGTGGACAGTGCTGGACCATCACAGTGCCACATTTCTCACTGATCCAGCTGCATGGTTTACAGAAGTCTCTGATAGACTCCTCCAGTAAAGCAAAATGTGTCAATACTTTAAATTTCAATCTCAACTCATGTGATAGTTAATCAGATAGTTAACTAGTAAGCAATAAAATTCAGAAATAAAATTATTTTTCCCAAAGATATACACTTAAAAGTATAAAATAAGTTTTTCAGATTTAAAAGTCCCTCATGTCCTTTGATTACATCACATCAGGGTGTGTGGTGGAGCAGGTAGTTGATAGCCACAGAGGCCTCCTAGGGGAGCAGGTAGGATCCTGGGAGTATGAGATTCTTGCTAAAGGTCTATGCTGACAGCAATACTCTGCAGGCTAGTTCTCTCCCTCCTCCCAAAGAAAGGTGCTTCAAACTGTATTAGTCACACATTAATGACTATTCCTATTTATAGTTGATCATCACTTTTTGTTTTTATCTGCAAATGTGCAAATTATATGCAAATGACCAGAGTACAGGGCAATAAGCTATAATTCAAGTTAGGACTTGGCCTCAACTCTCAGTAGAAAATGATTTTGAGCTAATCTGGACCACACAAGAGATCCTTGTTATTTTTAAAAATGTATTTAGATTTTTTTTTAATTTTCTATAATCATGTAAGTCTAATTGACTTGGATCCAATAAAAAGACCCTTAAGTCTATATCTTATAAAGTCCCCAAATTTAAGTCCTTGATCTTGTGACCCTGGTCTGGACACCTGTATTTCATTCCCTATAAGAGACTGCAAGAGTTTAGATAGGCCTTTAAATACACCCAGCATGGAGCTGGCCTAGGTGAGTTCTAAGTGTCATGCTGAGCATGGACCTGGAGAAGGACGTAGGTGGAACTCAAACCTTTTCCCCCTCTGAATGAATGGATGAATGAATGAATGAATGAATGAATATAGCAGGGAACATGCTGTATCAGTTTATGCATTTTGGACATTTTCACAGTTTGAAGGTTTTCTGGTGCCAGTTACTGTGAAAGTACTTCACAACAGCCCTACCTGGTAGCTGAAGTGATGATGTATAAGAATCCAGGGCACTCTTTTGCCTAGAGAAAGCAGTGGAAAGTGAACAGGAAGTGTCTCTTATATGTCAGGGCAGCACTGTGCTTATTTCTCTCATTGTCTTGACTAGGGTAGAAAGCAGGGAAAGGCCTGCTGCAGGACCCTGGTCTGGGTGCTTTGCCTTTCAAGAGACAATACTTAGGACATTCAGGAAGGAATCATATTGCTTCAGTTGACTCTGAGACAATGGAAGCTCTGAAAGTCCTCAAAATTCAGTCTTGGGGAACTTGAGACTCTGAAAAGAGTTTAGAGGAGGGAGAAGGGGTGAAATGAGACCATTGGCAGGAAGGCTACATGCTGAGTGGGTTCTTCATATAGAATGTGCACCTGTCCCATTTTCCATTTACTAATGTGTAACAGAAATATGGCAGTCAACCTTCTGGAGGAGCTAGGTTCTATATTTCATTTAAACAGACATACTGCCTTCTGCTGATTAAGCCCTTAGCTGATACACAGGATTAAAGCACAAGGAGGGGTAATGCATTCTGATAATCTCTTAAGGTCTCAGACATTATGGTTTCTATAGATGTAAAGAGATTATTTAATATCTTAACCATGTAGGTGTGGCTTTCCCTCAGAAATTAGAATGCCAGGGAAAAGTTGGGATGCAGTATGTGCAAAGACTAGCTTGAGGAGCAACAACTAGCAAGGGAGGGGCGGGTATATATAACCTTGTTGGGGTCAGCTCACAAGGGAGCAGCCACAGTTACAAGCAGAAAATTATAAGGGATAGCTAATTATTTCAATGATCCATGTTTGTAGAATGATACCTGTCACAGTTCAGGTTTTACTAATGGCAAATTATCAGTCTTCTTTCCTGATAGCCAGTACATTTTATTATAGTTAAAGGGATAAATTAAATATGCCAGATCCCTTTATGTATCAGAATGTGTGTGTGTGTGTGTGTGTGTGTGTGTGTGTATCCCATTAGATCACTATTAGGTATAATATATTGAGATAGTATAGTATAATGGCAATAAAGACAAATCAGCAAATACATGTATATTGTGAGACCAAAACTCTTGCTTGAGACTGAGGAATTTCTGAAATCAAAGGGCTTACTGAATTTTCACAGGTATCGGACCAAATCCTGAGAAACGGTCCTATAGCTTCCCATAGCAAGGCTGGATAGCAGTTGGAAAACTGTCCACTGGGCCTAAGAGAATTTTAAACTTGGGACTGGAGAGATGGCTCCATGGTTAAGAACACTGGCTATTCTTGCAGAAGACCCGGATTCGATTCCCAGCACCCACATGGCAGCTAACAACTGTCCGTAACTCCAGTTCCAGGGGATCGGATGCCCATTTCTGGCCTCTGCAATCTTGGATGACACGGGTGTATTGCATGTGGTCAATATACTCATAACACATAAAATAAAAATAATAAAATATTTTTTAAAAAGGAAAAAAGAAAAACAGAGTATTTTAAACTGAAAATTCTAAGGAAGGAAAGCATGGCTGTTTACATGGATCCTGCATTGCATAGTGTGTATTGGGGAACATGTAGCTATAGGACTGTCCATAAGAAGTAACTGGGGGGAGGTGAGGGCTAAAGAGATGACTCAGTGGTTAAGAGCTCTGACTGCTCTTGCAGAGGACCCAGGTTTGGTCCCCAGCACCCATATGGCAGCTAACAACTATTTGCAACTCCCACTCCCTCTTCTGGCATCCATGGCATGCAAGTATAGGTATACTTACATACATGCAGGCAAAACATTCATACACATAAAATTTTTAGTAAGAAGTAATTGTGCATTTGATGTGGTTGGGTCTTCAAGCAGGACACATGCTGCCAGGAGGTTAATGATAATAGTTCAGAGTTTAACACATTGGGCTGGGGAATAGTTTTGTTGGCAAAGTACTTGCCCTATAAGCACGGAGACCTAAGTTTGATACCCCAGAACCCACCTGAAGATGCCAGATGTGGTGGCAGTGTTTGTAATCCCAGTGCTGGGGAGGCAGAGAACAGGCAGGCAGATTCCTGGGACTTGCTGACCAGCCTGCCTAGCTGCTTCAGGGAGCCCTAGGCCAGTGAGAGACCCTGCTCAGAACACAAGGTGGATCCTCCTGAGGAAGAAAACCAAAAGTTGACAGCTTCTTGTTTCTATATATAAGCGTGTATACAGCACGCGCGATTTTAACATACATTCACGAATATGAAACAATCTTTAGTTTTTGTTGCTTTACCTATTCTACCTTTCTATTTCTCTATTGTCTACTCTTGAAATTAAATTAAAGACTTCCCAGTGTCTTTTTTTTTTTTCCTTACCAGATGTATTCTGTCTCTTAAAGAGCTTATATATGAAATCAGACCTGCTAAGGAGTAAACCAAGTGGAAAATAAAGTTGTGCATAAAAATATTAAAAGTATCTCACCCTTTTCATGTTGTTCATTCTAAATTATCTCGAAGACCAAATCATTAAATGTGGGCTTAACATATGGGTTGCTCAAGGAAAATTGAGTAGTAATTTGTTTGTTTTATAGACTCTTGCTATTGTCGCATATGAAAAGTCATTTTACTGTCTTTTCCTACCATAATATGTTTTAAAGTGTTATGATTATGCTTTAGTATGTAACATTAGATGCTCTGAGTTTATAGCTCAGAACTGTTTAAATATTAATAGGTCTATTAACAACTATGAGACTGTGGAATATGTAGTAGTTAATTTTCTTTATTTTTCCTTTTATAATATACAGTGTCAGTTAATGTATGCATAGTTACATAAAATTAAAGAAAATTAAATTATTTATATTAAATTCTGTTTGGTTTTGTCACAATTCTTTTTTCTTTTTTCAATAAAGATGACCTTAGGTATCCTGGACCCTCTGATACTTAGACATCTACTGAATACCCAAGTTTCCATTTTATTTTGGACACTGATTATCTAGCATTGGAGCATATCCCCCCATA
Organism: Nannospalax galili; assembly: GCF_000622305.1. NCBI lineage: Eukaryota > Metazoa > Chordata > Mammalia > Rodentia > Spalacidae > Nannospalax > Nannospalax galili. The sequence goes on from NW_008337147.1 coordinate 7,636,849, forward strand.
GTGTAAGGACTCCTCCAGAGACAGCCCCACTTTAGATGCCATTCACATATCACAGATTATCACTTCTTTCTGATCTTGTCCTTCAAGGTTGTTAATTGGCAAAGACAACTTTCAAAACGCAGGGAAGTGCTTTATTTACTATGATTGTTTTATCATGAAGAATATCACAGGGGGACAGGGACCCAAAGAGATTCTTAGGTGGAATAGAGGCATAGAATTTCCATGCCCTCTCTGGGTATACCACCATTCTGGGAGTCCAACAGTATGTCCATCAGTTGAGAAGTGCTGACTTTCTTCCCTGATGAGTTTCACAATCCACTTTACAGAATCTCTCACCCTGTGATCTAGGGGTGGGGTTGAACTCAAATCAAACTTTTGGGCTTTTTGGAATCCCTATTCTTTAGCTATCAGTTTGATTTCTTCTTACAATTCCTCTTCATTCTGAATTGATACATGAACAAATAAAAATTGTACCTCATAAGCAGGGTACCATTGACATTTTGATACACGTGTGCACTGTATAATATTTAAATTTCATTAAATATGTTTCCTCAACTGGATCATTTGTGGAGAAACCTTTCAAACACTAGCTTCTTGAAATGCCCAGTACATTGTTACTATCTACACTACACTACAGTAGCACACCAGAACTTCTTGTTCCCATCTAGCTGTAATTTAGCATCTATATTATCAATTTTTCTCATTACTGCGATAAAATACCTGAAAGAACCAACTCAAGAGAGGAAGGATTTCTTTGGGCTCATGGTTTGAGTGGCATGGAAGGCATGGTGGAGAGAGCACTTGCAGTGGGGAGAGCAGGACTGTGAAGTGATGGGTTACTTCTCTTTGGTGGTCAGGAAGCAGAAAGCTCAGACCAGAACTGAAAGACACCCCCCCCCCCAGCATTCTGCTTCCTCTAACCAGACCCCACGTCTTAAAGGTTCCACAACCTTCTAAAACTGCCATTTTCTGGAGACCACGTGTTCTAAGCATGAGCCTTGGGTGTGGTTTCCACTCAAGCCAAAGCAGTGCCCAGTGATCAAGCTTTCCGGTCTCAAGCCTTCCTAAATGCTCCAGCCTCAGTGATCATCGTGTTGTGTCTCAGTTTCTACGTAGTACCGAGGACCCCACGTCTTAAAGGTTCCACAACCTTCTAAAACTGCCATTTTCTGGAGACCACGTGTTCTAAGCATGAGCCTTGGGTGTGGTTTCCACTCAAGCCAAAGCAGTGCCCAGTGATCAAGCTTTCCGGTCTCAAGCCTTCCTAAATGCTCCAGCCTCAGTGATCATCGTGTTGTGTCTCAGTTTCTACGTAGTACCGAGATCATGCAGTGCTTGTCTTTATTTAAAATTATTTATTTAAATTATGTTTCTGAATGTTTTGCCTGTGTGTATGTAAGTGCACCCATGTTGTGTAATCCTGTGGAGGTCAGAGGAGGGTGTCAGATTCCCTGGAACTAGTGTTATGGACGTTATAGCTGCCATGTGGGTTCTGGGAACTGAACCTGGGTCCTCTGCAGTAGCAGCCAGTGCTCTTAACTACTGAGCCATCTCTCCAGCCCCAGTACTTGTCTTTCTATAGACATCTCATTTTACCCAATGACCTTTAGTTCCAAAGGACCTCTAGTTCCATATAGATTGTCACAAGATTTTATTTTATATGGATAAATAGTATTCTGTTGGATATAGGTACCATATTTTCTTTACGTTCATCTATTCATGGACTCTTAGGTCACTTCCATTTCTTGAGTTTTGTGAATGGTGTTGTATTAAACAGGAGAGTGCAGAAGTCTCTCTGACATACTGACTTCATTTCCTTTGTGTATTTACCCAGAAGTGGAACTGTTAGATCATTTGGTAGTTCAACTTTTAATTTTTGTTGGACTTGAATACTGTTTTCCATAATGGCTCTGCTAATTGACATTGCCCTCAGCACTGTTAAGGGTTCCCTTTTTTCCCGAATACTTACTGGCCAGTGAATTTGTTGTTCGTAGTCATTCTCACTATGTGAGTAGATGTGAGGTTAAATATACTTCTCTTGTAAATTTACATTTCCCTCATAATGATGTTGAAAATTTTTTCACTTGTTTATTGACCATTTGCATGCATTCTTTCAAGAAACATCTATTTAGGTCTATGGCCTATGTGTTATATTTATTTATTTTTGTTACTGAGTCTTTGGAGTTTCTTAGAAATTCTGGGTGTCAGCCCCCTGCCATATGTACAGCTTGAGAGTATTCTCTTCCATTCTTCAAGTTATCATTAAAGTTTGCATCTGCTTCATTGAAGAGCTGTCATTTATTCTGGCATGATTTACAACACAAAAGAAAACCAGATTCAGTAATACATCTGACATGTCTTCCTTCCTGAAATCCATTCAGTGCTGGACTAAGGAGAGATGAGGGGTATGCGTGCATGCATGTGCGTGTGTGTGTGTGTGTGTGTGTGTGTGTGTAATGCATGTGCCATGTCAAATTGTGAACTAATTAGTTCTCTAAGGAAAATTTCTATTTGTATGTAATTTATACTTGGGTTTAAACATCAAAACAATTGCATATTTGTGCAAAGTTGTCCTCTAATCAATGTCTAATCAATGGTTATAATCTATGTTTTAATATTGATTGATTTTTCTCATATATTAAATTGAAAGAAAAAGTTTAATGTGTAATAGCTCAAAGCTTCTTTTTCTATCACTGTCTCTTAGTCCGGTATTTTAAGTGGTATTGAAGAAATGTTACAGCCATAAATTTAGATTTCTTTTGTGGTTCTCCTAGATGTAATAAAGGAACAGAATCGAGAGTTACGAGGCACACAGAGGGCTATAATCAGAGATCGAGCAGCGCTGGAGAAACAAGAAAAACAGCTGGTAAGCAGAACATTACATTTCAGTATAACTTCAGACAAATTTGGAATTTAGTGTTGGAATAATTAGCTAACTAGAAAGAAGGCACTTAGCAGGGGGTAAGTGATTTACTTGAGTAAGAAAAAGCATTTAGTGTTTCCTTGCATTTTCATCCTGTTTTTATTGTATCATTTGTTGACTTTTATTGGAACTTTTTTGTCTTCTGCTAATACAGAATCAAATTATTCCTCGGTTTTTGAATATCATGAATATCTAGGACTGAGTAGTCCTCAGTACACAGAATTTACCTTCTTAATTGACAGTAAAAGTAAAGACGGTCCAAAGAAAGCAAAAGAGGTTTATGAAGATGCATTAATTAATTCCTAGGTGTCTTCCCTGTTCTTTTAAAGATGATTGTGTCTGTGACAAAAATTTTCAGTTAGATTGATATGGCTTATTTAAATATATTCTTTATGCTATATTTTTAAGTGTATGTTATCTCAAATCTGTTGAAAAGCAGCTATCCTCGGATGTGTGAAACATGCAACAAATTGTACATCTTTAGAGTGTACATTTGATGTTTTCACCTAACTATATATCTCTGAAATCATTATTCTTGTTAAGCTAATAAATACGACTATCATTCCCCCTAAAGCTTCTTAGCCTTTGAAATCCCTCCTATCCCACCCCTCAGTGGTCCCTTTCCCCAAGGAGGCAAATACATCTGATGTCCCTATAGATTAGTTTTAACTCTTTTTATACTGGCTTCTTTCAGCTCTTTTAGCACGGTTATTTGATGTTAATTGCTGTTCACATGTCTGGCTTAAATCCTTTTCACTGAGTGTTCTTTCAGTTTGTGGTTGTTTCCTCATTTCTTTATCTGTTTCCTACACAGTGGATAATTGAGTTGTTTCCAGGTTTTTGTTTTTTATGTAAAGTTGCTATATGCATTCAAATGAATTTTTTGTACATTTTTATTTCTTTTAGTCAATTCCTAGAAGTGAGATACATGTTTAACCTTATATGAGAAAGTACTAAACAGTTTGCAGAGTGACTGTAATGTTTTCTCTGGCATTGGGTGAGAATTGCAGCTGTTCCACATAGTTGGAGTACACAGTCTTTAATTTCAGCCATTCTGGTGGGGGGTTAGTAGATTGTGATTTTCAGTTGCATTCCCCTAATTATTAGTGATGTTGAGCATCTAGTTTAATGACACTAATTTCGATTTGCATATAATTCTTTGCCAAAGTGTCTAATTTTAGCCATGCTCTTCCATAAAATTAATTTTTATTTATTTATTTTTATTTTATATGTATGTGTGTTAATTCCTGCAGAGGCCAGAAAGGGTATTGAATTCCCTTGGACCTGAAGTTATAGTCAGTTCTGTGCTTTCCAAATGCGGGTGCTAAGAACTAAACTCAGGTCCTATGTATAAGCAATAAGCTTTCTTAACCACTGAGCCATCTCTCCAGCTTCTCATCAAAATATTTAATTATAGTCATTCTTTATGTTGCAGATATAAATGTTTTGTGTTATAGTTTGCAAATAGTCTCTACAAGCCCTTGAGCTTGTCTTCAGTTTTCCTAAATGTCTTGATAAATAGAAGTTTTTGTTTATTTATATTTTTAATGAAGATAAATTTATTTTAATTTTCTTCTTTGGCTACTACCTTTGATGTGTTAAGAAATCTTTGCCTAGGAAACTTCACTAGTGCTTTCTCTTAGAACATTTAAAAATAATAGATCTATGTATGCTTACATTTCAAGCTGTGAACTACGTGTTTCACCATGGTGTTAGATAGACATTTGCTTTCTGCATATGGAATTCATAATTTGTTGCTAGCACCTTTCCCAGGCCATCTTTGTAGAAAATCAGCATTCTAAGTAAGTGAGCATCTTTCTGGACCCCTGACTGTTGTATTGATAGGAATGCCCTTGAGCTTTCAGTCTTGCTGTCTTTATTGCTATTGCTTGATGGTAGGTCTTAGAGTTATACAATCTTTGCACCTCTTTCATGATCATTTAAGCTGCTTCAGGCACTTTGCTTTTATATATGACCTTTATAATAAACCCCTCAACTTCTACAAAAATTATTGTATTTTGATACAGTCATATTAAATGTATGACCCATTGGGACAAATTAACATTGTAACAAATCTTACTGTACGTGTATATTTTCATGTATTTCCACATATTTAGATATTCTTATCACTGCATTGTCCTTGTAAATCTGTAGGACTTGTATTTTCTTTGATGCTATAATTAAAAAAAAATCAACTTCTGATTTGTGAGGGGATGATAGACCTAGAGACACACTATGTTATGTATGTACATCTTGAATCCTATAAGCTTCATTTATTCTTGAATCCTATAAACTCATTTATTCATGAGGCCTTTTAGTAGATTCCCTGAAATTTCTTTGTATAAAACATTTAAAAATATTTTATTTATTTTCATTTCTTATGTGTATGAGTGTATTTCCTGCATGTATAAAAGTGTACCCCTGTCATACAGTGACCACAGAGGTCAGAAGAGGGCGTCAGGTTCCCCTGGAACTGGAGCTAGAGTCGGTTGTTAGCCACCATGTGGGTACTGGGAATTGAACCCAAGTCCTCTGTAAGAGCAGTCAATGCTCTTAACCACTGAGCCAACTCTCCAGTCCCCATTCCCTGAAATATCTACAAAAAAGGATCATGCAATCATGGATTAGGAAGGCTTGACATCTTCCTTTCCTGCCTCAGAAACTTTCTTAATATAATCTTTTTATTGACTCTGAGAATTTCTTACAATGTAGTTTGGTCATATTCTCCCTCCTCCTCTTCTTAACTCCTCCAAGACCCCATCCCCAACTTCATGTCTTATTTTTTCAATAATCTACCATGTCCAATTTGTGCTGCCCACATACTCGTGGGTCTGGGGCCATCCACGGGAGTGAGGTCAACCTGCAGTGGCCACAAGTAAAGAAAATTTACTCTCCCTCCCCTAAAAGCTAACAACTGTCTGTAGCTCCTCAGTAGGGGGTAGAGGCTCCTGAACCCCTTCTGGCTCTATGCTAGAATGCTTAGCCTGATCTTGTGCTGGCATCCGTAGCCACTGTGAGTTCAGGAGTGAAGTGATCCTGTTGTGTTCAGAAGACACTTTTTCACTCAGATGCTTCCTGACCTCTGATCTTAGAATCTTTCCACACTCTCTTCTGAGATGGTTCCTGACATAGGGGTTGCTATGATATAAATATCCCATTTGTGGCTGAGTGTTCCATTGACAGTAATTCTCTGCATATCAGCCACTTAAGAGTTTCTACAAAACTTCACTGATGAGGCCTGAGAGCTGCAGGAATCTCTGGGTATAGAGGTATGAATTTAGAGGGCAGTTTGGTGGTATGTCCCACATAGCAGAATGATAGTAGGAACCTTTAAAAAATATTTCCCCCCTTACATTTTCACAGTAGATAGAATTTAAAGTACAGTGCTAAAACAGAAGTGGCATAGACATTCTTACTTTTTGATTGAACTTAGGAAGTAAATATTCAGTCTTTATAATTAAGTATAGTGTAATCATAGGCTGTTGTTGATGCCCTTTTTCCAGGTTAATGATTTTCCTAATTTGCTGAGAGTTGTTTTTGTTTTTTGTTGTTGTTGTTGTTTTGTTTTTAAATAAGGAATGATTTTTTTTTCACTGTTGAAACAGTTGTGTAGTTTTTCTCTCTAAGTCTGTTCACATTGTATATTAGTGAAGGTTCACTGAAGAAACAGCACCAGTAGAATGAATATACATACATACATACACACACACACACACACACACACACACACACACACACACACGGATTTATTAGATTAGCTTACAGGATAGAGTCTGAGTAGTCCAACAATGGCTGCACCACACTGGAGAGGCTGAGAATCTGTAGTCGCTCAGTCCACAAGGCTGGGTGACTCAGTAGTCCCAATCTGGTGATGAAGGCCTGATGAAATCCCAGAGATCTGCTGCTAGTCTTCAGTGTACAACAGCAAGATGAACTCACCAATGAGAGAGAAGGCAAGTGGCAAAAAGCAAGAGCTCCCTTCTGCCATGGCCTTTTATATGGGCTGCCATCAGAAGGTGACACCCACATTTAGGGAGGGTCTTCCAGCTTCAGAAGATCCTATCAAGAAGGTCTCTCTCAGTTAATCCCAGATCCAGTCAAGTTGCCACCCAGGATTAATCATCACACATTGGTTGATTCCCAAAACAAAACAAACGTTTGCTCCTGGAATGTAACTCTACTTGGTAAACAGGCAACTTTTAATATAATTTAAATTTGCTGAAATTTTGTTAAGCATATTGCAACTGGGGCTGGAGAGAAGGCTCAGCAGTTAAGAGCACTTACTGTTCTTCCAGAGGAACCATGTACATTTCCAAGCACCTACAGGCAGTTCACAGCCACTGCAGTATCTCCAGCTCCAGGGGATCCATTGTCCCCTTCTGGCATCTGAAGACCCTGCTCTTGTGTACAAAGGCACACCCCCCACACATACACATAGTTAAAAGTAAAGATAGGACTGGAGAAATGGCTCGGTGGTTATGAGCACCAAGGGCTCTCACAGAGAGGGTCTCACAGAGGACCCAGGTTCAGTTCAGCACCCATATGGCAGCTAACAACCATCCATAACACTAGTTCTGGGGATCTGATGCCCTCTTCTGGTCTCTACAGGCATTTTGTACATGGTGCACTTGTATTCGTGCAGCCAAAACTCTCATACATACAAAGTAAAAAGAAATAAATTCATTTTAAAAAATTAAAAAATGAGACATATCTTTAAAAAAAAAGTATTGCAACCATGTTCTTAGAAATGATACTAATTTAGTGGGTGCAAGAACTGGAAAGATGCTCAGCAGTTAAGAGTACTGACTGCTATTGCAGAGGACCCAGGTTCGATTCCCACTATCCACATGGTGACTAACAACCATCTATAACTCCATTTCCAGGGTGTCCAATGCCCCCTTCTGACCTCCACTCACATTGCACAACACAGGTACACTTACATACGTGCAGGCCATACAGTCATACACTAAAAATAAAAATAATAAATGAGATATAAAAAAAGGAATGATACTAGTTTATCTGATTTGGATGTTTAGAAATAATGCTGACCTCGTAGGACAAGTCTGTAAATCATCTTTACAGTCTTGGGAATGTGTGTGTGTGTGTGTGTGTGTGTGTGTGTGTGTGTGTGTGTGTTCTCATGAACCCATGTCCCTATGCCACTAACAATCATTTTGCTATTGCAGAGGACCCAGGTTCGATTCCCACTATCCACATGGTGACTAACAACCATCTATAACTCCATTTCCAGGGTGTCCAATGCCCCCTTCTGACCTCCACTCACATTGCACAACACAGGTACACTTACATACGTGCAGGCCATACAGTCATACACTAAAAATAAAAATAATAAATGAGATATAAAAAAAGGAATGATACTAGTTTATCTGATTTGGATGTTTAGAAATAATGCTGACCTCGTAGGACAAGTCTGTAAATCATCTTTACAGTCTTGGGAATGTGTGTGTGTGTGTGTGTGGAAGTAAGGCATAATCTATCAGAAAAGTCAACTGTAAAGGAAATTTCTTACTGGATAGATATGTAAACTACAAATTCTTTCTCTTTATAAATAGGTAAAGGATTAGATAATCTGTCATAATGAATGAACTGTGTTGTTTTAATATATCAAGTCAGTTTTTAGTAAATTTGCAAATGCAATGACATGTTGCACATATATTCCCTCATTACCTTTTAACATTTGAAGATATGGTATGAGGTCCTCATTTGCATCCTCAATGGTTATAATTCATGTTTCTGACTTGGTTTTTTCCTTTTCTTGTCTGAGTGGTGCGTCAGTTTGATTGGTCTCTTGTTAAAAGCAATAACAACAATCAAACAACGTTTGCTGTCACTGATTTTTCTGTATTGGTTGGTCTTTCCTACTTTACAGTTACTTTCTCATAAAATTTTCTTCTTTCTTTCTTTTTTTTAATTTGAATTTATGTTTCTTTTTTTCTACATTATATTGAAGTTTAGGAAGTATTCAGTGTTTTTTCCAAATATGAACTTTAATGATAAAAATTTCCTAAGAAGTTTTTTAATTTCAGCTGCAATTTTTGACTAAAAAAAAGATAAGATAAAGATAAAATTGCATTTTATTTTATTAAGTTCAAATTATTAACTTATTTCTTTTTTAAGTCAAGAACTTATTCATAACCTTTTTTAAAAATTTTGTTTAAATTTTTTTAATTTCTGTATCTTAACTGTTGATTTCTAGTTTAGTTTCACTACAATTAGAGAATGTACTCTGAATAACTTAAGTCCTCTTATATTTATTAAACACTGTTTTTAATGCAGAATATGTAATATTTTGGCAGTTTAGTATATATTTGTAAAAAATTTATATTCTATTGTTGATAATAATAAAACTTCTTATAATTGTCAGTTAACTTGCAGATAGTATTGGTTAAGTTTTCTGTGTCATTATGGATGCTTTATCTCTGTAATACCCCTTATTTACAGTTCCACTTTCATGATTTCCATTGCCATTGTCAGACCATAGTCAGCTCTGGTCTAAAAATAGCAAAGGAAAAGGTTCATAAAGAAATACTTTATAAGTTAAAATTGTACAATTTTGAGTCACTTGAACTCTCATGCCATCCACCTCCATCCCATCCAAGAACTGAATCTTCTTGTCTAGTGTTCTGCACTGTATGTATGCACTGCCCCCTGTTACTCTCTTAGGAGCCTGATGGGTTTCTAGATCAATTGCTGCAAGGCTTAGGTAACCCTTACCTTGTTTTAATAATGGGCCCAAACTGTGAGAGCAGTGATACAGAGAATCCAGATGTACTGAATGGAAGCCACAGAGTCCTTTCCTTAAAGTGAAACGCAAAAGTTTGTCATAGGTGTGTATGTATAGGAATAAACTATTACATTAAGGGTTTGGCTTTTTCTGGCAGTTTTCAGTGTTATTGAGATCTTGAAACTTATCTTCACCATAGCAAAGAGGAAACCACTGTATTAGTAAGAAATAGGCACAAGAGCCTATTTCAGACAGGAATTGATGCTTCTCAGACTAATTGTATACTTTACAATTTCTCCTTATAATCCTATCTTTTGTACCATGTATATAATATTATATATATAAGCACTTAATTACACATATATGTATACAAATCTGTGTTTAGGATTATCCTGATAGATTTGTGTAGTTGACCCTTTATTATTATGAAATGATCCTTTCTATTTCTAGTGTTGTCTCTTGTTCATATATTTATTTGATCTGATAGTATAGTCACTTCAGATTTGCAGATTTTGATAAATATTTATGTGACCGATATTTTTCCATTTTAAACACAACTTTGCTCTTGTATATAAAATAGGTTTCTTAGACAGCATAGTTAGACTTGCTTTTTTATACACTCCAACAGTTTGCTTTTTAATTGCTGTATACAATGAACCAATTTATCTGTTTATTAACTTTAAATTAATCACCCCAGTCTTGATTTTCTTTGTTCTACTGACTGTTTTACCTGCTTGTTTTTGGATTTTCTTTTTATGTTTCTTCTGGGATGTAAGCATGTACCATTTTGTAGACTTGCTCTGTGTTCATGGACAAAGGTGGTGGTTCTTCCCATCTGAGCATGTGGACCAGCTCCTCAAACTGCTTTGTCCCTATGACTTTGTCCCTATGACTTTTTCTCTTAGAGAGAAAAAGCGTATTATGCCCATTAGATACGCTCTTCTAAAATAATCATTGAGACTTCCCCTTGATTTTTAGTCCCCTTACCTTTTCTCCACTCTTAGGAATTAGAAATTAAGAAGATGGCTAAGATTGGTAATAAGGAAGCTTGCAGAGTTTTAGCTAAACAGCTTGTACATCTACGGAAACAGAAGACGAGAACTTTTGCTGTAAGCTCAAAAGTCACTTCTATGTCCACACAAACAAAGGTTATGAATTCCCAGATGAAGATGGCCGGAGCAATGTCTACTACAGCAAAGGTAATTGGGAACCCTTGTGTATAGATTTGTAGGTTTACCTAGGATATTTAAATATTGATGTTCAGATCAGAGTTTAAAGCATTTTTTAGTACATGCATACTATAAAAATCTTAATTATCAATAAAATAAGTTATAATCATAGGTAATTACTTTTAGAATATTTATTGATGTGTTATAAAGTAGGGACATTCATATTTTCCAAAGATCACATGTAGCTTTAAAGTTTATATGAGTTGACTTAAAATAGTATTTGTTTTTTTCCATAAATTGTTAGAAAATTTGCAAGTTTCTTTTTTCATTATTATTTCTGACTATGTTTGAGTAATAATTTTCTTTGGATTTACTTTTGTAAATGTTCAGAATTATACATGAATATTGTCAATAGAATTTATTGGTCAACAGGTTTCATGGACTTGTGTTTTATATACATATATACAATCACTGTTTTAACTGTTGATTTTAAAGGGCTCTGAGCATTTCAATAATTTAATAAATAGTGAGCTATTGATGTATATTATATTCTGTATGTAATTCAGAAGTATAAGGCAAATATACTACTACTTTCTTAGAGTTTATATTTTAAAGGGGGGAAGTTAAGATATATCTGAATATGAAGCTGTTACACACCAGTGTGTGTTTAGCATTGTTGTTCTGCTCAAGTCTCTGGATAAGGTGATCTAGAACACTTCATAGAAGACCTAGGTCTTGACAACTGACATAGGCCATAGATTCTTGTTATTCACATTGGTGATGGTCTGTGTAGTCAGGAGCAAGGGTATAGCAGATACTGAGTCATTGTTCACAACATTTCCATTCATCAGTTTTTAAATTTGAATTACCAAATTCAGTATGTATTTCTGGTTAACATTGAGCTGAGGGCTAGCTTTTTGAGAAGCCTGTGTCTTCTCTAGGAATTGTACTCCTGACCTTTTGCATGTCCTGCTCCCTATCTCTTCATACTTGTGCTCAATCTTCATTAAAACTTCTTCTTAATACTCTCCAGTGTTGCTTCAAAAATGTGGGGATGTGGGGATGAAGCATCTCTAAAATGTTCTTCCTCCATGAGGCCTGCTGCGGCCTTCTTCTACTTAGCAAGCACATTGGTGTTAGGCATGAAAGCATTTAAACAACCCCATTACCAATAAGAAGCACCCAAATGAGAAAATGTAGTACTCAGTAAACTGCCAAAAGGATGCTACTTATAATACGAAAGTGGAAAGGAGCAGGCAGCACCTTGCCCTGTCCAAAGCATGAATGTGAGTGACTCAAATATGTCACCAGTGAGTGCTAAAGTACTGCAACTATTGGTTTGAGATTCCCAATTAATTTTAGTAAGTTGGCAGGTTCACAGCCTAGAGATTATTAGGGTCACTTATGTATATTTTTGTGCCTACAGAAAGGAAGAAAATAGATTGCACCTATCTTTTGAGTTACAGAAAGTATAGTAACTCAGTATATTCTTTAAAAAGTTTCAATATGAGTTTTGCTTATTGGTGCTGAGGGGGCGATTATCTTGCAGTTTTCTGTGACAGATTGGCTCAGAAATGGTGCCTAATGTGGTTTTGCCATGTAGACATGTATGACTTGGAAGTCTCGTATAACAACTTAAAAATATATTATCTCAGCAAATGTTTGTTCAGATACCCAAGGTTGGAACTATAAGTAGTTCAGATGAAATGGTTAAGCCAGGACTTAACCTTTGGAGCCAGCAGTCTCCTTAAGAGGCAACTTATGTAACATGTAGCATGGACAGTAATTTGAAAGCTCTACTCATGCTCAGATCTCATTTGACTTGGTAGTGTGACCTTGGGCAAATTATTTAGCCCTTTTGTGTCTCAGTTTTCGTTTGTAATGATGGGAAATGGAAGTAACTAACACATAATGTTTTTGTGTTTTAAAGGTCATTTAACTTTACTATCCACACATACAAATTGATTAGAATAGCATTTGGCTTACTTACAGTGTGATTTTATACATGTAAACTACTCTATCATCCTCTTCATTATTAGTATTATTTAGAACAATAATGTAAATTGCCATTAAAGTAATTTAAACTAGCAAATGTAAACTTTCATCCATAGTGAGTGGGATTTAATGTCAGTGCTTGTTCTACTCTGGGGTGTCGGGGCCTACTTCCATATGAGCATAGCTACACAAATTGAAATCTGAAGTGTTGAGGGTATAGGCACTTGAGAGGAACAGGCATGAGGGACTAGTAGGTACAATGGTCCTGCAGCAGGACAGAGTATGCACATTCAAGGAAATTAAAAGTCAGCATGCCTACCAGGGCAGTGGTGGCAGGTGAGACTATCTTGTTGAACAGACTTCAATTGTTAGGTCTCCAAGACAAATTTTTCAATTTGACTTTTAACACTAGATCAGTTGGAAGGCATTGGAGAGTTAGGTATAGAACTTTAGGGGTAGTGTCCTACTTGAAGAGATTCTTTTGGCTACCTCATGCACATACTGTCTGAGAAAACAGTTTCCCTATTTGAAGACAATATACTTTCAATGTATAGTATCTTTTAGCATAGCCACTAAGCTCTGTAGTACAACCATAAATACATATAGAACAATAGCATTAATCATACATATGTAATGAATAATTTGTATGCAAAATTTGGCCATACTAGACAACAGTATCTTTTAATGAAATACACTAAGTACATACAATTTTTTAAGTCTTGCAAAATTATTTCTTCGCATTGTAAAATGTACTGTATGCTAACATGTCCTCTATTCCTTTTCAGTTAATATTAAAATTTTTAGTTTAGTTATTACCTATTTGCCACATAATTGGCAAATTTAGTGTCCAATATGAATAGCATTTGATTTTATATTGATGATTTTTTTTTACTATGTAATTGTTTTACCTACTGCTCACTTGAAGTTTTCACAGTGGTCTTTATTATCTAGATGTTTAGTATCATGAATAAATTTTTCTAGAATACTAAACACTATGTTTATTATAACAGGATACATAGTTGTAAAAGACTGAATGTATTTGGTGTTACCTCTAGACTTATCCACAGTAAGATTTTCATAACTGTGTAACTAACATAAATTTTTCTATATATTTAAAGACAATGCAGGCAGTTAACAAGAAAATGGATCCACAAAAGACACTACAAACCATGCAGAACTTCCAGAAGGAAAACATGAAAATGGAAATGACTGAAGAAATGAGTAAGTTTAAATGTACTAGTGAAGTGTAGTGATCTCATCCTCGAATTACCCAAGTTGAGGTACTACCAGTTCCGTGCTCTAATTCACAGAGGCGCAAATAATGAAACAAGAAATGCTAGAGCAGCCTTATTGGAGTCCCTTCTCATGACTTCAGTACATTGGCAGGGTTTAAGACTTAAAATTTTGTAGTGTTTTAATTGAGTGGAGAATATAAAATATGCTGTGCCATAATTCCTATGACATATTGGCCTCAACAGTTTTTAACAATATTAAGTATACAAAAAATTCCCAGTTCAGTTTCATTTAGATTGACTCGCACTGTAAATCTCTTTGTGTTAGAGGCAGAGACTATGGAGCTCCTGCTTTATGCTGTCACAAAAACATCACTTAATGTTTACTTTCTAAACTTATTGTGGTAGAAAAATGATGACTAAAAGGAAGCAAAGTATATATAATTCATCTTTCCTAAACCACTCAGATATTGTTATGTTAGTGCTGTCCCTCTGTCTCTTGTATTTTCCCATATTTGTAAAAGTGACATTACATTACATGCTTAATCATTGATGTAGTCCTTCTTTTCAAAAACGTGCTAGTATAACATAAACATGGACTTTTCTTAAAAATAGTTTTTGCAGAGTGTTTGCTAACATGCTTAAGGACCACAGTTTGATCCCAGCAATGAAAAAAGAAAAGGAAAATGGTTTTAGAATATTGTCTATTAGCAGTATGCCCTTAGGAAACTATTTTCCATTCATCATCAGTAAGGTAAATTTAAAATTTTCAGTTTATTTGACAATCTTTAAAAGAATATGTGTATGTATTACTTTTAGGTTTCCTTTATCAACTAAGATTTTATTTATGAGGTACCTGATTTCTTCCCAGAAAGATGACAACTGTATTTATTTCACCAAAATGACTGAGTAACCCTTCAGCACATCCTCGTCAATACTGAATCGTTATTCATATGTCACCTTTTGTATCATTGCATCACCTTCTGGTTGTTTGCCAGCTGTGTAGGGACATGCCAGTTTAGCTCAGCTTATCTGCTGGCATTGTAGGTTAGCATTTCATGTAGCCAGCAGTACTTTTCTGAACTGCTGGAATGACTGCACTCAGTGGCATACTAGCATTCATTTAGGGTCTGGTTTTCTTCCTGGATATGATGGTACTACATGTGTTATCATTGGCAGTTCCGAAGGCTGCTGCTACACTACATGCCTTTACTTAGAAAAACACAAAAAGCCTTTTGAAACATTGTCAGTTCATTTTATTAACGACGAGAGCCCTGCCATTTACACGGTGATCATTCTAAGTAACATGCTTAGGTGATTTCCAGTAATGGCTCACTTGTGATTGTCTTAGACCTTTCCATTACTCTATAGAATCAGTGAGCCCTTAATCAGGTAGATAGTATGTCTGTCATAGTTGCTGTCATTTGCAATTTAATACTTTTCAATCTAAAATCATACTAGTTATTTATGATTACATATTTTCAATAACCTTGTACTTTAAAGTCAAAGTATAATTCAATATATTTCTATTTAGAATCTATACTTTGCCATGTTGCTCCAAAACTTGTTCACAATCATACTTTGGAAGCAAGGTCTTGGGGACACTACTTACATGTCTGTTACACTTTTGCCGTGCTCCTCATCAAAGCATTCTGTGCTGTCACACTTCTGTAGTGATTCTCTTCTTCCCTTTCTTTCACCTTTCTGCTACATTTCTTCATTCAGACCTTCACAGACTTTGACCTGGACTGCCTATCGCCCTTGTTACTTCATTACCATTCAGGTTACACACTGGTGAATGAATGTTCCAGAAGCATACCTCTGGAGTCTTCTGATGAGATTCATTCAGTCGTTTCTTGATGAGCACAGTCTAACACCCCAAAGTTACATACAAAGTAAACCAGTTTCCCAGTAAAGATTTTTATTTTGCCAGTAAGAATACAGAGCCAGAGAGGTAAAATCACTTTCTGTCAAAGTTGCTGATTCTGATCTGTGTGTGTGTGTGTGTGTGTGTGTGTGTGTGTGTGTGTGTGTGTGTGTGTTGAGTCCATTTAGTGGTGCTTGTGTGGCCTTGTGTTTAGGACTACCCACTTGGGATCAGATAACCTCTCCGGGAGATAGTCCCTGGAGAAAACTGATTACATTTCATTTTTTATCATAAGCTTTTTAGCTCTTTATAAATTTACTTTGTACTGTTAAACTAACAAGTGAAAATTTCAGTATCATAACCAATATCCAGCTTTGTTACTAATGTCAATTAATGTCAGTGATACAAATAACTAGAATGAACAGGCAGACAGGTAGTGAACTAGGGCATCACAATTCATTGTATCTTTTCTTGATGTCTCAGACACAAAATCTGATTCCAAATAGATACGGTGTCTAATGAGGTTGCTTATCATCTTATGTTGAAGAGAACATTTATATAAAAGGCTTACAATGTGTTCATTCCCCAAAGAGATCACTACCTTATATGCTATCTTCCAGGGAATCATAGCTCATGGGCCTATAGATCGGAATGGTAAACCAAGACATCCTAAGAGCATCATACAGATTCTGGTCTATTACCAGGTGGCCACTTACCAATTTGGAGGCAAGATCAGAGTACCTGTCTTTCACTTTTGTTTCCTCTGACTGTTGTGGGTAGCTTCTTCCATAGGCCATCTGCGTTTGTTTTTTTTCTTTCAAGCCACTTTTTATGTTTCTACTTTTAATAACAACCAGGCAGAAGAACTGCCTGTGTCTCAGATGCGTCCCTTCCTTGCAGGTCTGTATCTCTCTGTGGTGGAATCTTATTCACCACCCCCATCCAGGTGTGTCTCATAGCTTGTTTCCAGTTGAACATGATCTCCTGTTGAAATGTAGTGAACGTCTATATTTTCTTTTACTCAAATTTATTATTTTGTTTTCTATTCAAGAATAAGGTACAAAAATTCTTCTATTGTGTTTGTGCTGAATGGCAGGCACATATGTTCCCAGCTTCAGAAGCAAATAAAGCATAATCTGAGTCCTTCCAAATATCAACTTAGAACTCTTTCAATAAATATCTACTTAGAACTCTTTCAATAAATATCTACTTAGAACTCTTTCAATAAATATTTTTGGGTGGGGAAGGAAAGAAGGAAGGATAATAGCATTGGTAATCTTGCAAGCTTAAAATGAATATTACTATTAGGGAAAATTTAGTATCTGTTTACATATTTAATATTTTTTAAAACATTCTCCCTATATCATGAATATTAACATAAGAAATATGCAAATATGATAATGGATATAACAAGTAATTGTCTTCCAAATTTAAACAGAATTTGATTTTTACCTATTCTTTCCTGGTTCTGTTTAACAGCTACCAACTTAATGCATACAATTTGTGAAACCGTATTTTAAAAGTTTAAGCCTATAATTGTGACTATCACATAGTTTTGTTTATTGAAGACATACCTTTTAATTCATGTTCAATAATTTTTTTATGGTGGTTCTGGGGATTCAGTTCAGGGCCATGTGCATCCTAGGCATTCACGCTACTGCTGAGCTATATCCTTAGCCCTAAAGGTAGCTTTTAAGAAATCCGAGTAGGTTTATATTATTATAGGACTAGTATGTGTGGAGAGGACATTTTTATAAATTTGATGGCTCAAAACTTTAGCAATATTCCTCATTGACAGTTAAAACTGAGTTTTAAAATTTGTTGGTTCATATAAATTTTCTTTTTTAAGCATTAAAATATGTATACATAGTTTGATTATATCAAAAAAACATAAATCAAACCTGTAATCTAATGCAAAATAACTGGTTTATCCCATCCTTCTCCCCCTCCAAGTCAATGACACCCTGGATGACATCTTTGATGGCTCTGATGATGAAGAAGAAAGCCAGGATATTGTGAACCAAGTTCTTGATGAAATTGGAATTGAAATCTCGGGCAAGGTAAGGGCAGCTTCTTTTCTTACTGCACAGTTTCCCCCACTTTTGTCACTTGTTTTATGTGTTTGTGTAATGCTGTCTGGGTGTTTTTCTAGTTTTGTCGAAGTAAATTACTTCATCATGCATCCTCTGTCCTCCAAATGTTTACTAATACATTTTTTTCCTATCTTTTCTGTAATATAGATGGCCAAAGCCCCATCAGCTGCCCGAAGCTTACCATCTGCCTCCACTTCAAAGGCTACAATTTCCGATGAAGAGATTGAACGGCAACTCAAAGCTTTAGGGGTAGATTAGCTTAAAAAGCCATACTATTTTCACTTACAGTTGCTCAGTGGAAAGCGAGCTCAGTGCAGATTCCTTTTACAAAACACATTTATTTTGCAAAAATAAAGACCATGAGTGAACAGTTGTTTCCTAACCCATGGCTATTTTGAATCTTTTGCCAAAGAATGCCAATGATGCAAAAATGGGAACAGTTTGGGTTTTAATTAGAACTATTCAGGAGTGATGATGTGTAAAAGTTGACTTCTTTTCTGCATGGCTTAGAGCAATGATGTCATTCCTTAGTGTCAGGTTATGTTCTAAATCTTCTTACACTGAAATCAAAATTCTTGTTAAATGCCATTAGGCACCATCTCAAAGAGAATTCTAAAATTATTAAAGGTATATCGTTAATTCTGTATCTGCTGCTTGTAATTGTAGACAGTTATGTGTTAGGACCATAGGCAGTTCAGCTGCCAAATTATTTTTAAATGATCTAAAAGAAGAGTGCTATTTAAACATCTGTCTTAAAAATTGTCATGAGCTTTTACTTTTCTTCCATTTTCCCCCTTTGGGAGAACATTCTAGTTGGTAAGTTTATTACCTTTCAAAATGTGCTCGGCACCTGCCTTAAATAGCACAAACATATTGTGCACATCTTTAAATTTTTTAACTGGCAGAAAAGAATTACATTTTAAAATAAAATTAAGACTTCTTAGAACAGTTATCCAAGCTGTCTTGTAAAGCTTATAAAAACAAATTGAATATAATTAGAAAAATGAAAAAAGGCACTGAATTAATAACATTTTGTAGTAATGAAACAATATATTTTGGCTTTTCCTTAAAAAACTGAGATTTTTTTCTATATGAGTTACATCTTAATCTGTGCTGAATTTTGAACTGCATCAATGCATATGTTAAACCCTCTAAATTGAAGCCATTCTAAATTAAGTACTACCAGTATGACAATGCTTGACCTAGATTTTTAAAATAAAACTTTCTTTTTGCTGAATAAACTACAACTTTGTCAGAAATTACGCCTAAATGTGTGCATTGTATTATTGGTATTTTTAAAGCTAAACTTGCTATATTATGTATAAGAGTGATAGAAAATGAAGGATGCCATAGGAGTTGAAGTAGAATTTAAAGTGACATAAATTTTGAAGAATGATGTAGTATATGGAGTCTGCCACATCCTAACGCAGAAACTCTGGAATAATT
The DNA here is from genome assembly GCF_000622305.1 of Nannospalax galili. Lineage (NCBI taxonomy): Eukaryota > Metazoa > Chordata > Mammalia > Rodentia > Spalacidae > Nannospalax > Nannospalax galili. The sequence continues at coordinate 7,656,319 of NW_008337147.1, forward strand.
CAGACCAGTGTAACCTGGCTAATCCAGTGCTGGGCCTTTGAACCGATGGTGAGCAGAGGCAAATGCATGGCATGGTGAAGGAACACATGCTCTCCATCTGCTTTAGAAATAATAGTCGTCTGTGTCTGATAGTCTGAGTCCAGAGCTCACCATTTCCCTCATCAGTGATGAGTCCAAACATTGTACTGTATCATGAAGTATTAACACAAAACATGTTTTGGATGTACATAATAATGCTGTCTAACCTTATTTACTTTCTTGTTTACATGTGGGGACTTTTGGTTTTAAGATTATTTTGTTTTAAGAAAAACTCAATAAAGATTTATTACTGTTAGTCATTTTTTCTTATATCTTTTTCTCTGGTTTTTGATTGCTGATAAGATTAGAAATTTTGTATATATTTAGTAATTTTCAAAAGAATAATTTTTGGAAGGAAATTCAGATAGCTGTGCTACTTATATGTTTTAAAATATTTTATTATTTTTATTTTCTGTGTTTGAGTGTTTTACCTAGATGGGTCCAAGGGCACCCATGCCATGCAGTGACTATGGAGGCCATCAGAGAGCCTGTCTGGAACTGGAGTTACAGAGGGTTGTTATCCACCACTTAGGTGCTGGGGACCAAACCTGGCCCTCTGCAAGAGCAGCCGGTGCTCTTAACCTGAGCCATCTCTCCAGTTCACTAATATTTTAACGACAAAAAACAGTTTTTGTTTTATTCTCAACATTCACGTCTTAAATGCTTGCTTCCATTTTGAATGCTACTGAAGAATTTTGGACCCAAAAATGAGAGAAGAATTATTGTGATTTGACTACATTTATAAAATGCTTGGGATGACACATTACAGTCTCTGTAAATCTGCTTGTAACTTTACTATTTTAGTAAAAATAAGAGTCCCTTTTATACCCTTAAAGAATAGGGAATAATGATTTTTGTAGATTGATGATACAGAAATAACTTTTAAATATTTCCTTTAGTAGTAGGATTTATTTAATATTTGTAGTCAAACATAAGGGATTACAGAGCAGAATAACAGAGCAGTATCTCTGATACTGAAAGAGATGCAACCAAAATGTAATAGTCTCAGATGAAGGATATTTCAGAACACTAGAGAAGTACAGTGCGGTATGGAAATGCCAAAATAAATGATGCTAGCACCTGGCATTAGGAAGCATAAATGACCATCTGTCGGATGATTGTGCTATCTGGACTATACTTGGTGCTTGAATAGAGTGCCTGGTTACAGCAGGGGGTATGGAGGGGCTCAGGATTGTGAACGTTCCTGTAAACCAGGGAGAAGAGACTGCTTGCTGAAGTCAGCCTCTTACAAAGTATGAACATCGACAGTAAATTGTATTTGTCATTCCTTAATTGCAAATTAGGAATTAGCATATCATTAACCTTTTCTGTTGCTTTATGAAGTTAGAAGCTAGTAAGATATTACATATAGCTAAAAAATAGTTGAAAATGCATTAATACAAATGAATCTACTGTTTGTATGCTGCTATTTACAGGTTTTTAAGTATATGTGTACAGTTTTGCCTGCATTTGTGTATTTGTACACATATAAAATCACATAGATTTTGACCTGTGTGTGTATACACACATATGTAATCACATAGCTTATGACTTGTCTGGTTCTGTGTGTTTTATTTTGGGCAGTAGGTTGAACTCACTCTATAGCCCAGGAAACCTTGAACTTGTGGTCTCTAGAGTTATTAGGATAACAAGCCCAGATTTAGTGCTCTATTTAATAATAGAAAAATACAGCACTGGACAGTATAATTTATTTGCTAAGTATTCTTAATTAACAATCAATTTTCATCTAATTTCCACTTTTTTATATAGAATAAAATTAACATTGCAAGCATATTTACATTCAAATGTTACAGATTTACACCATACTGTTTATTTCTACTTATAAGTTTCAGAGAAGTGCATTCCTAGAAATGCAGTAAATACCTTCCTTGAGATATAACTCAGAGTATTGAAAACCTCCTGCCAAAAGTGACAGCCTTTATTGTGGGTCCCCAGCTGAATTTCTGAACTGAGATTTCAAAACTGAATTTTATTTTTTAAGTTAGAGGCACCCTTCACATTTATAGCAATTGCTAACAAAGATTGCATACCTACTATGAGCAAACACTTTCCCTGTCACTGGAGAAAGAGCAAACAAGTCGGGTCTCCTGGGTCTCTTGGAGTTTACAGATAGACTAATGGTTAGGTTCAAGAATTCCTCCAGCATATTTTTTGTTTTTGTTGAGTTTTTCAGTTTTGGCTCTGCTCAGAATTGAACCCAGAATGTAGAACACATTAGGCACACTCTTCTCACTGACCTTGATTCCAAGCTTGTCAGGATTCTACAACTAAACAACAAAAAGCTAATATTTGCCAGGAATAGAAATCATGCCCAAACATTGCAACAAATCATTTTTAAACACTTATTTAGGTTTAATCCCTAAATATTAAATTCCAAGATGCCAGTTCTGATTGAGGATTATATTTGAAGGCAGTGGTACAATTCCTACCTCTGGCTCTTAAATTCAAAACTCTTAACTCCACACAAATTATCAGGGTTAAGTGGTATACTGCTTATTCAATAAATTTTGAGTTTGGGCCTTCTCTGGTTAGACATATATATATTAAAAAATTAAAAACTTTAAATGGCTTAGAAAAGGAAAGGATTTTTTTTTTCTGTCTTTTTAGACAGGATCTCTCAGTCTCCCAGTAGCCACAGCTGGCCTGGAAGTCACTATGTAAACCAGGCAGGCCTCGATCTCACAGAGATCCACCTACCTCTACCTTACTAGTGCTGAGATTAAAGGCCTATGCCACATGCTCCGCAGGAAAGGAATATTTAAACTAAAAGATCTGTATTGGTCTGTGTGTGGAGGGAGGCAGAACAAAAGAGGCATGTCAGGGAAATTCCCTGTTTTATTCTTTTTAGTATCTTTGGCTTAAAATGAACAATGTGGCTTCTGAGAACAATTAAAGATGATGACTTAAATGGTTGGAACTTTTTTTAAAGTAAAAAAAAAAGTGCAGAAGTTATTGTTTTAAGATATTTTTGAACCATGCAAGTAACTTCTATTTTTCTTTGAAAGAGAAATTAAAGTAGTTGGAAGAATGGCTTGCACACACCGGGAGATCTTATCTGCACTCTAGATGCTCCTTAGAAATAGAGAAAAGACTTTGGTTCAGACTCGTCTTCACCCGTTTTTCTCTCTGCCTTCGGTTGCAAAACCAGACTCTTACTACTTCTTTCTCCAGGTTCAGGTCTTCAGCCATCCGCATGATCTCCTGAGAGGAAGGTTTGCTCTGCTCGCTGAAGTGTCTTTCCAAAGCATCTTTAGCTGCAATACTGGGGTGGGGGAAGGTGAGATGAAATTGAGGTGAAAGTTTTCTGTGATTTTTCGTTTTTTGGCAGAGTGAAATGAAATTTAACTGTCTAAATATTACCATGAAAAAGGAACTTACAGATTCTGAAAACACTTGTAAAAGACATAAATGATTTGCTAAATAGATGCTTGTCTTCTTCCAGGCATCAAAATCACAAGCAAAAAAATAGTAGGGGCCTGGGCACTGTCCGTTTCTCTCTAAGCCACAAGAGGGCACCAAGTTCTCATCAAAGGAAAGGAACTCTGCTGTGTCATTTAAAGTACAGCTCCCCCAGCCTACACGCCCCCTGTCCCAGTCATTCTCATTATTACAATACAGGCAATGTACGTTGAAAACTAATCAAGACAAAACCTGTCTTTTACTATTTCCTATTTGTACCTCACAGAAAAAAAAAAAAAAAAAAAAAAATCATCTTTGGTTCAAATGTACAGGGGCATGTTAGAATTTGAGACTGACATATTGGTGACTAGTATCTTTTATATTTATAATAAGATAGATACTATATTGCCAAAGCCAGAACTTGTATCTAGAAGGACAGCCATGAATTATTTGGTTTCCATTTGTTTTGTTTTGATTTGGTGTTTGTTTCTTTGTTTGTTTGAGACTGGGCTCTCCCTGTGGGCCAGCTGACCTGGAATTTCTTATATACACCAGGCTGACCTTGAACTCATAGAGATCTGCCTCTGCCTCATGAGCGGAGTGCAACAATAAAAGGCGAGGGCTACCATGCTTAGATTGGTTTCCATTTTTAATCATATCTGAGTCAAAATGTTGGATCAAACAGTGTATATTTGCCCATCAAACGTTAAAAAAAATTACTGTGTTCATTTTTCATGAATTTTTTGTTACTTTTTTTAACTTTTCTTTCTTCAGTTGACTCTATTCACCTAATATTGTTGTGTTGCACCTATATTATACTGAAATGCAGATTCTATGCAGAAAATACCATTTTCTTTCACTAGTAAATTTAATGTCTCCAAGAATACCTTATAGTTGTTCTCCGTTTCCTTTTCCTTTCATTTGCTCCCACTTTTTCACTGTACAAAGCTGTAATATGGAAAAAAGAGATAATCATAAATAGTAATTTTTAACTATCATTCTCAGGTTTCATTTTTCTTTATAAAAGAATGTAAACTATATTATATGCATTTCTGTCTTAAATGTTTACATGCTGGACCATTTTATATTTCATTCCTTAGTAACAATGTTAAAGCAGAAGTAAATATCAATAAATCTTTTAAAGATTATTTTTTACAAATCATATCCTCACATTACTTTCGTTAGAACAGTTGTTGTAAATGCTTCCAAATCTTGTTCAATTTTAAGTATTTTTAAAGATTTATTTTTATTTTGTGTGTATGTGTTGCCTGCATGTGTAAATATGTGCAGCGCTTGTGTCCCTGGTGCCTGAGGAGTAACAACTGAACCATCCCTCCAACCCCATTATGCTTTATTGTTACCTATGCGTACATGAGTGTGTCTGTATATGTGGATGTGGATGTGGGTGCAGGTGCCAGATATGGATATGTGGATGCTAGAAAACATTGGATCCCTGGAACTAGAGTTAGAGGCAGTTGTGAACCACCCAACAGTGCCCTTTCTTAACTGCTGAACCATCTCTCCTGCCCGCCCCCGACTCTTGTTCTTTAGCAAGTCTTAACACTGGTATAAGTAACTGATTTTTCTGCTAAATTATTCATCATATTTATTATTATCTTATTCATCTGGAAGACTGGTGTAAAACGTTTTCTGTGCACACTCTTATTAGGTTGTAAAATCAATCCCTGCATAGTTAGTCCGGGATAGCAGAGAAGCAAAGAAATGTGGATGTGTTAAAAGAAAAAAAAAAAAAAAAAGCCAGCCCTTCACACTTTTGCCATGTTATCTAGAAAGCTTCTTCCACAATCTGTACTCTCCTTGATGGACTAACTACACTTGTGTCACGTTTGTCTTTTTTTTCTGTAGCCCAAGAACATGTTTTTCATTTCAAAGGGATAAAGAAAGAAAGGAAAGAAAGAAGGGAGGGAGGGAGGGTGGGAGGGAGGGACGGCAGGAGAGAAAGAGACAGAGAAAGAAAGAAAAGAAAGAAAGGAGAGAAAGGAAAGAAAGGAGGGAGGGAGGGTGGAAGGGAGGGACGGCGGGAGAGAGAGACAGAAAGAAAGAAAGGAAAGAAAGAAAGAAAGAAAGAAAGAAGAAAGAAAGAAAAAAAGACAAACCCAAATCAATTGCATTCTAATAACCCTAGTGATTGTTTTGAAGCTAACCCATAGCACAATCTGCAGAGATTGACTTTAGTACCTCCGACTTGCTCTGCTTCCTCCAGCCACTTGGATAATATTGCTTTTAGTTTACATGCGTTTTTGAAACTGAGCTGCAGGTTTTCAAATCGGCAGATTGTTGTTTGACTGAATTCTGAGCCATGCACAGCGGCCAGAGCTTCGCCCACGTTTGTCTGAGTGTACCCTGTGAAAGGCAGAAGAGAGCCTCAGCGCCAGCTTCCCCAGGAGTGTCAGTGGACCTGTTTGCATTCAGATCGCTTGATATTTGTCAATGATTACTTTATAAAATTCTAGAGTTTGGTAATTTAGAATTATATAGTCAGGCTTGGCATACGAATGCAAAAAGCATAAAAATTAACCTCTAGTCAATAAATGGCTTTTTCTCTAAAAGTCAAGAAAATTCAAACACGTGAACATAATAGTAATTTTGAGCAGGTTCATTGCATGTGTCATAAACACTTGATAATGCAGTTGAAATTTCCTGTTTTCTTATCATGCTTATTGAACATCTGATGACACATGCTCAAAATATTTGTTATATCAATGATAATGACAAAATGTCTGGTGATATATCATAGATATTTTATTCCAAATATGAGTGAAAATATCAATAGTGTTAACTGAGCGAAACTAAGCTTGAGGCTTACTTTCCCTAAAACATTTCATTCAGGAAGGCTATGGGCATACATGTCATACATAACTCCAAGCATATTTATATTATTTGATAGTACATCTATCTCTAGGCAAAAGATCCTTATTGATTGCCACAATGTTTCTAGAATATAAGATGAAATAAACCATCAGCATGTAATTTTAAACATTTACAGCATTATAAATTGAAGTGAAAATGAGCATAATAAAAATGTCTACAGCTCTGTATCACAGGTAGTCAGTACATATTATTTCAGGGCCTACAGCTATATATCAATATGTATAATATAATTGCATATGATATGCATCAATAATTGCCATTATAAAATTACCTATGGCACCTTGCACAAGTTTCGTGGTTTGAACTATCATTTCAACCCATTAAAATACATTTTTTTCATGAATTTGACCAACAGTTATTATCATTTTATGTTAAAAATACTTTTCAAAAGAAATGAGCAGTGGTTTTGAATACGTACTTTACAGAAAAAGGAAATACAAATGATTGTTGAACACAGGAAAGAAAACTCACTAATAATTTAAAATGAAATTTAACATATTTTTAAATGAAACTACACTGAGATAGCACTTTGTCTTATCTGAATTGAAATATTCCAAAGTTAAGTATACATTGTTCCTTCCACAACTATTTATTTATTTCATATTATTGTCATGTTCTATATGTTGGAATCAGAAGGGACACTCCTGGTTGTAGTAAATAGAGAAGAGTTGACGACACCTATCAAAATATGTTAGTCTCTGACCAATAATTTTGTATCAGCATTTCTTCTATCCATATGTTTAAATAGATGCAATCTGGCATTTATAGGGTTAATCACTGAGCCATTGTTTTCATTACTGAAAGGTTAGAAATCACTAAAGAAAGCTAAACAAATTGTAGTGCACTTGTATTTATAATGTGGAATTGACAGAGCCGTACCTCCCCCCCCCCAAAGAAAATGAACTCTAGAAAAACTGAAAGCTTTCAAAACACATCTGTATTGAAAGAGTATATGCATTTGCTTATACATATATAAGATCTTACTAAAAAGATACACAGGAAACTAACAATGTTGAATAAGAAAGACAAGCAATAAGCAATTTCAGGGAATTAAAGTGTTTCAGTGTTTTGTTCTTTTAGCTTTTCATAATTTAACCAGCTTAAATGCAGAGCAGAAATACAGAATGAGAAGTGAACTGGATGTTCAAACAATACAGACAGAAGACTTCACAGTAAATAGATTAAGGATTTGCAAATTAAGTTGTTTGACTCTTTGCAGTTAACAAATGCATACCTAACTTAATTCTTCTCACTTTAAATTCATTGGCAAATTTCTCAAGTTCTCGGATTTCTGGGGAATCCATGTCTACTGGCTCTTCAACCAATTTACTTTTCCGCCTGAGTTCCTGCTTGAATTCAGAGGCTGTGGGGTCCTCTGCCAGGAGAGGCTGGTGTAGGGGGGGAAATCCATGACTCAAGGTGTGGTCAGGAAACTTGTAAAGACAAGGGGTTAAACTGCCTGTGGGTAAACAGAAGAGGTAAGTGCCATTGGTAATTATGTCTACCTCTGCATACCAAAGGTCTTCCTAATAGAGTCCACTTTTTTCTGTAGCCAATCTCTCTCTCTCTCTCTCTCTCTCTCTCTCTCTCTCTCTCTCTCTAAATCTTTCCCCAAGGAAGGCAAGGTTTTGGTCTATAGCCAGGCTGCCCATGACCTTGTCATTCTGCTGCCTCAGCCTCTCAGATGCCGGGATTACAGGCCATATATCCACACACTGGATATGGTTTAAACCTTCACAAATTACCTCACAATTAATCTTCCAAAGTAGCTGGTTAGTTAGAGTGGGATTAATTATCTTCCATCTTCCCCAGAGGAACAAAAACAAAGCTAATGTCAAAGGAGAAGACATTTAAAATAACTAAAAGAGAAATATTTCACAATTCCCTGAGTGTAGGATTTCAATATTCCTGAGACTCTGAGACCCAACTCTAATCAGAGTTTTTATATTTGTTGATCTCTATCTTCTTAATTACAAATAACAGAATGTTTATTACGACCAAAGAGCTAAGTGTTTTAAACTATATGCTATACTGAAAAATATTCCTATGATTGGGAAATTAATCTTACAATATTAAAAAAACACAGTGTTTTATTAGTAAGTGCTTAATTTCTACTGGAAAATAAATGTCTTTTAATTTTGATAATTACAGATAAATATTATGAGATTAAAATTCATTAATGTAGTTAAAAATTTCAGTGAGTCAGCATGACAAGGATTCTTGAAAAGTATAGAATCTAATGGAATCACTTTTTTTGAATATTATTTAAGGAAAAGAAAAACAAATACAAAGGAGGGGACAATTCTAGACATGAAAGAAATTATCCATAAAAGATGAAGCATTGACTTGACTTCATTATATTATACATCATAAAAGA
>NW_008337147.1:7665210-7679906 GCF_000622305.1 Nannospalax galili
TTCTCTGAGGGCATTGCATGACATGGGTGCACTTTCATACATGCAGGCATAACACTCATACATATAAAATAAAAAAAAATAAATAAAATATTTTTAAAAATACAAAAATAAATGTCTGTCTCAGTTAAGGATCATAGGTGAGTGGATAATACAGAAGACCAGGGTCAACATACTTTGTTTTACTTTTTCTTCACTGACAAATTACCAGTTTTACTGGCAGATTGATTCACTTTATAGTAAATGCCTTGTATAAACAAGACATTGTGCTATTGAACTATTGTGTAATTTCATTCTTATGAGTATAAATGACTATATAAAAACAAGTTTGGCAAACTATATATAATTATTATTCTTTGAAACTTACTGAAATCATACATCAGTAAATCTACAAATGTATTCACAAATCAAAGAAATGAATAAGACTATAATATGTAAGTCTCCATTGATATATGAATATGTAATGAGTGAAATAATGTCAGCAAACTTTAATTTATTTATAGGAGAATATGTAATAAAGTTCATCTCGATCCAATAGACTATTTTTTCCTAATGAAAATTAAACATACAAGTTCTGAGAGATTACAAAAGTAACATGAAATAAATTTGGCTATTTTACAGGTGTGGAAGAGATTTGAGAGAAACTGTGTTGACTTGAACAAAAAGTATGCTACCTTTACAAACCTACATTATCCAGTTAAATTATTGTACGTCTTTTAAGAAGAATACTGTTCAGGTTTGAACGTAGCCATCCTGAGTCTTATCTTGGCATTTCCTCTTGCCATCATAATCCTGTGTTATTTAAGTTCTCTACTGGACATTGATGTTTATTTCATATTAGTTGTGTTCCATAGCATTATATAAATAAACAAGTTATAAAGGATGTGCATCTTCCACCACAATCCACAATTTAGTAAGTCTAAGTAGAAATTTAGTAACTATCGTCCACTGCCCACCTTGTAGCTGCAGTAGTGAATAGAACCGAATTCCACTAACTGTAGGATTAACCATGCCAGAACTTCATTCTCTACAAGTCTGAGCTCACTGAAATCAAATGATTTCTTTTCATTCTAGGAAAATTCAAAGCTAGCTTATCTCTTATATTCTTTCTACTCTTAGAAAGTGGACATCTAGAAAGTGCATTTGAATAGAGTCCATGAAAAATGAGCAGGAAACAGTGCTCCAAGAACTGGACAAGAATGAAATCAGTGTATGTGATAGATATATATCTTCCATTACATGAACACATATGTAGTTATCTATAGGGTCATAGTTTTCTGACAGTCAGACAAAACATTGTTCCTAAAATATGGCTCACTATGTGTGGATTGTGGGCAGTGATGGCATGGTATGAATGGCAAACTGTTGTTGAACTCTTCAAGCCTGGATTACTGAAGGAAGATAGGAAGTGTGGTGTGCAGCACAGGATAAAGTGACATTGTCTTTAGCCTGGATCAGACGCACATGAAAAGCTAGGAAAGTGCTGGAATTTCCTCCACAGTCCCATATACTTTTCCACAATGCATAAGATCCGCGTTGGCCTTTCTGAATTGCTCTGTATTTTTCTGGGTAGTGGAAGAGGGAGGACAAAGATAAATCTTTTAAATCAGACATTGAGGACAGAGGTAGGGCTGGCCTTGAAAGATGCAACTCAGTGTACAATTGATCTTTTTTTGGCATGTAGCTAGGTGACATGATCTCTGGGTAAGTCCCCAGTGTCTTAAAAGAACAAACAAGAAAGCAGAGACATTCAATAAATACCCATGATGTACATGTGCACAGGAACATGGGTTTAAATATTTCTATTTATTCCCTTTTTCTGCACATACCTGACAATTTAAAGCAAGATGCACATTCAAATTTGATCTTTTCACTTTTTATGATTGCAAGTTCTGTCCATGCCAGACATGAGTCCACTGTCTTTGTCAACTAGGTTCAGTTGGCATACTGCCATAGCCACATGCTTCCACATGGCTGGGAGTGTTGTCCTAACACTAGAACAGTGGGGCAGTCAGCAGAAACAAAAAAACTTAAGATAGCCACCCTTGTTTCTTTATGAAAAGGGCTGCCAACTCATCTAGAAGGGGAATGCATCATGCTAGTGCTGCTGAGTGACCTTTCCCAATCAGAGGCAAAGATCTTCAAGATGATACCTTTCCTAGAGGATAAGCATCTCTAAACAAACATCTTAGGGAAAAAGAAAAGGAAAGAGAAAAAGGATGACAGAGAAACAAGAAGGGCAAGGGAGGGAGAGAAAAGAACAGAGGAGAAAATAAAGAGGAAAAATGAAATTTTTATGATTTTGACTAATTCTCAAACAGAAATTGATTTTTCTTTTCCTCCCTCATATATTTTAGAGCCAATGATTCTCCCTCCGCTTCTTGGTTTAGCCTCCCTCCATGTGGCATAGCCTTGCTGGGTCTTCAGTAATAGCTATGAGGCTGGTGTGCCTAGTTCCCAGGGTATAGTGACCAGAACAACAGCCCTAGAACTTGCTTCCTAGACTTCACTCTGCTTTGGAAGCTGCAGAACAGTAGCAAACTCAACATCCCAAGAACTGAGAGTGTTGAGAATTTTTGGTGCTATTTTGCTTTGTTTTTTTTTTGTTGTTGTTGTTTGTTTGTTTGTTTGACAGAGACTATTAAGAGTATTTGTTCTGTTATTACTGTAGACTGCAGGAAGGGAGAAACAGAAGGAACATACTCACCAATCTCTCTGAAGAAATCAGAAGAAAAGAGACTGAGTTGGCCCAAAGCTGCTGCAACTCAAACCTGGCAAAACTGCAGTCAGCAGTGAATGGTGTGGCTCTTCGCTGCTCCCCACCCAGTCATCCTCTTTACCTTCCTGGTACCCGGACTATGAGGTACAGTGTATTCATCTGAGAATTAAAATCCCTCTTACCAATCTGACCAAAATATTAACCACAGATTTTCCCTTCCTGTGGGCTAATTAAAAAAAAAATTGCTCAAACCGAAGTATCAAAGTCTAGGCAATAAAATAACTGCCTAAAAACAGTAAGTACACATCCTTAGAAACAGTTCTTCCTGAAGCTTCTTTTCATAGACAATATGACACTAAATCTGTCTTTGCATTTGGTGTGCTGCTTCTGTGAGGAAGCGGCTGATGTTTCAGAAAATTCAAATGACACAACTAGGTTTCTATTATCTATTTTATACCTTCTCTTTCTCATTTCTGAAGTTCTGTATTTTATGACTCAATTTGCGCATCTTCTCTGGGGATGAAAGCAAGGAAATTCAGATTCTTTAAGATTTATTCTGCCATGAAGCACATGCTAATGTTCAATATATGTCAAAAAAAGACACTCTGACAAATTATAAAACATATAATATTGTAATGACATTCCTCTCAGAAATATTCAAATGTAGTCTCTGTCCTTGCCATGGTGAGATTTTCTTTTAGTGACAAAATATAATTAATTTGCAGACTACAATAATATCTCTAAATCTTGGTTTAACAATTTTGCCTACAATGTCACTAAACCAGCCTTTGAATCTAGTAAAAATCATTCACAGTGGCCTTTCCTTTTAACTGTAATGAGATGAGAGGGTGAATGGAAGAAGATGCGCTGAGTGATGCCTGTTATCTCTCACTGGGCCCACGGCCCATGCACCCAGTTCTGGAGCAGGCTTGCATGCTAGGATTCTGAGGCCAGCTGTAAACTCTCTAGACAGCCACCATGGGACACTTTGATTTGGTAAAAAGGAGGTAGTACCAAAGACCATCCAAAGACATTAGGCAAGAAATCATTTGCCACTGGTCTGTGTCTGGTTCTTTCTTCATGCTAACTTAAGTCTATCGCAAATGCTGCCTCTTTCTGGGAGAATGTAGAAACTGAAGGCGTACCTGATTCTGAGAATCACTGTGACTGAAATTGCCTCCAAGAGACAGTGGCATGCTACTACTTCTTGTCATTTCCTGTTTTTGTATTTAGTCTTCTGTAAAGACTAAAGAAAGCATTTTACCTGCACCTCAAACAGCACTCCAACATGAGTGTATTTTACTATTTCACAGCAAAAACAAATCATGAAGGAGCAGGGCTGTTCTTGTTGTTTATGTATACTGTTTGATGGCTTGTAAGGGATGAGCTTTCAAAGGGAAAGAATAACTTTGGCTTTAGATCTTTCTTAATTATTAGAAAGAAAAACTACAGTCAACAGGCAATCGTGAAGAACACCAGTCTGCCTTTTTCACTATTACAGTGAGGATGCTAACTCATTCTGCATGATCATTGAGAGAACGTAAGGAAAACTAACACTTTTCTGAAACACTTTATTTTAAAATAGTAATGTCTTCCTGTGTCATAAATTGAGAAATTTAAAAAAATTAGACATTAATGAAATAAATTATTCATTGAATTTTATTTTAAAGTTATAGCCATAAGTATTTCTCTGTGTGTCATTTTTATTTGGAGGATAACGGAACACAAAAAATTTTTAAGTGGTTCATGGATGTCTGATGTTTTTATCTAAAATTCCTTACTACCTCTCTGCCTCTATTTCTCTGCCCATTCCCTTCCCCTCTTCTCTTTCTGTCACAGTTTGTCACTGATGAGAACTCTTTTCCTTATATAATAATAATACAGAATACCAAAGAATTTCCTTAAACCATAAATAAGAGCTCTCCTAAGATCATAATTATAAAATACTTCTTTCTAAAATTCACCCTCTGTGATCCCTAAATTTCATTCTTTTAATTCATGAGAGAAGAAAGCAAAAAATCTCTAGCATGAGGTGGCTTTGGTGATTGTTGAGCTTCTGGGACACTAGCTTCTCAAACTAAACACCACAGAACTGAGAAAGGTTCTCAAAGACACCACACTATTCTTGTGTTACTAGCCAGTATGCTATTGCTAAAGGGAATCCTACAAAGGCACTAACAAGGGCCACTAAAAGCTTAATTGTAGGGAATTCAAATGAAAACAATCTATACAAAGGACATATAAGTCAAGAAGCACAGCAGTGTAGAATTGTGTAGAAAAGGGATGCCAGACACAGCCCAGGGGTCTTAGAGGCCTTAAGATCAGGGGGTATTCCTGTAAGTGGTGGTTCCACTGTTTTCAAAGGATAAAAGATCACAATTTCATGTTAAACTCTGATCACCATTCCCTCTGGTCCAGGAATTCCAATACTTCCCCTGATTCATTATCACATATACCCATAATTTTTCTTACCTGCCATCACTCCATAGGTTGATGGCTGGTTTCCATAATGGCAGGAAGGCACAGAATAATGAAGTCCTGTTGCTGTATTTCCCATAGTTGTCACCGAAACATATGTGTGCAAACATTTAGGAGTTTGGATCAAAGACAAAATAGATGGGACTGGTAAGAAAATGCATGAGGATTCAAGACACATTCAGTTCATTTCAAAATTATAAAGTTATGTGATTATTAAACTCTGTATGATTTTCCTCCTCTGTCTCTCATCTCTGTCTCTCTGTCTCTGTCTCTGTCTCTGTCTCTGTCTGTCTGTCTGTCTGTCTAAAAAAAAAATATATATATATATATATATATATTCCTCAATGGGAGTTTTCTAATGCACAAATTAAAATTAGGAGTCAAAGTTTGTCTCAGGTTGTAAAATTCTTTGGCATTAAAGTGGATTATCCTGTGGTCTATGCTTTTGCAACAAGTGCCTCATGAAGAGGTGAGCATGGATCTTGGGTCTTTGAGAATTGCAAAATTCCCATAGTTGCATCCAATGTAGACACGGCAACAAAGGGACTGAACAGTAGATTCTAAGCATTATTGTATAGCATGTTGTAAAGAGGTTTTTCTCTGAACGAATGAATACCTAAATTGACTCTTCAATCGTCCATGGGCTTGTTAGGAAAATATTTCCTAACAAATTCCTTTCATTAAAGAGGAAACACCAGAACACCTGCCCTCCTGCTTAGATCTACTCATAACAATTCAGCTTCATTCAGGGTGTTATGAAAAACCTGTGATGATTATGTTGACATGAGATTGTAGATTGTCTACATGCATGCACTTGATTGAATGACTTTAATGATAAAGTTATACCAAATATAAGTTCTTTGACAATTGAGTGATGTTCTTTATAAAGCTGTGCATAAATATTATCATTTTATATATACATATATATTTCATGAAATTTAGTATGTAGAAAGGAAGTATGAACTATAAAATTGTATTAAGTTTTACAAATAAATCATCAATTTAATTAATAGCAAGAACTATTGACATTAAAACTATTAGGAAAGTTTCCTTAGGCATGTTATTTTCCCTCATATACTAAATATAGGATTAAAATGTCATAAGCATAACCCAAATATAATTTTTCAATAAATGAGACATAGAATATATAATTAGGATTATTTGAGAATAATGACATAATATGTAGTGATTAAAGACATGAGGTGTCCTCTTAGTATGAAATGAATTTTGTCTAAATATAGAGCAATCTTTAATTTTTAACTATTTGCATAAATTTCCAATGTACAACCAATGTGCAAAGACTTAAAGTCATTTTGCCATATAATAGTTACACATAAAATTTTCAGTGTTCACTAAACTTAATAAATCTTAAACATGTTTAATACCTAAACATTTCATTAAAACAATCATTTCTAATTCCTTACTTGATAATTATATATATATAACTATAATTTCATAGAAAAATTATAAATCATTTAAAATATTTTAAGGTAACTTACTAATTATGAATTATTTTTATTTACAAGATTTCAGTAACTTTTGTCTCTATGATTTAGGAAGTTGGATAAAAGATCAAATTAGCAAATACATTATTATATATTTTTAAATAAAGCGCTAGAACTTGAAACTAGATTAGCTTGCTAAATCATCATCTGATTCTAAATTTTTCTTTCATGCTGGCCAACTTTTTTCTCTATACCATCGATTTGAGAAGTGACATTATTTTCCATATTATCAACCTACAAAAAATTACTTCAAAATATATCATAATGCTTCAGATGTATCAATTGTTTTGATTCAATTGTAGTATTTATTTTTATTAAATTAATTTATAGTTTTAGCAAATGTGTAAGAATATTTCAAAAATTACCTTTTAAATTAAATTACAGGGATCTTTGGTAAATGTAAAACAATTCTACATTAAATAATTTTACTAAAGTTCAAATATCTAATATCAACATTCTTTAAAACCCAGATGGAGATTGATGAGAAACTTTCATCTATATTGGAGACTGCCTAATTATAATAAAGGCTAACCCTTACTATTGTAAATCAGAACATAAATATACCAATCCAAACCTTGATTTCTGAGCGTATAAAATTTTTATTTGATTTCTAAATTACATTTTAACAAATAAATGGTAAATTTTAGCTAGCTATTTCATAAAAAAATTAGTCAGTTTGAGGTTTCATCCATTTGTAAATCAACTTTGAAACACATGATTATTGCATTAAATACAAATGTTCTAGCAAAGCTTGAGTATTTAGTGGTATCTAGATTTTTTTTTATTCCCAAGTTTAATTTCTATTGATTTCTAAATTACATTTTAACAAATAAATGGTAAATTTTAGCTAGCTATTTCATAAAAAAATTAGTCAGTTTGAGGTTTCATCCATTTGTAAATCAACTTTGAAACACATGATTATTGCATTAAATACAAATGTTCTAGCAAAGCTTGAGTATTTAGTGGTATCTAGATTTTTTTTTATTCCCAAGTTTAATTTCTATTTGAGAATGTTAAGTAAGAGAAGTATAAAAGCTTATTTATAGAACTCAATCTTGAGAAAGTTTAACTAGGTCTATGGGCTCTGAGGTTCTCTCTTGATTTTTAAGTTAGTATTATGCCAAAATATAACTTTAATAACATATTTAATTACTTTATTTATTAAAGCTCATTTTTGTTGGTATTGGGAATAATTCAGTTGTTTATTTTTATAAGGTTTGCAGCTGTTTATAGATAGTAACAAACATAATCCTAAAATGAGATACACTTTTAATGTAAAAAAAGCAATACCTGTTTAACATTAAACTACTTAAGAATATTTATTTTCTTTTTTTATCCATAAACATTTCTGCTAAAATAGTTTTCAGAGCAAACTACCCAAGCTCACTATTTGCTTATACAGAAAATAGTTCTTCTTTATTGTAATAAAACCAATAAACAGATAAGTAATTTCATTTACTAATTTTTTAAGGTTCTTAGGCAATTATGCTTTAAAAATATCCTTAATATAACTAAAACAAATTAAAAATAAAATAGATTGAAGAAGAGAATTAAACAAAGAGATAATTCTCTAACAAGATTCACAGCATCCATTCTGGAAACTGTAGGCCCAGCCATGGGATTCAGTACCTGCAGACATCACGTTGGTGGCATGGTTGGAGACGGGGAGACACTCGGCAGCGCTGTGATGCATTATCAGAGGCAGAGTGGCAGAAGTGTCAGAATTTAGAGGTATAAAGGTATCAGCCGAAGTGAAAGATTGGCAACTCATTCCCACAAGAGTAGAAAAATAAGAACCGCTGCTCCCCAAATCGCTTTTATTATATTACTGTATCAAAGGCCGATTCAATTCTCCGTACCTGCATATATACATCAGGAAGGCTCTGAGGCACCCGGAGGGTGCTGGCTGGTATTTATACTGTCAGGAAATCCTTTTATACATGTTAATAGTGTTTTCCCAGGAGTATTGCTTTATCAATTTGAATTGTCTTGCTTTCTTACCCAAATATTATCTGCGCCCAAGGTGGCTGGCTCTGGGGTGCAAATTAAGGGTAAGAGAGAAAACTGAAACTTTATTTGGCACCTTCAGTAATTGAGGCCTTTTAGGGAAGAACCAAGAACTTTGAGAAACTAATAGGAATACTTCAGTTACTAATATAATCAAAACTTATAAACGAGATTTTTTTTCTCTTTTTTGCTAACATCTTAAATACTCAAAGTAGAATGAAATAAGGGAAGTACATACTGCATAATTTTAAGAAATGGAATATTAATGCCTGGAGAGATGGCTCAGGGAGTAAAGGCACCTGCCTGATGACCTGAGCTTGAGCCTCAAAATCTATGCAATGGTGGAAGGGAAGGACTGACCTCAATGTTATGGCCTGGCCTCCACATGTACACTGTGATGTACCCAACCAACACACATCATGCGCACACACTGTATTGATGAAGGAAAAATATTTTAAGAAAATGGAATGTTTTCTGATATTTAGAAAAGCATATAGAACTAATTATAGCAATGTAAGCAATGCATATGTTTTCAATTATTAGCTTAAATTCAACAGCAAATGTTTTTGAAAAATGTGAAAGCCAATGTAATTTAATTATAAATGAACAATGAAAAGATATAGAATAATGTGTAGGCATGTGTATGAATACAAACATGAGTGATGGCATCATGTCCTTGATTTTAACTTACTCTCCAAGAACTTTTAGCTCTTACTAACGACAGATAGTATGCAAGAATATTTTCTATAGTTAAGTCAGATTGACCTCAACCTCTATGAGTACAGGACCATGTCACTCTCACTAAGCTAGGCTCAGTCGCAAGCTAGGATTTTGGCTATTCTACTACAGAAGCTGGGGTAGTAATGGTGGAATTAGATACAAACTTCATACACAGATATATTGACATTATATAAAAATGAAAATACACATATACATAATTGATTCAAAGATATATATCAGCCTCAAGATTTTTAAATGCACATTATTTCTGTATATGAATGACTATGTTAGGTTTTGGCCATTGTGACAAATTTAAAGGAGAAAAGATTTTTTCAGAGGTTTCAGCATACACGCAGGTGGATGCATTGCCTGGGTCTGAGGTGAGGAAGAACATCATGGGGGCCACAGAATGTTGTGGAGCAACCTGTATCATGGCAGACAGGAAGTAGAGAAAGAGACATGAAAGAACGAGGGATAAGATACCCTTCAATTGCACGCACCTACAGGTGCACCTCCTTCAAACAAGCCCTGCCTCTTAAATTTTCCACCATCTCACCAAATAATACCATTATCCTGGGACCCAAGCCTATGGGGTTATTTCATATAACAACAATAAGTGAATGCAATATTATTTATAGAATGTACACAAAGGTAATATAAACAGTAGATGTAATGACAGGCATTAACATGACTGAAACAAGGGCCATAATGTATCAGAATCTGAATATTTTTACTGTGATATGTTTTGAGATAACTTGGAATTGGCTACTTTGGGTTAAATTTATTATTAATACCATCAAAAGAGTATATCTTTTTTTAAAGTTTTATTTTGGTGTTTGGGGATGAGGGGTGTCCCATAGACTCTCAAACAATACTGGCTATTGCCATTGCTCTTGGCTATTTTCTAGAAATTGATGGGAAGACCTTATTGCTGAAGACACTACATATGTGAGTCATAGAATGTGGAGCAATCAAACTGGAGCTGACCTCAAAGCTTCATCTCTACAGGCTAGCTTTCATAGTGCTGCAAGATGGTATGCATGCTATCAGAAAAGAAAGTAATCATCCATCTTACTTAGCTGTGAACTTTGCAAGTTACAGTAATGACTAGCCTGGCAAATCATTCTCACTAGTGCAATTGTGACACAAATGTTATAGGCAGAATCAACCACTTTATGATTGGATTTAAGGCCCACTTCACAAGATGGAGTCCTTTCCTGACACTATTATCAGGACCAATGATCTATACTTTTATTGTGCATTTTACATTTTTGTTTTCTTTTACTTTCTTTTCTTCACTAACCATCCCTCCCTCCCTCCTTCCCTCCCTACCTCCCTCCCTTCCTCCCTCCCTTCTTTCCTTTCTTCCTTCCTTCCTTTCTTCCTTTCTTGGCAGGGTTGCTCTGTAGTCCCAGCTGGCCTCGAACTTACTATGTAGAACAAGCTGGCCTCTATTTCACAGAGATATGCCTGCCTCTGCCTCCCAGGTGCCAGGATTAAAGACATGTGCTGGCTACGATTTAATTATTTCTTGTTGTTTGATATTTGCATTGCTTTCTGCTTTTCACTTTAGTAATCAGCAATGCAATCAGAATGTCTGCTTTTAATGTTTTTATGGTATATTTTCATTATATTTTTACATGTTTATTGTAAATTTTTATCTTTAAGATATATTCTTGAGAAGTGTGATTACTGAGTTTAAACTTTATAAACATTTCACTCTGAAAAATAACCAAAATTTTAAATTAATCAAATATGATTTTGGTTTCAAACATCATTTTACTCAAACAGTTGAGTAAAAAATAATTGCTTTTTTATCAGGAGATAGAGGTTTTGCTGTGTTACCTTACATAAAAGGAAACAAGGGAATGGGGAAAACCTTAACAAGAATGGGTAGCCATTGGCCACACTTGTCAGACTCTTCCATCTACTTTTTACTGTCTTACACTACAGTCATCCCCTACAGAGCAGCTTAGGTTGAGTGTCTCTCCTTGGTTACTTCACAGATCTCTAGATCAGGTCTTGTATTTTCAAGAGGGCAGAAACTATTACTTTCTAAGTTATGAGTCTACAATTATGAGAGAAGTTCCCTTACTGACCAGTGCTGTTGGTTTATCCAGAAGCACATTCATGGTTTAGAGTGACACACAGTTCTGCATGGGTGGGCTTGCTTAGGAAGAACACAGGCATTTCTAGACAATGAAGGATGCATTATCATCTAGGAAAACAGCCCTAAGCTGTGCTTGACACAGAAATGCCTTTTGATCTTTGCACTGAGGATTGTTTTATGTTCTCAATGTATGTATGAATAATCTTAATATCCAGAGCATTTTGATACTTTAATTCACATTTTAAATTACTAGTATGCAATTGTTTAATATTTATATTATATATTTATATTTATTACTGACTGATTCCACACAGTGTCCTTTTTGTTTAATGCTATTTGGTTTTATTATCATTTGCATTTTTTTTTAATTCTGGGCTCAAACCCAGAACCTCACACAAGCCAGGCAAGTGCTCTGCCACCAAGCTATATACTCAGTCTTGTGTGGCTTCAAATAGATTAAGAATGTTAACTTCCTTCAGGGCTGGAGAGATGGCTCAGTAGTTAAGAACACTGACTGTTCTTGCAGAAGATCTGTATTTGAATCCCAGCATCCACATGGCAGCTAACAACTGTCTGTAATTCCAGTTCTGGGGATCCGACAGCCTCTTCTGTCCTCCATGGGCATTGGACAACATGGGTGCACTTACACACACATAAAATAAAAATAATAAATAAAATATTTTAAAAAAGAATGTTAACTTCCTTTGGTTTTAAATAATTTTTAAATATTTTATTATTAATTAATTAATTTATTTATTTATTTTATGTGTGTGCTATGCTGGTCCGTATATAAGTGCACCCATGTCATGCCAATGCCCACAAAGGACAGAGAGGGCATTGGATCCTCTGGAACTGGAGTTATGGATAGACCATTGTTAGCCACCATGTGGGTGCTGGGATTTAATCCTGCATCCTTTGCAAGAGCAGCCAGTGCTTTTGAGCCATCTCCCCAGCCCCATAAATCAATTTTTTATTAAAGAATTTTCTATTTTTTAATCTTTTGATCTTATGATAGGTCTTACCATAAATCATATTTTAGAACTAAACATGTTAACATTTTTCTTTAGCGAATTTCTTTATTTCTTTATGTATGTGATTGTTGTCTTACCTACATGTCTGTAAGTGCATCATGTGCATGCGATTCCTGAAGAGGCCAGAGGAGGGCGCTGCATTCAATGAAACGTGAGTTACTAATGGTGTTGGCCACCATATGGGTGCCAGAAGCCAAACCCTGGTCCTCTGTAAGAACAGCAAGCGGTCTTAACTGCTGAGCTATCTCTTCAGCCCTAAATTTCTTAATAATTGTAAGTTTTAACTTTCTCTGTTATCTAAAAGTTTAGTTTTTTTCCTCTTTTTATTGAAATTTTGTGCATTTCATACAATACAACTTATTTTTGCCCATTCCATAGCCCCTCCCCACTGAATTTCATGCATTCTGTCATATATGTTAAGGGCTATAGAGTCAAGTTTGTGTCCCCAGATATCCCTCTGTGTGAGTTCTTCCAGTGGACCCTGGTCAGCCTCTCTAGTGTCACTACCTTAAAGAAGGTCAACTCTCCCTCACCCAGCAATGACCAGCTGTCAATACTAAGGTTGGGGACTCCTGCCCATTTCCCCACTTCTCTGCTAGGTTTTTGTCTGGTTTGAGTTTGCATGGGTTTTGGGCATGCTGTCACCATTTCTATAAGTTCATATGAGTCACTCCAGTCACCCATAAAACTCTTGTTTCCTTCTGGTCATCCACCACACCTGGCTTTTACATGCTTTCTTCCCCCTCTTCCACAATGGTCCCTGAGCCCTAGATGGCAGAGATTTAATATCAGAGTCCTATCCATGGAATGCAGTTTGCAGTCTCTTATTCTCTACATTTTGGCCAATTGTGGCTTCCTTTGTTGATCAGCATCTGTTGCATGAGGAAACCTTGTTGTTGAGAGTTTAGAAATGCATTAATACTCTCTCTCTGCCCCTTGTTCCTCTATGTTCTGTGAAACTTAGGTGTAGAGGTTCCATTGTAGATGTGTCACTTAGGGCTGGCCATCTCACAGACACTTATTCTCTTTGACCAGTTGTGGAACTCTGTAATAGTCTCTATCTGTTGCAAAAAAGAAAGTTCTATGATGAGTGGTGAGAGGTATACTTGACTGTAAATACAAAGATACATATTTGTACTACAGAAGGAAATTACATTTGTCTAGGGATGTGACCAATGTAGGTTTTTCTCTAGGATCTATGAGTGTTTGGCTATGCTCACATTATCAAATATAAGTTCTATCCCATTGAGTGAGTTTAAGTCTTAGTAGATAGCTGTTGACTACACTAAAGATCAAAATGTTACTACTGCACTAATAGAGATAATTTGCTATGATTGTCGTTGTTGTGGTTTTAGGCTTTATAGCTGGGCTGGAAAATGGATTGATTTTCTCCCTTAGCAGCTTGCATAGTATCCTCTGTTCTGATACTGTGAGGGCTAGTGTTCAGGGAGGAGGCTTCCAAGTCCCTTCCAGCTCCATTGCTTTAAGTTCAGTGTCCAAAATATGTCCTGTCATCAGCAATAGGTTTATTCATTTTTTAATTTTTCTTTGCTCATTTGGAATTTTAAAAAGTTCATATTCACAGGTTGGCATGGATGTTTATCTAACCCTAACACTTTGGAGAAAGAGGCAGGAGGAGCAGAACTCTTAGGCCAGCCTAGACTACTTAGTGAGACTGCATCTAAGAAAATAAAAAAAAGAAAAACTTCCTCTTGGCATTTTACACAAATATATTACAGTTTAAGAGCTCATTTATAATTGCTTAGATAATAATAAAAAATGAAGCTCAGTTTAAAAACTAGTACCATCAAAAAAGAATGGAGGGAAGAGAAAGAGAGAGAGAGAAAGAGAGAGAAAATAATGCTGAGAATGTAGCTAAGTGGAGAGAGCTTGCCTCGCATGTGCAAGGCCTGAGGTTTGATAGATTATAAATAGACAGCAGATAGCTAGATAAGTAAATATTAGATAACTAAATATACCCATCTTCAAAAGGATAACATTTAAAAATACAAATCCAGAAAAAATTCTGTTAAGAGATAATATTCAAATCTTTGGAACTCTAGGTAATAGAGTTAAAAACATTTTTCTTATTTATATTTTCTAGTTTTTCTTCTTTTTGTATTTTAAAT
>NW_008337147.1:7679921-7694893 GCF_000622305.1 Nannospalax galili
TATTTTAAATTTATTTATTTATTTATTTATTTATTCTGAGATACAGTCTTGTTATGTTGCTCAGACTGGCTTTGAACTCACAGTCCTCTCTCAGTTGGGATTACAGATTAATCTGTAAAGCTTTGTAATAATAATCATTTATGCTCATTTAACCTGTCTGCATGCTTGAACTCTTTCAGTATACCTTCACATTAACCTGGTGAGGTAGATGTCATTTCACTGGGTGGAAAACTGAGACAGAGGTAAAGTAAGTTCTTATCAAAAGTCATTCAGTTAGCATAGAATGGGGGCAGCAGTACAAACCATTTGAATATGGAGGAAGCTGTGTACAACTGCATCTAGTATATATGAAGAAGCTACATTGATCAGTCTAGCTCTGTCTGCCTCTAGGTAGAATTTATTTCATCTTATAACTTCAGAGGGTAACTATAGCAACAAAACTACTTCTGCAACATCTGGCATATTCCTATAGATTTTTTCAGCAGTTGATCCTCTATGAAATCTTATAGTAGTACACTATGTAGATTACATGAGTGATATGGATACTATTTCTTATGGGCAATAGATAGGCAGTATTGAATAGTTAAGTTATATTCAAGATTTCTCAATGTTAATAGTTTTTTGTTTATTATGGTTTAGATATTAAAAATAATGAAGAGGAAGGAATTTAAAATGTACAATTCCCATTTGGATATGAAAATGAATCTGAATCTAAATTAATTTATTCAGTTAGCCTAAGTGGCAATAAAATACAATATTCTCATACCTCATAACTTTTGAAAAGATGATGAATTTTACTCAAAGCAGTTTTTAAAAGAAAAGATTATACAGCCATATGGCTTTAAAGAAGGCTAAGTCACATTGAAAGCACATGTTATTTAAACACTTATCAGTCTTGTATGTCATTCTTGGCTGTTCCTTGAAGCAGCAATGAATATAAATATTATGTGATTATTCTTGCTTAAATTCTTTTATATCCAGAACTCAAGCTTCTTTATTACCCAAGGAAGAGATAATGTCAAAGCTTTGCAACCTTGCTGAAGATGAATGCTCCCATAATGCTGTCTAAAGGGTAAGCTTGTAACTTACAGATAATAAATGTCAAGGTGAGACATTGACTTAGGAACAATGCCTGCCCACAAGGGCCATATCCTTGTTGTACTATAGCTCGTGGCTAGATTTATGATTTGCCTCACTCACCTAAATAGATCCAGACTTGTCCAAACAACACACTGCTGTGCCTAAGTTAATTTAATTGGAGAGCCTCTTTGTTCTGTTTCATTGCATAGCATTTATGTGTGATACATAGAGGTCCATTTAGAGTATATAAATCTTTCACAAGTGATGTATTTACTATCTAACTTGAATAAGAAGTAAGGCTTTCATTTGTTAAACTCAATGTTAAACAAAGGTAAAGAGAAGCGATTAGCTTCTTAGTAGTCTTATTGGGTAACACAAGGATATCATATTGTGGAGGAAGAAGTGAACGCAGAACACAGCAAATTAATTGATATTGCACCGAGTGAGTCTGCCCCCACCTTTGAGAGTCTGTCTCCTTTTTTCATTTACGCATCTTAAAAGATGAAAGAAGAACGTTTTCCTAGCTACTGCAATGAGATTATTCAATTATAATCATCTGGCGATGGCTTAGTTCATGACACAAGATAATCTAACATAGGGGCTGTAGAGGGAGGCAAGGTAATCAGGTACAAAGTGGGAGGGAAAGGGGTGTTTCATTTCCTCTGAAGGAGATCAAAGGATACATCTGATTCTGTGGGATTGCCCCCGCCCCCTCCACTGCCATTAAAGAAGCCTGGCCTTTGTGAAGTAAGAAAGTTCAGCCACCTATATGATAGTACAAGTAAAAGAGATATTCAGAAACCTAGGAGTAATTCATAATGGTTGTTTTAAGAGTCATAAAAGCCAAGGTAAGCAAGACTTACCACAAAGTCGAAGCACGAGAAAACATTAGAAGACTTGGAGAAAGTAAACTCTCGCTATGTTCCACGTTGGGGCTTTGCTAAAACTTTCTAACAGTCCCAGTTATTTTCGTGAGTTTTGTTGTTTTGATTTGCTTTGCTTTGTTTTATATTTACTATCTTGTTTAAGGTGGAACAGTCTATTTGTTTTCTTTTCTACTCTCATTATAATGTCATGGGAAAAGTGGGCCTTTTTATGGCAGTTTCCAGTACTACCACTTGGAGCACACAAATTCAGCAAGAGCCTTATAAATCTTATTTAAAATCACTAAGAAAAAGATTCATAGCTAAATATTAAGTCAATTTATGATTCAAATAAGTAGAAAAATAAATGATTTTGATGAATATTCTAGAAAAATGGCAGCATAATTAAGGATAATGAAAAAATATCAGGGGCCCATTATATAAAAACACTCTGAGTGATGTAATTAGAGTAAGGTACACAGTGCTCCTCACTGATTTCTTGCTAGCAGAGAGTTTTTGCAATGATGTTACATTGTTTGCTGAATTTAACAAATTAAACACATTTCTTAAATTTAACAATTTATTACTTAGAGCTTATTGGACAATTACTCTGTAGCTCATTTCTTTGAAGTATTGTGCAAAAACATTACTGCATTGTGTGCTGCCTAAATTAATGTCATTTTAGTGGTCTCCAAGTGACCTGCTAATCTCTTGTCCTGAATTTTCACAATATGGTTAGATGTATTGCTTACTAAAACGTATGTTTGCCATTTTTAGTTCTTTGTTTAAAAACAAGATGCTTCCTTTGTGATTCTTGTATGATTCCTATTGAAAACATATCCAAATACTCTGATTTTTACAAAATTTGAAAATCTCCAAATACTACAATTATTTCAGTGTAGTAAATGAACAAGTTAGTGGTGGATAACTCAGGTTTAATAATTGAAGTGTCATACTGAGCAAGTAGGATGTGTTTGCTTTTGCAAGGGAGAATGGAAAGAACAAAATAAGACAATTTGGAAAATACTTTCTAATGCCACAAACACTAGCAATATTATATATGCATATATGTATGCATTTTTATGTACATACATATGTGTATGAATGTGTGCACATGTATGGGATTAATTGCTACTAGATCTTAGAGCTCTCAATGAACCACATATAATTATATTAAACTGACAAGAGCCTGGACATTCAATTATAAAAATTTGAAGGATTCAATGAAACGTAAATAAAAATCACCGTTTTGCCATTGCAGGAAGGAACTATCGAAGGAACTAACACTGTTCTTTCCACAGATCTCAGAGAACATGTAGAGTGTAAACAAAGGGCTAGACAGAATTTTTAAAACTTGATGAGACTGGGACTGGAGAGATGACCTAGTGGTTAAGAGCATTGGCTGCTCTTGCAGAGGACCTAGGATCAATTCCCAGCACCCACATGGCAGCTACAACCGTCCATAACTACAGTTCCAGGGAAATCTGATGCCTTTTTTTTTTTGACCTCCGTAGGCATTGCATGACATGGGTACACTTACATACATGTAGGCAACACATTCATACACATAAATAAAATAAAAATAATAAATAACATTAATAAAACAAAAGTAGGTGAGATAAATTCTTAATTTTTAAAGAATGATAAATGGTTGAACTGTGTCAGACAATTTCCTCACCTGGAAATGTTGGAAACAGTACAATTAAGTACATCAAAAATGGCATTAATATGCTTAGGATATTACATACAAGTGATATTAAAAAGTGTATTTTTTTGTTTCCTTGTTTCATGTTTTTTTAATGAGTTCTTGGACATGAACCTAGAGCCATGTTCTTGCTAAGATAGCAGTCTACTATGGAACTCTCCAAAACTGAGTTTTTATGAAATCAGGTAATGAAATGGAAATTGACTCTGGTCTAAATTATTTAACTGTATCACTCTTCTGACTAAGATTCTCTTAAAATACATTGCATGTTATTATTATTTATGTTATTTTATGTTACACTGATTATGACAATTGTTTTCCTAAGGAAAATAGTAATCAGTGATTCAGAAATTGCAAATGATGGATAATTGAAATAATAATGTTAACTGAATAGAGATAGCAATGACTATTATTTTATTAAATACATTTCCAATTACTAAGCAAATGTAGTAAGTGGTAAGTGGTAGCACACAGTGACATGGCATGTATCTTATTTACCTTACTTTAACTCTACCCATCTTCAAAGGATTGAATAGATTTAGAGAAAAAGTGAAAGAGAAGGAATTGGGGAGGACACTGAGGGGAAAGAATTGGAAAGAGTGGAAAGGATTGATTGGCCATACCTCATGAATCTAAAAGATCCATTGAGAATTTAGTGCTGTAGTAGATAAAGCTTCCTATATGGTACACATAAAGGATAGATTGTTGTTCATGGTCCAAATGGGTCATATAAAAAAAAAAGAACAGTATATGGAAACACAATAAGCAATCTTGTTCATGTCTTCTTTATTTTTTCCTCATATTCTATTTGTAATTGCTTTCTGTAATCTGAAGAGAAAAATTAAGGAGGTAGAGTGATGAAAACAGAAAGAGAAGAACAAGTTCTCAGAATTAGTCAATTACGCAAGTTTGCAAAGCCAACCACAGAATTCTAGATTAAAAATGACTAGTAAAAAGAACAAAAGTTCTTCCAAGTTCATAGGGACTTTGCAATATTTTAATTGCTTCTTTTATTTTGAAGAACAAAGTGCAAGTCGTAATAGCATTGGGAAGCGATGACCAAACGGAGATTAACATGTAAGCACTCAGAAACCCATTTCATTTATATTCATACCTGAACTTTGAACACATACTTCTGCTTAATGAATATGGATGCAGTAGGCAGAAAAACATCATCTGTTCAAACACAGTTGGTAGTTTAAGATTTCATTTTTCTATGGAACACCTTGCAAAGAAGTGATTTCATCAGCATATTCAAAGCCATGTCCAGCATCCATTAAAGGTCGCTTATAATACTTTGAATCATAAGACTCAGAAAGCAAAATTTTAACCTGAAACATCATGATGCAGGTTTTTAAAATATTTTTTTCAAATAATGTAGCTGTAAATATTTCTTATTTATAAAAGGTTGTGAAAACCTAGCAATTCAAAATTATTTATTCCAGTCTCATTGTAAGCATTTAGTATGGAAAGAAGGTGTCTTTAAAATTGGCACTAAAATTTCTTATTTAATAAATAGTACTATGATTACAGGGTTGCTTTTGAAAAACACATTGGAATAGAATTAGGTAGTTTTTCACCACTGTGATAAATACTAAAAAGAAAGGATGGGTTTATTTTGGCTCTTGATTTTAGAGGTTTCGACCCTCTGTTCACTTTGCTCCAGTACTTTGGGCTTGAAGCAAGGCAGGAAATAATGGTGGCCCAAAAGTGTGGCAGTTGCTGCCAACCTCATAGCAGACAAGAAGCAAAAAGACGTAAGGAAAGAGATAGGGCAAGATGCATACCTCCAGAATCTGTCTCTAGGGAACCCCTTCCTCCAATGAGTCCCACCAACTAAAGTTTCCAGAACCACTCAGAATAGTCCCCATAGCTAGGAACCAAGGCTTCAACATGTGAACCAACTTGTGAGGGAATTTTGTATTTAAAGAAAATGAACATAACTTCTAAACATACAACAAACAATACACATGATTAAAGTGTCTGTTATAAAACACGCTGTCTCACAAGTAAATGTACAGGTTATTAGCTGATCCTATGATGGAAATTGAATTTAAAGAAAAAAGAAAGGAGTTCTATTAGAGTAAGCCCTCCAAATTTGGTTTATTACACACACACACACACTTTATATGCCCAAATCCCTATAAACACACTAATTTAGCCCTATTAAGTCTGGAAAAGGCAACAATCATTTACCTTAGCGAACTCTCTGTCACAAATGAAAATGCTGCAAGAATTATCTTTTTACTATGCAACCTGACTCAGATAAAAGAAAGAAATGGATCAAGAAGAGAGCGAAAGACAGAAAGAGAAAGAGAGCTCTTAAATATATGGTAAATCTGTATGGGTAACTGGTATATTAGAGCAAATTCAGGGCCTTGGTTTTTAGTGTCACACATTTAATGTACAGAGACAATGGCATAGATTCATGTAAGGTAGAAAAAATGGATGTGAGACAGTTTTGTTTTCATTTATCTAATGCCTGGACTCTTATAGGAAAGGGGGATTAGAAAAAAATAAGTCCTTAAACTTAAAAGGAAAGCAACAAAGTCTTCTCTCTGCTTTGTTGGTGAAAACAAAAGCTTCCATTGAGAAATTTTTTTTTTAATGAAAGTGCTTGTATTATTATAAGAATCATCCCTAAAAACTACTTCTGTGAGATTCATGATCATGCCTCTATGACGACTGGGAGGACTCAGCCATAGTGTTGAACACCTGTGATTAATATAACTGCTCAACCTTCATAGATAGTAATTATAAAGCTCACAACTGAAAATTATGCGCCGCATGAGGATGAACTCTACCTTAAGGAAAAGCCTGTAAAAACAATAGATCAGACTAAGCAGCCCAAGAACTTGAGATGCTAAAAATATGATGCAAAAATAACTATAGAATAAATGAGTACTAAAAGGGAAAGTTGAGACTATACAAAAAGAACAAGGTGCTGAAATAAAGAACAGATAAACTTGAAAAAGAAGTAAGGGGCTGTTGAGATGACTCAGCAGGTAAGGGTGCTTGTGGCCAAGCCTAAAGACCTGAGTTCAACCCTTAGGACCCACAGTGCAAAAGGAGAGAACTGACTCAGTAAATTGGCTTCAGACTTCCACACCTGAATACACACAAAAATGTTACAAAAAGAAAACAAAACAACTAACTTGAAATTTTAGAAGCAAAACCAAAATGAGTAAAATAAAATGTTCTACGGTGGCTGAAGAGACGGCTCAGAGATTAAGAGCACTGTCTGCTCTTCCAGAGGACCCAGGTTGGATTCCTAGAACACACATGGTGATCAACAACCACTGTAGCTCCAATTCCAGGTGATATGATACCCTCTTCTGACCTCTGAGGACTTTGTATGACATAAATGCACTTATACACATGCAGGCAAAACACTTGTACACATAAAAAAATAAATACATTTAAAAAATAAAAATAATTTAAATGGGGGGCTGGAGAGATGGCGAGATGGCTCAGCAGTTAAGAACACTGGCTCTCTTGCAGATGGTGGCTAACTGTCCATAACTCAAGTTCCAGGGGATCTGATGCCCTCTTCTGACCTCTGTGAGCATTGCATGACACAGGTGCACTTACGTACATGCAGGCAATACACTCATACACATAAAAAATAAATAAATAAAAAAATTTAAAAAGCTCTGTGGTAGTTTACACAGAAACAACTACAAAGAAAATTAAAGACACATTAGCTATATTTATGGAAAACATTCACAGTGAAATCCAAAGAAATAAATGTATCAACTGAAAATTTTTTATTTTATTTATTATTTTTATGTGTATATGTGTATTGCCTGCATGTAGGTAAGTGCACCCATGTCATGCAATGGCCATGGAGGACAGAAAAGGTTGTCAGATCCCCTGGAACTGGAGTTAGGAACTGTTGTTAGCTGCTATGTAAGTGCTGGAATTCAAACCCAGGTCTTCTGCAACAATAGCCAGTGTTCTTAATCACTGAACCATCCCCAGCCCCTTGACTGAAAATTTTAAGAGATGTATAATATAGAAAGAGAAGGTCTAGTGCATTGCTAATAGGACTTTTAACGGGTCAACTGAAGGTGAAGACCTAGTTTGTGTTGCGTAACTTAGAGCAGGGTTCTCTCTGTACTATGCCTGAGTGACATTTTCCCACAGATCAGTTCCATAACAGCTTAGGATAGAGGAAATGATTAAATGAGCTACTCTTTTATAGATTATTATCTGGCTTTATGATATTTTTATATCTAAAATGATATTTTTGATCCATATATTTTCCCAAATGAAAACCAGAATTAAATGTGAATATTCACAAAAGCACAGACTAAGACAATTCTTGAAGTAGTCCTGACACTCCAAAGTGCTAACTGCAGTTTGAGAATCCCTGAAGAAGCATACAGAACTAAACACAAAAAGAAAAATTCACGATAGTGTTTGGATAATTTAATACCCTTGCCCAGCAAACCAGCAGAGAAATAAAAAAGTCAATGAGCAGATAGAAAATTATGTCATTAGCCACTAGTCTGCTTAATTGACATTTATATAAAATTTGGAATGTGTCCAATGTAGTTTTTGTTCTTACAGTGCTGAGGATTGAAACAGCCTTTGACATGATAGGCGCTCTGCCACTGTGCCATATCCCCAGTTCAGCCACATTTCTAAGTACAAACAACAGGTTTTTCCCCCAAAAGACAGTTTGACCATGAACTATCATAATAAATGATAAATGATTAAAATAATAAGATAGCATGCACTCTGACAGAAATGGAATTAGTTTAGAAGTAATTGAAAAATATTGGTGTGTGTGTGTGTGTGTGTGTGTGTGTGTGGGTGTGTGTGTGTATGTGTGTGTGTGTGTGTGTGTGTGATAGAGTCTCCCTGCTGCCACAGCTGGCCTGGAACTCACTATGTATACCAGGCTGGCCTTGATCTCATAGAGATCTATCTGCTTCTACCTCCTGAGTGCCTGGATTGAAAGTGTGTGCCTGCCATGCCCAGCTCAAAAATAAATTATTTGGAAATTAACCAAAACACTTATTTCTGAGGAAATCACAGCAGAAATTACAAAATATAAGTTTAATTATAATTTAAGCAAGATGTATGAAAATGTGTAGAACAAAGGTAAAGCTACGCTTATAGGAGAATTTATTGCTGTAAATACTTGTATGAAGGAAGGAAACTTTAGGTTTTAGCCTTTTGTTAAGAACATAATGAAAAGCTGGGCATGGTGGCACATGCCTTTAATCCCAACACTCAGGAGACAGAGGCAGGCAGGCAGATCTCTGTGAGATGGAGGACAGCTTGGCAGCCTGGTCTACATAGAGCAAATTAAGCCCTCAAACATAGGAGAGAAATGAATAATAAAGAACTGAAATCAGAAACACATTTATATTCGGAGTCAGTTGGGCTAAAGGGTACATAAAAGAATATGCAAATTGACCATAAACATGCAAGATGTTCCCCCTCACTGGAAGCCAAATGAAAGTTACATCATTAGACATCATTTCATTCTCATTGCACTGTTTCTTCAAAAAGTTTGAAAATGGTAAATTATGAAAAAATACAAAGATTTTAAATTTTTTCTTAATATTACATTATGTATAAATTATAAAAACCTCCTTAGAGAACAATTAGATTATACTCTGCAAAGTCAAGTAAATATGACGTATGAAGTGAAGCTCTTTCCCATGGACTATATTAGAAGATTTCTGGCATACTTTTGCTTGGAGGCATATTATAGATGTTCATTCATGAACTCTTGTTCATAGTAGTTAAGTATGTTTTTACCAGGAAAGGATCAGAAAATTAAACTCTGGCATAGTCATACAATTGGATAATACCTTGTTGCCCTTAAAATGAGTTACAATTCACCCTCTTTATATGTGATTCTGTGTCTGTGAACTCAGTCACATGCAGATTAAAAAAAGTTGAAAACATAATTCTGTCTGTATTGATAAAAGTTAACTTTTTCACATTATTCCTCCTAAGTAATACAACATAATAACTATTTACAGAGCACGTACATGGCATTAAATATTGTAAGGTAATTTACAGCATATGGGAAAATATGCATAGGCTCTATGCAAATATCACACAAATAAGAAATTTGAACATCTGCAGATTTGGGTATCTGAAGATTCTGGGACAAATCCCTACCAGACACTGGAGACAACTGTATAAACATAGCGAAACCTTAGAAATATGCTGCTCAACTAAACTTTATTATGACAAGAGGAGAAATGTATTATGGTGATTTTTATGTAAATTTTTAAAACACTAAGGATGTACTACATATTTTTACCATCTTTTTATATGTAGACAAGTTAAGCAAAAATAAAGACAGACACCTATAAATTTGTATGGTGCACCCCTGAGGATGAAAATGAGATAAATACACAGGAATTATTACTTGATATATACCCTAATGCCCTTATGTATAACTCTAATACAAAGAAGTTAAGAAGAGTTAATGCTCTGGCAGAAATCCAGAGAATGTGAGTATCCAATCATTCTATGCATTTGAAATATAACGTAGTTGAAAATAAAATGCAACTGTGACAATATATCATGTTACAAGCTGGTGTAATCAGTCTCCTATTATATGACAGACAAATGAGACATTAATTAAAAACATAGAAGTAACCAAGATGCATGTAACAAAGGTTTATCTTTCCAAAATAGGTTTTGTCGCCCAATGAACTCAAGACATAGAGTGTTTTAAGTTACACAAACCACTTTGGTAAGGAGAATGGGAATCTCAGTTTTGAAATTAAGGAATCAACATTCAGAATGAGTAAATGGCCATAGAGAACAAAGTAATTTCTGTAATGATGCAGTCAGTGGCAGGATCTTGCCTAGGTGAAGGCTGATGTGGATGATGACTACTGAGGCTGAGTTCACCTCAGGAATACTTCTAGCAATCATGTCCATTTGCACATCCTTGTTTCACGGTCACCCCTATTTATCCTTTAGCAAAATAGTCCTATGGTTTAGGAAGATCATATAAGTTAATATATCAAAATGCATAGTCTTTAGAAAGAAGTAAGTACTATAAAAATTTATACTGAGAAAGCGATGAATTGGGTAAACTGGGAAAGAGCATTCTGTATGTACATCTATTGTGTGGCTTTATTATTACACCAAAATCATAATCACCTAAACAAAATAGACTGAATCTTAAGTTTTTAAGAATGGGACCCAACTTGGAGGACACAAGTTCCCTCAGCTATCTATTAGATCCTTCTGTCTCCCAGAGCTGTGCCAATGAATCTCTCTTGTCCCCTCAATCTGTGCAGATGTAGCTGTCTGTATTCTCACCCTGTGTCCACGGAGCTGTCTCTGGAACCTGGTTTTTTCCACTCTGTGCCCCGTGAGGCCATACCCATAATTTATTCAAAATATTTTCTACAGCTTCATTGGGAAGCACAAATTCAAGTTTGCACCACCCTTAGTCTTTAATAGACCATCTGGCCTTTCATCTCTAGTATTTTATTTATCTAAGGTCACACATCATTTCCCAATCTCCACTGTGTCAGACAGGATGAGTGGGTGCACTGCTTTTAGTGCTTTGAATGTTAACTGTAAGCATAACACATTCTTTCATTATCATTTTGGGTTTAGTACCAAATTGAGGGTGCCAAGGAGACACCCCAATCATCAGATCAAGAGCGTATGGTTTTGCTGGGGTTAATTAAAAGTCATTAGTCCAGATTATGTCCATTAATAAAAGTCCTTCCTACACTCTTGCATTACTCAGCAAACAAACTATGAATTAACTTCTAAGGTTTTCATAATATAAAACAGAGTCCAAAGTGGATAACAAACAAGCAAACATACATCTTAATTGAGCATCCAGGGTTGGATGGCAGGAACACATGTGCAATCCTGATAAGAGTGGCTTGTGACTAAGGGGCAAGGACCCTGTATAAATTAGGGAGAAGGCAATTGAAATCCACCAGAGCACAAGGGAGAGCCGACTAAAACCTGCTATCTGAAGAAAGGCCCATGGCTGCACGGGGGACTGGGTTTTGTTTTTGTTTTAGAAAAACAGATATGTTTCTTCATCTTATTAACTAGATTGTGATTATTATTATTGAATTTAGGATTTGAGCTCCAATTTAATACTTGCAATGTTTAATGACAGTGTATTTTATTAGCCCAGTACTTTCAAAGAATCACTGCTCTGACACACATTTCCTGTCTCTTACCCAGATAGACTTTATACTACTGAGACAAAGTACATGGAAATTATCATCTTGATCAATGCTACACAGGCCCCTCAAAGCTCTTTTCCAAATAAGTCTTACTCGATGTTGTCCTATACAAACTTGAATATGGCACTCAAATATTGTCTAATATCTCAAAGCTATGCCCATAAGGTCACCCTATTTCCCTTTAAAAAGATAGAATCATTTCTAGTGGGAGTGCTAACTGGTGCAGCCACTATGGAAATCAGTATGGAGATTGCTCAAAAAGCTATGAATGGATCTATCAGATGACTCTGCCACACCACTCTTAGACATATTACTCATCCCCATCCCTTGCTGCCCAAACTCTATATCTTACTACGCAGATACTTGTTCATCCATGTTAATTGGTGCCATTTTCACAGTAAGCAGGAAATGGAAACAACTTAAATGTCCATCAAATGATGAGCAGACAATGAAAACATGGTACATTTACACAAAACAATGTCATTCCTCTGACCACAAAGAAAATTATGAAAATTTCAGGTCAATGGATGAAACTGGAAGCAATCATCCAGAGTGAGGTAATCCAGACCCAGAAAGACAAATGTGACATGTTCTCTCTCATAGCTGGATGCTAGCTTTGAATTCTTATACATACATGGAAAATCTAGAGAGGTCAGGAAACAAACAGCCAAGGAGTGGGATTAATGGAAAGGGAGATGAAATGCAGAGATATAAAGGGAGAAAGAGGAATAGTAAGTATTAACTGGGGTGAGGAATGGGAGTGCAGGGCAGAGGAGGGGATATGGGGAGGGATAATTAACACCAAAGGCCTTTAGAAAAGCCATATGGAAACCTAGCACTACAGAAGCTTCTTAAAGAATATACATATATATTATAAAAGAATTATCTTACAACAGGAACATTATCCCTATTAGATGCCATAGGCTAACAAAGTAAAAGGCAAATTCCAGGGATGGACTCCCTGTTTTGAAGCTGTTGACCAGGGTTCCACAGATTCTCAAATAATCTTGGCCATTGACCCTGCTCCTGATTGCCCATCAGATTTGATGATAAGACCCTATTGATGAAGATACTACATACATGCGCTGTAGGAAAAATCAAGCTTGTACTGTTCAAAGCTTCATCTCTATTGGTTAGCTTTCATAGTGCTGGAAGGTAATTTGCATGTTATCAGAAGAAAAAAAGTAATTTTTAACCTTACCCAGCTGTGAATCTTGTGTGCAAAGGAAATTGACCTTGGAAAATATGAATTCTGGTGCAATAGTGTCATGTATATTATGAGAGTAGCCATTCACTGTCTAATAGATTTAAGGTCTACTTCATAAGACAGAGCCCATACCTGACACTGACATCAGGCTTAGGAACTTGTGTCTAGACAGGACACAGGCCATAAGGGAGAACCTAAAACTATTATTCTGCTAAATACTTATATTATTAAAGCAACTCTTAGTGACTTATTGTTATACCCATAGATTAATGCATTTCTGAACTCTAACCAGATATGCTTCTTATGGTTATGCAAGTGATTAACACAGAAACCTACACTGGTCAATGTGTTTAGAGCAAGAAGCTGTAAAATGCTTATCCCTGAACAGGACACCTATATCATTGAGGAAGAAGGGGCAGAAAGATTGTAAGAGCCAAAGGTGATTGATGATCATAAGGAAACAGTTTTCCAGACAGCTGGTCAGTTACTTGAATGAACTCACAACAATGGTGACAACATCCACAAGTTCCATATAAACTCAAGATGGAAAAAATTCCAGCATAAACATGTGGAAGTGGGTGAGAAACCCCAAAACTACCTGAGAAACTATTGGAGACTGATGGCTTCTGGGAAGGGAGAGTCAGTCTCTTTTAAGGGTATGATTCTTGGTAGGTTAACCCAGCTCCAATGGATGGATCCACAATGACTGACATTTGTAGTATGGGGCACAGATAAGGGAAGTACCTAAATACAGTAAAAAATATATTGTATGAAATTCACAAAAATACAGTAAAAACCTCAGAAAGTTCCTGAAGAGTTTGTTTTTTTTGTGTAACCATTTGAAGACAGTGGCCCTGCCTCTAGTATCTGTTAGCAAACACCAGAGAGTTTTCCAGGGTCCTTTTACACATTTCTTCTTTTTCTAACTTTTTTACTTCAATGATTCTATTAAGTCCCTGCTCACCCACATCCCTTGTTTCTTTTTCTCCAATTAAAATGACCAGTCACCTCTATAAATTTGTTTAGGTTAGTTCTTGTTAGACTCCTTTGTCTTTACAAATTTTCATAGTGTTTGGCTTTTTGTTTGAATAGACATACAAATACATATATAGTATGTAATGCATACATTTGTCTTTTCATATAATGAGATTAAAAAGAAGATAATGGACAAAGTAACTAAGGATTTTTTAAATACACAAATATATAGTTGAATAATTGAACTCTGATGTTACCACTTACCATATTTTGCAGGTAGGGTTTTTTTTTTAATTTTTATAGTATTAGAAAGTTAAAAACTTGGTTAAAGTCTAAGATCCAGCATTGTTAGAAGCAATGTGAAACACTGAAGTCATGGACCTCTTTAACCATCAGAGTCTGTTTTTTATTTCTTTTTCCTGTCTGATGGTATCACCTCCTCTTTCAAAGCCTTCTTATTTCCAAAGGAGTGTTTACAATGTAAGAAAGAAGGGACCACAGCAGGAAAACACTAAACATAGCAAGAAATACATGATTCATTGGTCAAATATGTGTAATTTGTTTGCCAAATTGTGTCATTATATATTTGTGTAATCATAATTTAATGTTGTGAGAAGTTACCGTATTTTAAAATAGTCTATGAATGTTGTAACAGAAATCTGTACAAATAATTGTGTGCTAATAGCTATAAAAGTAATATGATTACTTTTTATAGTGCACTTCTAATAATGAATTCTTGTGAAAATCAAAGTGAATTATTCAAAATCTAGGACCATTTCAAGAACTGAGGTGCTTATTACCAGTTGCATTCTGCAAAGGGTTTTTACATTTATTTTTTTCACCAGTTGCTTGTGAGTGTGAAGACCTCCAGATACACTTGCAGGATTAAGGGTATTTCTATATTGATAGAAATAAAATGGTATTTGGTTGCTTATTTCTAA
>NW_008337147.1:7696646-7702499 GCF_000622305.1 Nannospalax galili
TGGCATCTCCAGACATACATTCTTTGTGTCTGACCAGTTGTGGAATTCTGCAGTAGCCTCCATCTGTTGCAAAAAAGAAGCTTCTTTGGTGAGTGGTGTCTTGTCTGTAAATATATGAGTATGATTGTCTGTAAATATAAGGATCTATATTTAACGCATGGTAAGAAATTTCATTTGTCTAGAGATTTTAAATGGATAGGGTTTTCTTTAAGATCTACATCCTCTCCTGCCATGTGTATTTGGCTAAGTTTACAGTGCCACCCATGAGTTCAGTCCCATTGAGAGGGTATTAAGACCAATTAGATAGCTATTGATTTCCGCCCCCCGCCCCCCGCCCCCCAGATAACAGTACCACTACTGTACAGATAGAGGTAGTTTGCCATGCCAGTCCTTATGATTATTATGATTTAGGGCTGGGTTGGACAATTGATTGTTTTCCTCCCTTGGCAGTTTGCATGTTATCATCTAACATTATGATAGTTAAACTTGGGGTAGAAGGCTTCCAGGTCAATTCTTGCTCCATTGTTTCAAGTCTGTATTGGAGCATGTCCTGTCTTCAGCAATAGGGTCTTACCTACTAGCTCTAGGAGATAATCAAGAAGTTTGGCAGCACCCTGTGTTATTTTGGGAGACTCCTGGACCACTCTAACCAACTATTCAAAGGGAGGACTTTTCTGTCTGGCACTGCATTCCTTGTCAAGCAGCTCCCAGCTATACATATGCATTAATGTTTAGACACTGCGTTGGCATTTCTCATGGGGTTTCAGGGGCATCACATTTCCCTCTTGGTTTCCTAGCCCCCCCTCAATTCATACATCTTTATTCCTTTTCCTCCCATCTGGCCTCCCCTCTCCCTCCCCAGTCCAAGTGCCCCCATTATCTCCAATCTTCCCCCAATAACACCTACCTCCACAGTCCCCCTCTCCTGAGTTCCCTCCCCTCTTCACCATGGCCCCTTCCATGTTCCTCCTTCCTTTCCTCCCTCCTGAATACTCCCACTTTCCCTACCTCCCCCTGGTATCATCTGTTCCCTACTAGTCCCCTCTTTTGTGTTCTTTCTTTTCCTTTATCTCTGTGTATTTTTTCTATTTTTCTGGCTCCTGGTGTTACATCAGAATATATGTACTCACATAGAAGGGCTTGGTGCTACAATCCACAAATAAGGGAACACATATGTCACTTTCTTTTCTGTGTTTCTGTTACTTCACTTAATATAACACTCTTTAGTTCCATCCATTTACCTGCAAATTTCATAATTTCGTCTTTTCTTACTTCTGAGTAGAACTCCATTGTATAAATGAACCACATTTTCATTATTCATTCCTCAGTTGAGGGACATTTAGGTTGTTTCCATTTCTTAGCTGTTGTGAAGAAAGCAGCAACAAACATGGATGGACAGGTATGTACAGTACAATAAGTCATTTGGGTATATGCCAAGGAGTGGTATAATTGGATCTTATGGTACATTCATTTTTAGTTTCTTTGAGAGTTCTCCATACTGCTTTCCATAGTGGTTTCACGAGTTTGCATTCCCACCAGCAGTGAATGAGTGTTCCCCTTTCTCCACATTATCTCCAGCATTTGGAGTCTTTCCTTCTCTTGCTCTTAGCTAGTCTGACTGGGGTAAGACAGACTCTTAAAGTGGTTTTTATCTGCATTTCTTTTATTACTAAGAATGTTGAGCACTTTTTAAGGTGTTTCTTAACCATTTTTCTGTGTTTGAGAACTCTCTCTTCAGGTCTGTTGTGGACTTTTTTTTAAATTTTAGCTAGTCTGATTGAGCTAAGATGAATCTCAGTGTAGTTTATTTTGAATTGGAATTTCCCTGATGGCTAAGGATGTTGACCATATTTTGAAATATTTCTCAATTATTTGCATGTCATCTTTTTGAAAACTTTCTGTGTAGTTCCTTGTCCCAATTTTATTTTATTTTCCTCATGTCTAGGCTTTTTTGAGTTCTTTGTATATGCTTGACACTGACTAGTTTTATAAATATGTATATATATATATATGCTTCATATAGTTACAATTCTTTGTTCTGAAGTTATATTTATCTCTGAGGAGCTAGAAAACTATCACAATGATAATTTCTTAATTCTGGAAAGTATTAAAAAGAGTTATTTAAGCTCTTCTCATGATTGTTTTTGTAAAGAGAATTTGTAGAACACAGTTGAGATAGATAGCTGATAGATGCCAGAGAGATAGGCAGATAAGTAGAAGATAGATGACAGATGATAGATGATAGAAAAATAGATGACAGATGATAGATAACTAGATGATACATGATTGATAGATGATAGATTATAGGTAGATAATAGAGAGATAGATATAGTAGTAGTAGTAGTAGTAGTAGTAGTAGTAGTAGTAGTAGTAGTAGTAGTAAGTAGTAGTAGTAATAGTAGTAGTAGTTATGGTGAAAAAAAGAGTAGGAAAACACAAAGTACAGGCCAGGGTAGGGGAGGTAGATGAGTGGCAATTTTCTGCCTCGTTTATACAGGAAGACCTACTTTCTCACAGGTTTTGTATCAAGTCCACATGCTCATCTGAGGATGCTGATACAAGCTGACAGGACCAGCATCGCAGTTAGGGACTTTGCAATGGTGCATCCTGAAGAGGCATCTACATAGCCAGTGTGCTATCTCATTTGAAATCATCATCAATATTTTGGGTTTTAGATTTTAACAGGTTTAATGAAGTTTTTAAAGTAAAAATATAAATAAAATCAATCAAGTATAAATACAAAACTGGGTTCCTAGCTGAATATATTAAATAAATCTCAATTTTTATTCAAGATAAAGAATTCTCTTCGATTTGTCCATAGGTGGTTTCAACATTTACAGTAACATGGAGGAGACCATATTCCAGGTAATCAGATAATTGATGCTGTTAATATCTCCGTGATTTGTAGTCTCAGTCTAAGAGCGACAAATTTTATAGTAAACAAAGCAGTAAAATCATGATAACATACGCCTAAGCTAAAATAATATTATTGTGAAAAGATTTTATGTAACATTTCAGACCACCAGTACCATCAAAATAGCTTACAGCCTGGTCTAACAAATTCAGTGCCTAGAACAAATTATTCTCCAAAGCAAGCAGTTCAAAAAGAGCACTTAATCTCTTTCATAAGCCATGACTCAAGCTGTCTGCATATTTTCTTGAAGCGGTTATTTTTTTCAATTTCCTCTCAGATTAAAAATATTGCAAAAGCAATGTCATATGTCAAACATAATCCAAGAAATGTCTAATTTGCAATGAGGCAATACTAGAGAATAAATTTATTTATAGCATTCATATTATTTATTTAAGAGAAAATCTATTA
Organism: Nannospalax galili; assembly: GCF_000622305.1. Classification (NCBI taxonomy): domain Eukaryota; kingdom Metazoa; phylum Chordata; class Mammalia; order Rodentia; family Spalacidae; genus Nannospalax; species Nannospalax galili. Next base: position 7,699,969 of record NW_008337147.1, read on the forward strand.
GCCTTGTCAGGTTTTCACTCTGGTGAAAAATATTGGGATGTTTTGCTTAATTATTGTTCATAAGAAAATTTTTTAAATATTCTATTTCACTGTAAAGATTTTGTTTATTTTTTAATTTTTGACCATTATTGTATGTACATTTACCAAGGTTAACCGATGGGTTTTTTTTTTTTTTTAAGTTTACTGAGATTTTATACATTTCATAAAACAGTTCTTAATCAAATTTAGATTTCCTCCCCAATCCATGCTACCCACCTCATCCCTACAATGGATCTCATGTATTCCACCATACATGTAAGTCCTATCAAGCCAAGTATTTATACCCAGATGTCTTTTGGTTCAAATTCATCCGCTGGAGTCTACTCAGTTTATCTAGAGATGATAGTTGGTAAGGCCTACTCTCTGTCCCTCACCCACTAGTAATCAGTCTCCAATAGTTCCCAGACTAGGCCAAGCACCTATTTCTCTCACTCTACTCTGTGCCCTTGTCTGATTGAGTTGGCATGGGTCCTGTGCTCGATGTCACCATTGCTGTAAATTCATATGTGCAGGCTTCCAATGGCCTGAAAGCCTCTGTATCCTTATGTTCATGAACTAACTCTGGCTCTTACAATCTTTCTGCCCCCTCTTCTGCAATGTTCCCTGAGCCATGGGTGGGAATGGTTTGATATAGGAGTCCTATATGGGGACACACACTCTGCAATGATCTCTTATGCTTTAAAAGTTGACCGGTTGTGACCATTTGTGTGCATCACACTTTGTTGTACAAGAAGGTTTTACTGGTGAAAGTTGAGGGATGTACTAGTTTTCTCTCTACCTCCTGGTCTGTGATAGTCCACAAGTCTTAGGTGTAGAGGCTCCACTATATATATATGTCACCTAGTAGAAATGGGCATCTCTGAAACATATATTCTCTGTCTCTAACCAGTTATAGGGTTCTGCCGTAGCCTCCTTCTTTTGCAAAATGAAGCTTCTTTGATCAGTGGTCTACGGTATGCTTGTCTATAAATACAAGGATCCATATTTAGCATATGATAAGAAATGTCATTTTTCTAGAGATATGGCAGAGATTGGGTTTTCTCTAAGATCAATGACCTCTCCAGCCATGTGTATTTGGCTATATTTACAGTGTCACCAGGAGTTCAGTCCTATTGAGAGGGCTTTAAGTCTAATTAGATAGCTGTCCATTACTCCCCAGATAACAGTACCACTACTGTACCATACCAGTAGTTTGCTTTGCTGGTAGTTATGGTTATTAGGTTTTAAGGCTGGGGTAGACCATTGATTAATTTACGCACTTAGCAGTTTGCATAGTATTCTCCAGAACTATGGGAGTTAAGATTCAGGTAGAAGGCTTCAAGGTCAGTTCCTGCTCCATTGCTCCAAATTCTGTGTCCGAAGTATGTCCCATCTTCAGCAATAGGATCTTTTCTTCCAGTTCTGGGAGATAATCAAGAGCTCTGGCAATAACCTGTTATTATTTTGGGAGTCTCTTGGACCACTCTGATCAACCACTTGAAGGGAGGTCTCTCTTGTCTGGCACTGTATTACTTGCTGTACAGTCCCCAGGTATATATATGGGCTAATGTTCAGGACATTATATGTGCATTTCTCAAGGGTAAGAGATTCCCTACCACCCCCAAGATCCATTCATCTTTATTTTCTCTTCCACCCATCCAACCACCTCCCTCCTCCCTCCCAGTCCAAGCATCCTCATTATCCCCTCCCTTCCCTGCAATAGCACCCACTTCCTGCTATGCTCTCTCATCTGAGTTTCCTCCTCCTGCTCCATGGGCCCCTGCATGCCCTTTCCCTCCTGCCCTCCAAGCCATGCACTCCATTTTCTCCACCTACCCTCTGGTAACATCTGTTCACTACTATCCCCCTCTTTCAGGTTCTTTTTTTCCTTTACTTCCTTGTTTCCTTTCCTTTTTCCTGGCTCCTGGTGTTATATCAGGATATATACTCACATATGAAGGATTGGTACTACGATCTGCAAATGAGGGAGAACATATATCACTTGTTTTTTGTTTTGTTTTGTTTTGTTTGTATTTCTGTTATTTCACTTAGTATAACACTGACTAGTTCAATCCATTTACCTGAAAATCTCATAGATTCTTCTTTTCTCACTGCTGAGTAGAACTCCATTGTGTAAACGTACCACACTTTCATTATCCATTCATCAGTTGAGGGGCATTTAAGTTGTTTCTATTTCTTAGCTATTGTGAAGAAAGCAGCAACAAACATGGATGTACAGGTATCTCTACAGTAGGATGAGTCCTTTGGGTATATGCCAAGTAGCTGTATAACCAGATTGTATGGTAGGTTCATTTTCAGTTTTTTGTTTTTGTTTTTTTTAGAATTCTCCACACTGTTTTCCATTATGTTTGAACAAGTTTTCATTCCCACCAGCATTGAACGAATGTTCTCCTTTCTCCACATCCTTGCCAACATTTGGTGTCTTTTGTTCTCTTTATTGTAGCCAGTATGACTGGGGTAAGACAGAATCACTTTTTTAAATATTTTATTTA
>NW_008337147.1:7702904-7723966 GCF_000622305.1 Nannospalax galili
TTCCATACCTATATCTTGGAGGGTAGCACTTCTGTTTTCCTATAGAAATTTCAGAGGTTTGGATTTTATACTGAGGTCTTTCTTTGATCCATTTGAAGTTGGCTTTTTTGCAGGGTGAAAGATAAGGTTCCAATTTCATTCTTCTACAGGCAGAGATCTAGTTTTGCCAGCACCATTTGTTGAAGATGTCTTTCCTTCATGTGTGTTCTTGGCACCTTTGTCAAATATCAGGTGACTTAAATTGCGTGTACTCAGGTTTGGATCTTCTGTTGTTTTCCATTGATCTATATGTCTATTTTTGTGCCAGTATCATGCTGTTCTAATATAAGCTGAGATCTGGTATGGTGACCGCCCCAGCATTGTTCTTTTTGTCCAAGATTACTTTGGCTATCTGGGGACTTTTGTAATTCCATAACAATTTTAGAATGATTTTTCCTAGCTCTTTGAAGAGTGTTGTGGGTATTTTGATTGACATTGTATTGACTCTTTAGATTGCTTTTGGTAAGATGGTCATTTTCACAAAATTAATTCTACCAATCTGTGAGAATTTTAAGTCTTTCCGTCTCCCAGTGTTTTCCTCTGTCTCTTTCTTTGGAGTTTTAATTTTTTCGATGTAGAGATTTTAGTGCCTTTGATTAGGTTTATTCCTAAAGATTTTTGACGTTATTGTGAACAGGATGATTTCCTTGAAGGATCCATTTGATTGCTTGTTATTGGTATATAGAAGGCTAATGATTTTTGTAAGCTGATTTTGTAACTTGCCTCTTTACTGAAAATATCAACCATTTCAAACAGTTTTCTGGTGGAATTTTGGGATCTCTTATGCAAAATATAATATCATTTGCAAATAGTGTTAATTTGACCTCTTTTTTTTTCCAATTAGTACTCCTTTAATTTCCTTCTCTTTTCTTATTGCTCTTGCAAGAGTTTCAAGCACTATATTGAAAAGGATTGGAGATAGTAGACAGCCTTGTCTGATTCCTGATTTTAATAAGACTGCTTCCAGTTTTTTCTATTTAGAATGATGTTGACTATGGGTTTGGTGTACATAGCTTTAATTATATTGAGGTATGTTCCCTCCAGACCAATTACTTCTAGGACTTTTAATATGAATGCATGTTTTTTTTTGTCAAAAGCCTTTCTGCATTTATTGTGATGACCATGTGATTTTTGTTTTAAAGTCCATTTATTATGTTCTATTACATTTATTGACTTATGTATATTGAGCCATCCCTGCATCTCTGGAATAAAGCTGACTTGATTGTGGTGGATGACCTTTTTGATGTTTCTTTGAATGTATTTAGTTAACTGACAGTTTTAAGTAGCAAAGAACTTGACCAGGAAACACTTAAATATGGAAAATGATTTAAATACTGTTTACCACAACGTCATAGTTTGGAGAAGTATAAATATAACTGTAATTACAATAGTAAGTAGTGAAATTCACTGTAAAATTTTATATATTGCTTGACATGGCAGTACATACCTGTAATTGTGGAGGTGGAAGCAGGAGGATCAGGAATTAGAGACACCCTCAAGTGCATGGAGGGTTCCAGGCCAGTTATGGCTAATTGAGACCCCGTCTCCAAAAGACAAAAAGCAACACACACACACACACATACACACACACACACGCATAGGTGTTCATAATAGCAACTTACTTACACCAGTATTGAGCCACCCTAGGGCAGCCGATGAGCTTTCAGTAGTCTGTGGAAGGCCAGCACAGCCCTCCATGACTTGGGAACTCCTCAGTGTACTTGTCTCGGCCTCAATTCATGGTATTCACTCACCAGGATATTTATTGGACAGTCACTTTCACCAGTACTTAGTCTTTGACAATAGTAAGAACAAAACATCAATAACACATAAAAAGAAATTAGTCATCATTTTGGTGCGCAATAATCTCAGTCATATCAGCACCAAATTAATATTCATTTTTTTATTGAATCTCAAGCTTTTTGTAATCCTACAGTCTTTGGGTGGTACCTAATTTAATACAAAGAAATGATTTGTTCAATTAGAGATTGTTCTAGCCCAACTCCAAGCAGAGATTTAGAATTTCAGGTGTGATGACTTGAATTGGATGGAAGTTTTGTTTGTGTATGTTTGTTTTGTGGTGCCAGGGATTAAACCTTGGACCTTGCGCATCTTCACATGTTATGCGAGTACTCTATCACTACACCATGTTCCCAGCCTAAGTTGCAGTTATTCTTTGGGTTTTGTTTGTTTTTTGTGGGGGGGGGCGCTGAAACTCCCTTGTACAATTCTTTAAAGGTAAAACAAATAAAGGCTGGAGAATGGTGCAGTTTGTTCCTGCCACACAAACATGAGGACCTATTTGGATCCCTAGCACCCAAATAAAAAGCTAGGTGTGGTATTACACACCTGTAACCCAGTTCTTGGGGAGGTGGGATTGGAGACTCGCAGATTTCTAGAGCCCATAGTCCAGTCAGTCTAGCCAATTGATGAACTCAGGTTCAGTGAGAGACCATAAAATAAAGTGTCTCAAAAATAAGGTAGAGAGCAATACAGAAAGACGTCTGTGCAATAACACACAAATACAGTACAGAGAGACAGAGACACAGACATAGAGAAACAAGACCATATTTAGCAAATTATTTTAGGAGATGAATGCTTATTTCCTGCTTCTTCTCACAACTCAGACCCTCAAAAATTTAGCATAGCAACTTTTTCCATTGTCCATTCAAGCAGCTGATCATCACTGTCCATCACTTATTAAGATAACACAGGACACATAAATATGAACTCTCTTTTATAAGAAAATTGTTGAGGCTGGAGAGATGGCTCAGTGGTAAAGAGCTCTGGCTGCTTTTGAAAAGATCCTGATTTGGTTCATAGTACCCACATGACAGCTAACAACCAACTATAACTCCAGTTCCAGTGGATCTGATCCACATTTCTAGCCCCTGTGGTCTGCATGCATGGGTACACTTACATACATGTAGACAAAAACTCATATACATAAAATAAAAATAAGTAAATAAAAAATAAAATTGTTATTTTGAATTTATATGGCTCATATTCTGTGCAGATCTAATAATATGTTCCTGGATTTTCCTCCAAAAAGATAGGTGATTAAAAAAACACTATGTATTTTTAGTATATATAAGCAGTACAAATTATCAATTTTTTTTTGCTCTAGAAATTGCATTAAAGTTGTTTAAATTAGCAAACTCTAGAAAAATGTTAAAATTTGTTGATGCTTCTTGGTGGTCTGTGAAATAAACACAAATTAAAGTGAAAGTTGTCTTGGCAATATTCCATAGGTAAGCTCTACCTGGACTAGAAAAATCAATAAAGTCTGTGGACTTCCAAGATACCTAAGATCTTGCATCTTCCTCAGAATTTAGCACTAATATGTCAAAAAACTTAATGCTTCTATTCATGCATTCCTTTTGGTTTAAGTAAAGTTTGAAAAGGGCCAACCATACAAAACCTTAATGGGGAGTTCCTTGTCACTTGTCACTGGTCACAGTGACCACTGTTCAGAAAAAGCTCTTAAGAAGAAAAACCTATGATGTACATTTCCTTTAAGTATGTATATATTTTATATCCAGACTATTTTAAATGAATTTAAGGCTGCTTACAGCAAAAGTACTTAAAATCTGACAATTAAAATTGGAATACAAGGCTGGGGGAGATAGCTCAGTCAGTTAAATTCTTGCTACACAGTCAATGGCCTGAGGACCTAAGTTCAATATGCAGCACCCACATAAAAAAGTGTGGTGTGGTGGTATACTTTTTGACCTCTGCATGCATATCATGTCACGTAGAAGTCCTCACTCTCACACACATGATAATGAAATTTTCAAAAACAAGACAGAAGGCCTCTGGCCTCCATACACAAGCTCACATATATGCATGTAGTAGCGCGTGTGCGCATGCGCGTGCACACACACACACACACTCACACACACACACACACACACACACACACACACACACACACACTCCAGAATGAAAATGTAATACAAAAGAAACATGGGTCAGGCAGCAGAGGGGTAGGAGGGTGCCTTGGGTTTCAAGGCAGAGAAGATTCATAGATAAGCACATTTTAAGTGAGAAAGTGAACATTCCAAGCAGTCAATGATTCAGTCCCTGCGTAACTGAGTGAAGAACACAAAAGTGGCCAATACACAGTGACAACTTGAGAAGGTTCTAGAAATGTTCGGGAATTGAATTTACATAAACTTTGCCTACTATACAATTTCAACTTTGAAGTGTATGTTTTGTCATTTCTTCTGTTTTTTTTTGTTCCAAAAGAAAAAAAATTAAAAAATAAAGACATTAAAGTTATTTAAAATATGCAAAGATGTGTGACAGACTAGAGCAAATGAGAGTCAGTTACTGAGAGTTAGTTGGGGTGCTAAAACTTTCTGTTCATTTGTTCACTAAAATCCAACCAGTCAGACAAATTCCCAACTTTCCAAGGCAGGGTTTACCTTTCTCCAAACAGCACAGCATGAAATCACAAGGCTTTAGCAAGCTGACTCTAACACTTCCGTTATGATTATTCAAAAATTTTATTTTAAAAGCAGTTAAATTTCCGTTTATTGTTTACGGGTTTCTGGGAATATAATAGGTTAGGAAAAGAAAATTACAGAGACAGGGAGGTCTGAGCCATGAATCACTCCGACTATAACATGTGGCCATTGTTTGTTCATCAACAGACACAGGATGAGTACATTAAATAATTTGTGTTCTATTTTAAGAAAACTGAGCTAAAGAAAGAAATTTTACATAAACTTCAAACAGAATTGAATAAAGTGGGTTTTCACCTCAATTTGTCAAATACTGCTATTACCAAAAAGTTCATTAAGTGGCTAGATTTATTAGATTTTAATGTGCATATTTAAAAAGAAATTTCAAATTAGGTAAAGTAACTTCACGCACCTGCAATAGTGCTGTGTATTTCTTTTCTAATGCCTCACAATCTACTTTTTTTTTTAATTTATTTTTTTATTTTAATTTTTTTTTACAATTAAACTTACAGTTTTAACAATATACAAAATATTACAGTAATTCAGATTTTTTGGCATAATGATTACAGATTTGATAAATACATTTTATATCTCATAATAGCGATGAAGATTATACAAAAGCTATTAAAACAATTATGAGAATAAATTCTATCGTAATATCTAAAGCTATTTTCCTTTGCGTTCTTCCAGAATGATTTGTTCTTATTCTTTACCTTAATTTGAGGGACTTCAAGAAGATACTTGTTTTTTTTTTTCATACAGAAGAATTCATTCCAAGGCAATTTACATTGAGACGTTTTCACATGCATTTCTAATCTCTATATACATGATTATCACTGGTCACAGTCGCCCACCTTCTGAGCTCCTCGGCATCTGAGCATGATTACAAACTCGTCAATCTACTTTTATACTGTATTGAACATATGTTTTGTTTTCTCAAATCACGGTAGGGACATTTACCACATGTGTCCCAGTAGGTGGCACTGTCACACACCTAAACAGGGAAAAACAAAATGAGCTGAAAACAAGTTGGGCTTTTCTCAAAAATAAAGCTAGTTTTATTATTTTTCTTTACTAACACCTTTAAATAAAAAGTAAGAGTTTAATTTCTGAGTACTGTTATTAACTATACACAGATACAACGAAACATAGATGATGGTTTCTTCAGAAAAAATGAAACCATATTAAAAAGCAACACTCAGAAAATAAAAAGCAACACTCAGAAAATAAATAAATAAATAAATAATTTTTAAAAGGTTATGATGTTTCAGGAAAGAGAGGTAGGGTGAACTGTGGAGGAGTTAAGAGTAGGATTTGGGGTGCATATGATCAAATACATTGTATGAAATTCTCATTTTTTAAAAATTTTATGTGTATGCGTGTATTGCCTCACTGAGTGCAATGCCCGTGAAGATCAGAAGAAGGCATGGGATCCCCTGGAACTGAAGTTTCAGAAAGTTGTTAGCCGACATGTGGGTGCTAGGATTTGAACCTGGGTCCTCTGCAAGAGCAGCCAGTGTTCTTAACCACTAAGCCAGCTGTCCAGCCCCCCAAAATTCAATACAATTTTTAAGGGCAACATTCAGAATGCACATTAAGTATTAGCCTAGGACCTATGAGTTGAAAGGCAGATAGTTCTGGCAGGGGCATTTGTTTAGAAAGTTCACATTTACTGGTTAATAAACAGTTATATTCTGAGTGGGGCAAGCAGGAGGAATAATAGTTTAATGACCTGAGACTCTGCTTGGTTTGGGTTGTGCACACACCTTTTCTATTATAATATACTTAGTATCTTCACTCCTTAGCCAGCATCTACTATGCACACATTCCCTATTAATAAACAGTTATATTCTGAGTGGGGCAAGCAGAAGGAATAATAGTTTAATGACCTGAGATTCTGCTTGGTTTGGGTTGTGCACACACCTTCTCTATTATAATATACTTAGTATCTTCACTCCTTAGCCAGCATCTACTACGCACACATTCCCTCTCCAACCTAGACACCTAGAAACCTCAGACCCTACTTGCACTGGGCTACATGTACATTCCTTACTGAACAAAGGGATGTTTTTCCTCTCCTAACAATAATCAAATTCAGACAGTTTCTATTTATGTATAGTCCCAATGTGTCCTGTGTGAATAATGGAAAGGCCCATCCTGCCAGAACTGGTTTTGAGTACATGAAATATAAGGCAAATTAGCCCTCCAAGTGAGATTTTAGGAAGAATCCTCTATTTGCCATCTGATACCTATAGGCTGTGGTAGTGCATACAATTACAATCAGACGGATTACAGAAAGGAGCATTTTTTGTGGTAGAAAAAATTATTATATGATCTAATCTATTGGTCAAAGCAGAGAACCACTCAAACCCTCCATCCTTTAGACCCCGTAAAGAGATGCCAGCAATAATCTGAGGCCCTTGAGTATCTTCCCTCATATGGCCTGCTGTTCCCCTGAAATGTAGCCTAGATTTGCTGTGCTTTCAATAAAGTTTCCTTGTTCTGTCTGCCAATGTCTGTGGGCTTTCTTTTCAATTCCTTAAGAAGACAAGAACCTGGGAACCTGGAAATACCTAACCCTCAAACTTGGTCACTGGTAACCACTCCATGATGAAACTATTCAGAAGGATGAACCCTGAAAGACTGGTACTAAGTAGTATCGCTGTTGAAGAGCCAGTGGCAAACAGAGTAATTTAATGATATTTTTAATTATTATTTATTTATTTATTTATTTACTTACTTTTATTTTGTGAGGAGTGTTTTGCCTACAAAGTGAAGCGCAAATGGCATGTACACACAATACCTGCAGAGGCCAGAAGAGTGCGTCAGATCATCTGGAGCTGGAGTTACTAAAGATTGTTAGCTGCCATGTGGGTGCTGGGAACCAAACCACTGTCCCCCACAAGAATAGCCAGTGCACTTAGCACTGAGTCATCTTACAAACCACTTTATGATGTCTTTTAAAAGAAAAGTTATGGGCTAGAGAGATGGCTCTGTGGTTAGGAGCACTAGCTGCTCTTGCAGAGGACCTGGAGTCAGTTCCCAGCACTGACATGGCAGCTAACAACAGTTCAAAACTCCAGTTCCAGGGTATCTGATGCCTTTTTCTGACCTTTGCGACTATTGTACAATACAGATTTACTTACATACATGCAGGCAGTGCACTCAAACACATAAAATAAAAATAACAAATACAATTTAAAAAGAAAAGAACTGTTCCAACTTGCATTTAATACCAGCACTTCAGAGGCAGAGGCAGGCTGATGTCCATGAGATCAAGGCTAAATTTTTCTACATAGCAAATTCCAGGCCAGCTGGGGCTACAGAGAAACCTTGTCTCAACAACAACAACAACAACAACAACATGACACAGATTAACCCCATCTAAGTAACAATAGGTGACTTCAATGCCCACTATCTCCAATAGATAGTTTAATTGGACAAAGAATAAACAGTGAGACACTGAATTAAATGTTATCATACATCAAATGGACCGAACAGACATCTACAGAAAATTCCACCCAAGCATACTTTCTACTCAGCAGGCCATGAAAGTTTTTCTAAAATTGACTGACATGCTGGGACGCAAAGGAGACCTCAGCAAATACAAAAAATTTGAAACTATTCCATGCATCCTACCAGACCACAATACAATAAAGCTTATGATCAACAACAAAAGAAGCTCTAGTAAATACACGAACTCATGGAGATTGAACAACACACTCCTGAATGATGAATGGCTCAAAGAAGAAATTAAGAAAGAAATAAAGTATTCCCTGAACTAAATGAAAAGAATAATACAGCACAATATAACCTCTGGGACACTTTAAGAGAAGTCCTAAGAGGGAAATTTATAACTCTAAGGACCTTTATTTAAATACCAGAAAGAGCAGAAATAAATGACTTAGTACAATTCAAGATTCTGGAAAGGCAAGAACAAAGGAAACCCAGTCAGCCAATGAGAAGAAATAAGAGAAATCATAGCAGAATTTAATGAAATAGAAACAAATAAAACAATACAAAGTATCAATGAATCTAAGAGCTGATTCTTTGGAAAGATAAACAAGATAGACAAATCCTTAGCCCAGTTAACTAGAAGAAACAGCAAATCCAAATCAACAAAATCAGACATGAAAGGAGAAATATCACAACAGACATTATAAGGGAATACTAAAAGAAAAACTTATACCTTATTAATTTGCAAACTTAAAAGGATGAATATCTAAATTTATGAGAACCACCAAAAATAAAACAAAAAGATATGCAATAATTAAACAGACCCATAACAAATGAGGAAATTGAAACAGTAATACAAAACCTGCCGACTAAAAGCCCAGGCCCAGATGGATTCACAGCAGAATTCTACCAGACATTTAAAGATCTGCAGCCAATACTACTTCAAATCATTCAAAAAGACAGAAACAGAGGGAGAACTTCCGAATTCCTTTCATGAACTCCTTCCATCACTCTAATACCAAAACTAGGTAAAGACGCAATTAAAAATGAAAACTATAGACCCATTTCCTTAATGAACATAGATGAAAAAATGCTAAACAAATACTTGCAAACTGCATACAGACATACATCAAAAAGATCATCCACCATGATTAAGTTGGCTTTATTCCAGAGATGCGGGGGTGGTTTAATATATATGTAAGTCAAAACTGCAATAAATCACATAAATTGACTTGAGGACAAAAACTACATGGTCATCTCAATAGATCCAGGAAAAGCCTTTGACAAAACACCAGCATGCATTTATGAAAAAAATAATAATTCTTCAAAGCATAAAAATTTGCTCCTTAATAATTAGTAGATGTGAAAAACATTACCACTGAAATCTACCTGATGACTTTATATCCATGCTCAGATGCTAAGGAGCTCAGAAAAAAAAGTCCTAGAGGGAATTAAACTGTGGGGAGCATGCCTTAACAAATTAAATCTATATACAACAAACCCATGGCCAACATCATTCTAAATAGAGGAAAGTTGGAAGCATTCCCATTAAAATCAGGAACCAGACAGGGCTGTCAACTGTTTTTTGCCTTTTTGGTCTTTTTTGAGACAGCGTCTCCCTATAGCTCCTGGAACTTGCCATGTAGATCAGGCTGACCTTGAACTCACAGAAATCCACATGCTTCTGCCTCCTAAGTGCAGGGATTAAAGGTGTGGACCATCATGCCCAAACTTTCTCCACTTCTTTTTAATATAGTGCTTGAAACTCTTGTTAGAATAATAATACAAGAGAAGAAAATTAAAGGAGTACTAATTGGAAAAGAAGCAGTCATAGGAGATCCCAGAAATTCTACTAGAGAGTTCCCAGAAATAATCAACAATTACAGCAAAATGGCAGATTACAAAATCAATTTACAAAAATCAGTACACTTTCTATATACCAATAACAATCAATTGGAGAAAGAGTTCGGGGAAACCCTCCTATTCACAATAGCTTCAAAAAAAATCTAGGAATAAACATGAACAAAGACATTAAAAATCTCTACCATGAAAAATTTAAATCTTTGAAGAAAGAGATTGAGGAAGATCTCCCATGCTCATGGATTCGAAAAATTAATACTGTGGTAATGGCCATCCTACCAAAATCAATCTATAGATTCAATGCAATTCCAATCAAAATCTCCATGACATTCTTCACAGAATTAGAAAAAAAAATCCCAAAATTCATATGGCAACCCAAAAGACTGGATATCCCAAGCAATCCTGAGTACAAAGAGCAATGCATTAAGAGATTAAGAGATTACCATTCCATATTTCAAATTATGTTGTCGAGCTATACCCAAACAGCATGGCACCATGGTACTGGCACAGAAACAGACACATAGATCAATGGAACATAACTGAAGACCAAAACCTGAGCGCATGCAATTTTAACCACCTGGTATTTGACAAAGGTGCCAGGAACATACACTGGACAATAGAGAAATGGTGCTGGCAAAACTGGATCTCCACCTGTGGAAGAATGAAACTAGATCCCTTTCACCTTGCATAAAAGTCAACTCCAAACGGATGAAAGAACTCAATTTGAAACGTGAAACACTGAAACTGTTAGAAGAAAACATTGGCAGTAACTTACAAATTATAGGTATAGGAAAGGACTTTCTAATCGGATGTCAGGTGCTCAGGAATTAAGGTGAAGAATCAACAAGTAAAACCTCATTTAACTAAAAAGCTTCTGTACAGCAAAAGACATATCTGACAGAGGTTTGACATCAAGAATATATAAAGAACTCAAAAAAAGAAAGAATCAAGAAAACAAATGACACAATTAAAAGATGGGCTAAAGATCTGAACACAGAGTTCCCCAAAGAAGAAACAAAGATGGCCAGTAACATCTTAAAAATTGTTCACATCACTAGTAATTAGGGAAATGCAAACTAAAACTACTTTAAGATTTCATCTTACCCCAGTCAGACTGGATAAGATCAAGAGAACCAATGATACCAAATGCCGGAGAGGATGTGGACAAAGGGGACTACTCATCCACTGCAGGTAGGATTGCAAACTCCTGTAACCACTGTGGAAAGCAGTGTGGAGAACTCTCAAGTGTTACTCATAAAGGATAATTTCTATAAGAAATGTATTTTATACAGAAGTAATTACTTTATGCCTACAAAATATATAATGTGGTATCTAAATTCTCTTCCTCCCTTTTCCAAAACCTTCACAAGTATCATGTGAGTAAAACAATATTATGAGTTGGGCTTGGTGGTGCATGCCTTTAAGACCAGTACTACGGAGTTGGAGGCAGGCAGCTCCCTGTGAGGTAGAGTTCAGCCTGAGTCACCAGCCAGTTGGGGGTACAGGGAGACATTATCTCACAAAGAACAAAAACAACAAACATAAAACAATACTGGTAGAGCTTATACAATTTGATAGAGGTTTTTAAAATATGGGCATAAAAGTATTTCATCTGACTATGCCTCTGTTTAGAGTGGCTTTAAGGGATTCATAGCTATCAAGATGATATCTGCTATGAAGATGCTCTGGACTCTTTTTATCCAGTACATTTTGCTCTGTCACTTTCCATCAAGTCTTTCTTTTTCTCCAGATCTCCCTTTTCAGACACATGGTACACAGAAGATGCAAACGAGATGTTCAAGATCTCTAAAAAAGCCTGCACACTACTTGCATAATGTGTTATCTCCATGTTCTTCAGATGCTTTCTCAACTTTAGACAGCAACATCATGAATTCTTTTTTGTCTTTTTGTGTAGATTCTTTTCCTGGAGTTATACTGAAGGGATTCTGGGTTTTTGTTTGCCTGTTTGCTTGTTGTCACCTTTGACATGCTGTACAGGGTCCAAGGCTGGACACTCAAACTCTCCTGAGAACTGAGAATCTACCAAATGGAACACTGGCCTGAGTACAGGCAAGCTCACACTGCTGCTTCGAAAGCCAAGAGACATAGAGGAAGGGAAGTCCTTTTGGAAAGGGAGGACCAGTTAATTGCCATCAATTTCATCCCCTCGCCCCCAACCTGTGTAGTAGACAGGTAAGTAACATTACCTTGGACATGCAGTTTCAACCCAATCCCTCACTAAACACATTAGCACATGTTACCTCAACTGACAACATCTGGAGCTGAAAAACTATCCATCTGATCAAAGCCAATACAAAAAAAAAAAAACCAGGAAAACTAATCATTTTCGTCACTGAATTTCACAAAACCATTGGCATTATTTCTTTAAACTATAGAGTAAAAAAGTTGTGAATTTTAGTTGGAAAGAAAAGAACAAGTACACTGGGGTGGGGAACAAACCCAGAATACCTATGCTAGGTCAGTCTGTAGATGGTTTACTTTGCTCATGTCACCTTTTCTGTGGTATTTCCTGAAGACAGAGACTAAAAGATACATATCAACACTTGCTTTTCTGAGCTTTGTATCATACAGTTCAGATCTTTCTAACTCCTGTGCTTTGCAGAATATAATTAGTGTCTTGCAATCTGATAGGTGCCTGAGAAAAATGGCAAAGAAACCACAAGCAGTATGCTGGTTAGTTTTTTGTCAACTTGATAAAAACTAGAGTCACCTAGAAAGAAGGAACCTCAATTGAGGAATGCCTCCATGGGATTGGCCTGTGTCCATGTCTATAACGCATTTTTATAATTGCTGATTGATATAGGAAGGCCAACCACTGTGGGTGGTGCCATCCCTGGGCGGGTGGGCCTGGGCTGTATAAGAAAGACAGCTGAGCAGGCCAGGGGAAGCAAGCCAGTAAGCAGCATTCCTCACTGACCTGTGCTTCAACTTTTGCCTCCAGGTTTCTCTCTTAAGTTCCTGCCCTGGCTTTCCTCCATGATGGACTGTCACTTAGAAGTGTAAGATTCAATACACCCATTTTTCTCCAAGTTGGCTTTGGTCAGTATTTTATCACAGTAAAAGAAAGAAACTAATAAAAGAAGTAATTTGAAAGATAAATTTGTAGTTAATGTTTAGCAAGATTTCAAATAATTGATAGATTCATTAAAGTCTACAAAGTACTTGTATAGCATAGTCTAGATGCTGACAAACATTCCATACAGCATGGACTTTGAGTAGACTATAACAATTGGCAGAACACACGGACTATGACAGTGACAATGCCTAGGATGGTAGTTTAGTTTGAGGGGTAGGAAATTGGAAAAGTGGTGGTGCTACCTAATGAGCTAAGAAACAACAAAGACAGACAAAGGGATGACTAAAAAGATGAAAATTCAACATAGATGTTTTAAATGAATCACCCATGAGTAGTCAGTAGGTAATTAAATACAGAAATCCTTATGTCCAGGGTGGGAGACTTAGATGAAGCGTATAAACTTTCTATTGATACAGATTGGAGCAATTCAGATACTTGCACTTCATATATCTCCAAATTATACCCCAGCAGGATGAAGATAAACATCAGTATTCACAAAAACATTATTAAGAAGTGCTGAATTGACAGGGAAAGTGGTTGGTTTCAGTTGCAATTATCATGGACTTAGCTTCATCCAACTAGGATGTTCGTGATTTAGAGGGAGACTGTCAATACTTATTACAGATTCTTAATCATTTTTACCCACTGCTCATTTGTACAAATCGATATTGACTGACACTGCTTAAATTTTGCAATCATTGTTAATTGCTTAAAACTAAGATTTAGAGATAACAGTCTGCTTTAGGCTGCCTTCCCAATCCGTGTGTCTTAATGATGTATACATTATTCTCTTGGCAGGTAATCAGAATAAATATTTAGGGGGCAATAATTTCAGCTTCACTGGAGCATTTAACTTTAATTGATTACACTTGGCATTTAAAAATAATGAGGACTCCCTGGTTGTCAGTTGCTCAGATGACTATTCTCAATGGATGATGCTATAATTAAACATTAATTTCTGTTTCATGGACTGCATCTACTTTGTAGTTGGTAAAATAATTCAGAAAGATTATAGAATATCAGTATCAAAAATAGCAGGTATAAGAAAACTTACTAGTTATTTGTGGTCATTTTGTTTTCATTAATAAATAGCAAATTATTTTAAAAGATAATACTATTCATAATGAAGACAAACTAGTATTTTTTTGGTTTCTATAGGCTCTGTTTTAGTCTATATCAAACAGAGTGTATTAAGGGGCTGGAGAGATGGCTCTGTCATTAAAAACACTAGCTGTTCTTACTGAGGACCTGAATTTGAATCCTAGCACCCACATGGAGGCTAATAATCATTTGTAACTCCAGTTCCAGGGGATCCAATGCCCTCTTCTAACTTCTGTGGGTATTGCATGAGATGAGTGCATTTACATGCATGCAGGCAATACATTCACATATATATATATATGTACATATATATGTATATATATATTAAAAGTTAAAAAATAATTAAAAAACAGAGTATATTAAAAGAGTAAGACTCTTGCTGAAGATACAACATACATGAGCTGTAGAACAAAGAAGGAGAAATCATGCTGACTTCAGAGCCTCAGCTCTGTTAGGTTCCTGGCAGGCTCCTAAAATGCTCGTGTAGCGCCCAGCATTTTAAAATGACAGGTTTGGACTTAGGCCCAGGAAAGTCCCTCTGCTTATTGGGAGACCAAGCAATCCTTACCTAAACTGCCCAGCCTATGTCATGGAAAGTTACCCAACCACCTAATTTCTTATAAAAGATGTCTAACTTTCCCTGATTACTGCTGTTTCTCTGCTCCTGAGAGGCAGCCCAGCAGTCTATTTGCTCTCAAATAAATTCCTGTTCCCCAATGAGTTATCTGGTTAGTGCTCTTCGTATCTGATTCTATACAATTTCTACTAGCTAGCTTTCATAGTGCTGGAAGATGATATGCATGTTACCCAAAGAAAAAAAAATAATCATTAGCCTTACCTTGCTGTGAATCCTGTGAACTATAAAAACAACTGACCTGGCAAGATATGCTCACTAGTGTAATAATGGCACAGATATTATGGGAGTAACTAACCACTATCTAATTGGATATAAGGTTCACATCATAGAAAGGAGCCCATGCCTGACACTGATATCTGGCTTAGGTACCTGAGGTTAGACAGGACACACGGCAAAGGGGAGAGCCTAATACTAGTTTTCTACTAAATAGTCATAGTAGAAACACCGATTGACTTATTGTTATACCTATAGAGTAATGCATCTCTCATCTCTCACCAGAGGTTTCCTTATGCCAAAAGTTAATACAGAAAGTCACAACTGGCCAATGTGCAGAGAACAAGAGGCTGCAGTTCTTATCCCTAAATAGGACACTTTCATCAAACTTCTGTCTTCCAAGATTCAAGGATCATTGTGGTAGTGGGATGCAGAAGGATTGTAAAAGCCACGAGTGGTGAATGACCACAAGGACAAAGAATTTTCCAGGCAGCTGGTCAGTTACTCATGTGAACTTATAGCAATGGTAGCAGCATGCACAAGTCCCATGCAAGCTCAAAGCAGAGAAAATTCCAGCATAGACATGGGGAAGTGGGTAAGGAACCTTAACTTAACCTAAGGAGCTTTTGGCAATAGATGGCTGCTGGAGGGGACAGAGTATGTCTCTTTCTAGGATGAGACTTTTGGTAGGTTAACTAGACTCCAGCAGATGGACTCACATTAAAGGACATTTGGGGACACAGATTAGACTCAATAGGCCATAAATACAATACAGTACATTAAATGGGGGAAGGGTGCAGTTAGGGAGATATGGATAGTGGTATTACAACCACACACTTTGTTTGACTTCCTTCAAAAGTAGCAACTATGGCAGAGGTTTTCAGGCAGACAGTAGTTTGTTTGGAAATAGTGCCAGGAAACATGAGCAAACAATGAGCAGACTGGAACAGAGAAGGGGAAAAAGCACTCAAGGATGCCTTAAGAAACTGGTCATCATTTGTCCTGGTTTTTCTTCTGTTTGGGGAGAGGACACCCAGTGGGCAGGGTGGCTTTATCTATGTATTTTCATCATACTTTGAGAGAAGGGACAGGTTGTTGAAGAACTGTCCCAGAAACTGGCAGGAATATTGATAGGAGAGTTCCATGGGATAAGGAGCGGAAAGAAAACAGAAGAAGCTAACAACATTCAAAAGTCCCAGTGTCAATAGGTTTCAGATGCTTGTGAGGGATAAGTCATGTTGAGGTTGAGCTATCATAGATATAGTAGGTCACATGCAGAAAGCTGGAGGCGTCAAACAGACATAAAGGGTAAGATACTGTCATTAGTTATATATCCACTAGTGGTAGATGGAATGAGGTGGAGTAGAGCTCAAGAGTCTGAGTGGCTAGTAACCTGGACTCAAACATCAAGTGGATATTAAATAATATTGTACAAATAGTACTGTAATATTGTCAGTTAGGCGCTCCTGTGGGTGTGTGAGTAGATCTTAGCGTTCTACTTATGACAGCCTCTGTAGGCGTAGTAGGTGGGTGGTCAGATGGTATGATGTTCAAGGCTATGGAGATCTGAGAAGGAGGGGGAGATAATGCCATACAGCTGGAATGAAGATCATGTGAAGCGCCTTCTGTACTGGTTTTCTTCCTGATGGCTCTTTCATTAGAGAAAGAAAGGTTTCCCATTGCAGAGAAAGTGTGGGCTATCATTTGAAAATGAAGCCAGGACAAGAGCAGTGAAAGGCAACAGAAATTAAACAAAATAAGTTCATATTGCTGCAGTGATTCTTCAAAAATTACTAAGGCAAGCAAATAATGTAAAAGATAGTTATAGAACATTTTGGTTCCACTTGTTCCACTTGAAGCTAGTACCCAAATCACATAATTCTAATTTCCCATCTCCAAGAAAATCTACTCAGACTCAACAAATACATGTTCTTGAAGTCTGAGATCGTTAGCCCTAGAGGAGCTTGACTAGTGTAGATGGAAGTGCTTTTACCTCCTGGAAAACAGCTCTAAGACACACTCATAAATGATGTCAGGACTTAGCATAGGTGTTGAACATAGTGATCAGTTTTGTGGGACCCTGAACTTATAAAGTTGGGGGGCCTCTTTAGGAAAAGATACAAAATAATACATATAAAACTAGGTAAAGTTGCAAATGTTTATTGAAACTGAATTGCCACACATTGCAAATATAATAAATTTGGGAAAATGATACCAGAATGTTAATATCACAGAAATTATATGTATGTTAATTAATTGCCTGATGAGTTTTTATAGTGCTTTTTTTCATATTGCTTTTGCATGCTTGTTGAATACATAGTCATATGAAAATAATATTTTCATTTATTTAATTATAGTTTATTCATATTTCATTGACAAATTCACACATGTATTATGTGCTTTGAGAAAATCCACTCCCCATTCCCTTCCCTCTAATTCCTCCTCTATACTTCCACCATGGCTTTACCTTCATAACTTTATGTGCTCTTCTAATTTTAAAAATTCACCAAACCCACTTAGTGCTGCCAGTAGGTGTATAGGTGTAGGGCTCTCTACTGGAGCATGGGTAGCCTGTCAGGGGTCGTATACCTGCAGCAAACTGACTCTATCTCCCAGCAGCCATCAGTTACCAATAGTTTCTCCTTAAGGGATTCAGCCACATAAGCCCTTCTCCCATCCATGCTGGGATGTTTACTGCAGGTCTTGTGCAGGTAGTTATACCTCCTGTGATGTTGTGTGTGCAGTGGCCTAGTTATGTCCAGAAAAAGTGTTCCACTGAATACAACTACTATTTTTGACCCTTGCAATCTTTCTGCCCTCTGCTCTTCAAATAATCAATGAGTCTAAGAGATGGTTCTTTGAAAAACTGAACAAAATAGACCTACCCTTATCCCAGACCAAAAAAAAAAAAAGATCCAGAGCTTTAGGGAATACTTCAAAATCTATAATCTATTAAATTTGAAAACCTGAAAGAAATCAATGGTTATCTAAAATCATGAGATGCGACAAAGCTAAGCTAAACCAAGAAGAGGTCAACAGTTTAAACAGACTCATAACATATGTGGAAATTGAAACAGCAATGCAAAACCTCCCGACTAAAAAATAGTCCATGCCCAGAAGGACTTATCCCATTGCAGAGGTACGTGTACAAACATGTTTGTTGTCGCTTTTTTTTTTAACAACAGCAAAGAGATGGAAACAACGTGAACGTCCCTCAACTGACAAGTGGAAAATAAATATGTGGTTCATTCACCCAAAGGAGTTCTACTCAGTGGTAAAGAAAAATGAAATAATGAAATTTTCAGGTAAGTAGCTCAGATAAACAAAAGACATGTTTTTCCTCTAATTTGTGGATTCTAGCACCAAATGCCTATATATGAGTATATATCCTAATGTAACTGCAGGAACCGGGAAAATTAAAGGGATGAAGGGAAGTAAAGGGCAAGAAGGAACCTGAGTGAGAAGAACAGTAGGAGACAGGTGTTATTAAGGGAGAAATGTGTAAAATGGGGGTATTTAAATGGAAGAGGGAGAGGGAGAGTTATAGAAGGAACTATGGAGATAAAGGGGAAGAAGAAGCTTGAGTGGCAGAACCCGCAGACAGGAACTATGAAAGGACCAATGGGGAAAATTGGAATACTTTAAATGGGGGAGGGCATGTAGGGAGTTAGACAGGGAGGAAAAAGACAAGAGATAAATGATGCCTAGCTAGTATAAAAAAACCAGAGGGAATCGTATTAGTCCAAAAACCTACTGTAAATTTACACATACACTATCTCTTCAAGAGTCCATGTGTATAGCTGAAGGCTACATAAAAAGAAAGAGTGCTAGACAGAGAAACCTTCCTTTGAGTTGTTGACCAGGGTAGTCCAAGAGACTGCCAAAAGCACACAGGTTATTGCCACAACCCTTGATTGTCCCCTAGAACTTGAAGATAAGACCCTATTGATGAAGATAGGACATACTTTGGACACAGGATTTGGAGCAATGGAACTGGAACTATCCTGGAAGCCACCTCCACTGAAGGCTAGCTCTCATAGCTTTGGAGAACACTATGCAAGCTGGTATAGGAGAATATCAATCGATGGTCCAACCCTTGCTTCCAGGCCTTATAACCACATCAATGAGCGGCACAGCATACAACATTGGTGCAGAAGTGGCACTTTTATCTTGGGGGCAATCCACAGCTTCCTAATTGAATTTAAAGCCTACACAACAGGTGGAAACTTGTGTGTGGTACTGTAAACCTGGCCAAATACACATAGTTAGAGAAATCATACATCTTGAGAAAACCTCAAGGTTGTCACATTTCCTAGACAAATGTAATTTCTTATTATGTGCAACGTATGGACCCTTAAATTTACAAATATTCCAGTCACCCCCCATCAAGGAAGCTTATTTTTTAACAGACAGAGATTAATACAGAGTTCTACAACTGTTCATACACAGAGGTTGTCAGTGAATTGTCTACACCCAAGTGGCACATCTAAGATGTGATCTCTACACCTAAGGCTCACGGAATATAGAACAGGGAATAAGAGCACTAACACATCTTTCAATTCTCTTCAATGAAGCTCCCTATGCAATAGAGTGTAAGGAACATGAAAGGTCACCAATGGTTAAAATGTAGAGAATAAGAGCCTACAGAGTGTTAGTCCTTGGACAGGACTCCTATATTAAAACCCACCCATCCAGGGCTCAGGGACCCTTGTTGAAGAGGGGCCAGAAAGACTGTAAGAGCATGACCATACAGAAATAGAGTCCTACAGTCTCCTAGGACTTTGCTCATATGAACTTACAGCAATGATGTCAACATGCACAAGACCTGACCCAGGCTAACTCAAACAGGCACACAAAAAAAGTACAAAACAGTGGAAGTGGACAGCAGGTCCCAATTTTAGTTGAAGAATTATTGACATCTGATTACTGCTGGATGAGGCAGAACTGATCTTCTTAGAGGGAGGGACTCTAGATAGGCTGACTAGACCTTAGTGGATGAACTTGCACTGAGGGATGACTGGGGACACTAACTTCACATGATAGGCCTTGACACAAATGACAGACTGTATGAATTCCAGTAGGAGACTATGGGTGGGTGCCAGTGGAGAAGGGGTTACAAAGCTGATTAGGATGTTCTGTATAAATTACACAAAAATTCAAAAAAAATTTAAAAAGAGTCAACTTTAAATAAGTATATTAAAGTGCATAAGATGCACTCTAGTGCAAAAGATCCACTTTAAAATCTCAATTTGACATGCTTATTGATAGCTCAGAAAAGGTTATTTGAACTTGACTATTAGTGAAATTATTAAATTAAATGGAAATTGTTTTAACATGGATTTCAAATTGGTAAATTATCTACTGGATTGTTTTTTCCTATTTGAGTTATAAGATTTTACTCCATCAGTCAAAAACTTAAACACTCTTGGAGAAGATAAAAAGCAAGTAGTTTTTTATTTATGTCATCATATTACATGATCCTAACACAGAGAACCAATTTTAACTTATGCTGAAGTATCATGAAAGCAGACACCCAAAAATATATTAAAATACACACACTCATTAATTGATTAGGGTCTTGATTAAATTATTGCTCTTTATTGCCTAGTTTTCTTTTCTTTTTATTTATTTATTTTTTGAAATTCGCTTTCTTTACCTAATATTGTTTCAAGAGCCAGCCATGTTGTTGCACATTTACTTCATTTGCCTAGCATTCTGTTCTGTGACTACATGATAACTTATCCATTCCCCTCCTGATGGACATTTAGGTTTTTTTTTTCTTTTATTTATTTTTATGGGTCTTTGGGGTACTCTAACATTCCCCCTCTGAAGAGGTAACCCTAGAATCTTTTAAGGATTAGATACAAGCTCTCAAATACTTTTGACATTTTTGGCCTTTGGAACAGAGTATGTTGCTAACAGTCCCAAGGACATTTTGGCTTTTAGCCAAGTAGCCAACTGGCTACTTTTCTTGGGGTCTTTTTACCCTAATTGCCTAGCCAATTCCAACCTCTTATTCTTATCACACCATCCTCTGAAGGGGATTCCTGAATTGCCAATAGGGAATAGGGTTGCAGACCTCTCTGGCTTTGTCCATGCTGAACAGGGACACGGAGTGAAGAAATTGGAGTACTCCTTCAGTGGGTCTATCTAAAAGACTCCTAAATTGCATAACTCTTATCTCTAAGGGGAA
>NW_008337147.1:7724322-7726921 GCF_000622305.1 Nannospalax galili
TTGCCCATCATTTTAGAATAGCGGGTTGTCTCCCTTAGCTACAGGTGGGCACTACAGTATTGCAGACCAAGATTTGAAGACTTACATCTGAGCAGCACTTTCTGGTTAGAAACAAAATCATTAATGAGAAATAATTGTCTGAACTTTTTATATAGACTTAAGACTAATATGTCTGGGAAGTGTAATCCCATGAACTCTTAAAAGCATACTGATGACTTCACTCTTTGGTAATACTTTTCTTTTGGGTGTTTAAGACCATTCAGTTGGCCCAATAAATCAATATTTTTACACTTAAGGTCATTTGAGGATCTGTTCCTCAGGGATCACATGGGCTTGGGAGGAGCCCCTGGCTCCTTTCTTTTACCAGTTCCATCTATGTGAATATAAGTCAAAGGTCCTGTTTGACCACGGTTGGCTTTACTTGGAAGCATGGAGGAAATGACTCCTTTGTGTTGACCCCCCTCTTTGTAGACTGGACACTGGTTCAAGTCCTCATGTTCTCCCTGAACAAGAGGACAGGTGACTCACCACATTTACAGGATATTTCAAGAAATGTTCCATAGTCCCCTGGAACTTGGTCTACCTTGGAGAGCAAGGGGCAAAAACTGTCCTTTAAGTCCCTCTGACCACATTAGAATAGGCTTTAAAGTATGGCTGTTAAACATCCAATAAAGTTTGTTCCACCAGTCTAATACTTATAATTATCATGTGCTATGTAGACAAGGCTTAGGTAAAAAGCCAAATATTCTCAGACAAACACTGACTAGATTTATATTTAATTCCTTAAACTGGTTGACTAAACTATGACCATAGAAAATTTAAGATTATGTATATATTATTTTTGTCTCATCCTTTATATAAAACAAATCTAAACAGACCTTCATCACTTGCTTAGGCTTTCTCATTTATTTCTATCTTGAAAAAATCTCCATTCCCATATCCTTTCAACACAATTTACATTCTTATTTTCTTTTTTTCAAAAATAATTATGAGACATAATAGCATTAACAAATTTTCCATCAGTTGTGAAACTTCATTTCTTGGGGATGCTAAGCAATGCTTATTCCCTTTTAAGGTTCTGTTGTCAAGCTAATGTTTTATTAAAGATTTACTGGGGAACCAATAAATTTATTGAGCTTGCTTACTGAAATAACTGAGGGGTTGCTGAGGTGTATATATGACCTGAAGTTTTGCACACTGGATAGCATTTACCCAGCATGGGTCATGCCTTCTCTTCCTAGCCTTCTGAAGATTGTATACTTTAGCCCTCCCAGAATCCAGGAGGCCATGTATGATTAGGGTCAAATTACATACAGTTGGCTGGGAAGAGTGGCTGGATACTCCAGTAAGTGTCCAGTGACACTACTTGGCTCTCCTTTAATGAATGAGCACAACCGTCAACAAGCCTAATTGTGATGATATTTAGTGATCAGGCTCAGCTGAAGTTGTGATGATGGTAGTTATTTCATGCAGAAGGGACTCTGTATAGCATTATCTTACTAAAAGGACCTGGAATTTAAAAGGATTTGGTGTTGGGACCCATATATGAGGGAAAACATATGTCATTTGTTTTTCTGAGTCTGTTAGTCACTTAGTATAACAGTTTCTAGATCCATCTATTACTTGCAAATTTCATTATTTCATCTTTCGTTACTGCTGAATAGAACTCTATTATGTAAATATACCACATTTTCCTTAACTACTCATCAGTTTAGGGCCACTTAGGTTGCTTCCATCTCTTAGCTATTGTGAAAAGAGCAGCAACAAACATGGTGTTCCAAGTGTCTCTACAAGAGGATGAGTCCTTTGGGTATATGCCAAGGAGTGGTATAACTGGGTCATATGGTAGGTTCACTTTTAGTTTTTTAAGAGTTTTCCACACAGTTTTCCATAAAGGTTGCACAAGTTTGCAATCCCACTAGCAATGAATGAGCATTCCCCTTTCTCCACATCCTTGCAACATTTGGTATTATTTGTTCTCTTGATCCTAGGCAGTCTGTTTGGAGTAAGATGATACCTTAGGGTGATTTTAATTTGCATTTCCCTAATTTCTAACCATGTTGAGCACTTTTTGAGAAGTTGCTTAGCCATCTTTATTTCTTCCTTTGAGAATTCTCTGTTTAGATCTTTAGCCCATCTTTTCATTGGGTCATTTGGCTTCTCAATTGTTTTTTGAGTTGTTTATATATTCTGGTCTTCACTTTTTGTAAGTAATTATGTATACAATATGGTGTGTTCTTGGTTTTATTCTAAAATTAATGTTTCTTCGTTATTTGTAAGTGATTTTATGTAAAGTTTGTTCTTGATTTTTGTATTATGTTCTTTTCTTACTACTCTCCTGAAAATTAAAATTTATTTTTATGTTTGCTTTGGAACTCTTCCTTGACACTCTTTTGAAAATAAGACATAGCTATTCCTTATATATTTGTCCAGATTTCTTCAAATTAATATCCCAAAGAAATTATCAACTAATTTTATTTGGATTTACTAGATTTACCATTGAAGAAAATATATTAGTAGTTTAAATATTAAAAAGTTTTCAAAGTGAAATTCTGATGAATCTATTATTTTCATTATAATTATGACAGATATCCATTTC
>NW_008337147.1:7727009-7744696 GCF_000622305.1 Nannospalax galili
AAGATTTTCTCTTACTAACAAAACACACGTGCATAGACATATATATATATATATATATATATATATATATATATATATATATAAACACACATGTGTTTTTTTGTTTTGGTTTATCTTTGTTTTGAAACAGGGTCTCACTATCTAGCCCTGTTGGCCTGGAATCATAGATATTGGTTTCCAACTCCTGAGTGTCGAACTGAAGATGTGCACCGCCAAGCCAGCCCTTGTATTTATGAATTGCGTTAATTGCTGTTTTTCTGTCAACTCAAGGTGAATACTCATGGTTCTTCCTGAATGTTCACAATCTTTATATTTAAAATATTTTATTGATCCTTCGAGAATTTCTTACAATGTATTGTGATCCTGTTCAGACCCTCCTTCCCCACTTCACAACTGTCTTATTATCAAACGGCACCACCCCTAGCTTCATGTCCTTTCTTATTATCTGTTCCTCTTTTTAAGGCATGTTGAGTCTAATTTGTGTTTCCTAAATGCTTTTGCATGTGGGTTTATCTTTTAGAGTCTAGTCAACCAGGTGTCACACCAATAAGGAAAATTGACTCTCCCTCTCCCAGCAGCTATCGATTGCCAATAGATTCTCAGCTAGGGCTGGGGTTTCTTGTCCTCCTCTCCTATATTATGCTTGTTTTGTGTCTGGTTTGGGCTTGCTTGAATCTTG
This sequence comes from Nannospalax galili, assembly GCF_000622305.1. Classification (NCBI taxonomy): domain Eukaryota; kingdom Metazoa; phylum Chordata; class Mammalia; order Rodentia; family Spalacidae; genus Nannospalax; species Nannospalax galili. Next base: position 7,727,689 of record NW_008337147.1, read on the forward strand.
GGCTTGCTGTCACAAGCTCTGTGGGTTCATATGTGCAACAGCTGAGATATGTCTGGACAGTATGGTCAATATTTGTGAACACATACAGAGCAGCAAAACCTGTGAGCTACTCACTACCCACCCCTTATTTTAGCTGTTTGTACGTGAAATTTTTTTGATGAGGTACTATTTAGAATGATCCCTAAGCACATGTGTGAAGTACTGCAGTGTTCCCAAACATAGATGGCTATCATGTGTCTAAAGGAAAGAGAACATGTGTGATACATTAGCTTTTTGAGCTATGGGTAATAATGCTATTGGCTCTGACTTCATTGTTAAACAATTAACAATACAGCATGCACAGGCAAAGGAAGAGGAAGTTCATTGATTTGCATGCAAATTTGCTCCAGGACGTGCTAGAGTAACAGCTATAGAGCTTGAGTAAGGCATAGGAGAAAATAAACTATTCAAATTTTATATATGAAAATTACAACCAAAGTTAAAAGTGCAGGCAACACCATTATAGTTAGACTGAAATCCAAATAAGTTTATAGTCAGATATTCAGAATCAAAAAAAATTGAAGTATTCATGCTTAGTGTTTCACTATAAAAATTTACATACACAATATATAAAAAATATTCTTGTACATAATTTCATTAGATAGAAATATATATTTCTCCCTATATCTATGTATTTCATATATATATGAAAAACACTTAGTAGGAGTGTACGTAAAATCAGGTTGTACATTGATTGGTCAGTGAACATCTTGTGACCAGAGGCTTATAGAAACCCATCCTATTTTTCACTGGAAGTAAAGGCTCAGATTTCACTAATTCAGTGTTTGAGGTGATTTTATCCACCTAATTACCATGAATAACCCTCAGCTCAGCATGATTGTATGTGTAGCAAGAAGTAAAGTAATAAATCATGATTTAGAAGGAGGCCAGAAACCTTATGCAAAAATTAATAAATAACATTAAATGAATTTTAATAAATTCTACATGTTTTACTAAAATACAAATGTGCGTAGATATATATATATATATACACATTTAGAGAGATATATAAATTTTTATTCCATATTTTATGCACATATCATTATGCATTGTTTTTCTATGCAACCATCTAGAGTTAAGGTGGTTATTTTCAAATTTCTGCTGTTAAAAGTAATTTAATACTAGATATTTTGAACCATTATATTTTCTTCACATGGGATTACTTCTTACTGATAAATTGTACTAGCTCCTTTCTGCTGTATCAAAATGTCCAAATATTTCTTTAACTAAAAACTTTAAAAATATATGTTTTGGGGGGCTGGAAAGATGGCACAGTGGTGAAGAACACTGACTGTTCTTACAGAAAACCCGGGTTTGAATCGCAGTACCCACATGGCAGCTAACAACTGTCCATAACTCCAGTTCCAGGGACTCTGACAGCCTCTTCTGTCATTCACAGGCATTGCACCACACGGGTACACTTACTTACATGCAGGCATTAACACTCATACATAAAATAAAAATAAAAAATAAAATATATATATATATTTGCTTATACTTATAGAATCAGCCTAGATGGTCATCATTGGATGACTAGATAAATAAAATGTGGTATCTATATACACAGCCATGAAGAAGGATGAAGTTATATTATTTGCAGGAAAATGGATGGAACTGGAGATCAGCATAAGTGAAATAAAGCAGTGTCACAAAGGCAAGTATGAAGTGTTTTCTCTCATGTGGGGTATCAAAGTGGAAACAGAAACCTAGAAGTAAAAGTGGGAGGGAGTACTAGGAATGTGAAAGGGGAAGGGGAAGGGGAAAGGGGAGAGGGGGAGGAGTATAGAAGGGGCAAATTGATCATGGGCATTGATAGAAATATTATAATGAATCCTCTTTGCGTAATTAATATGTGCTAATTAAAGTAAAAGTTAAGCAATTTTTAAAACATAAGAAAGATTAAGAATGTAAAATTTATTTAGATAATTTAACATTCTCCTCAATATCCTTATTCCTTTGCACAACAATTTCATTAATTTAAATCAGAAATTACTTTTATCTAAACTTTTCTTAACTGTTATTTAACTTTCTATAGTCATTTGAATAAGGAATGTCCCCTACAGGTTCCAAGTTTTTGAATAATTTGCTCCTGTTTCTCTGCTTCCTACAAGTACTTGAAGATTTGAGTGCTCCAGTAACCTCTGTGGCCATGCCTCTCCACTCATCCTTCCGGAACTATAAACCAAATAAACTCTTTCTTCCTGTTATTTTGCATTAATCATTTCTCACTGTTCTTAGCAGGTGATCCTGGGATTGGTCATTAACAGAATCTCCTTTTGTTTGTTTCATTTTGCTGTGATTGTGATCGAAACCCAGGCCATACTATGTAAACAATGTACTACTGAGCTACACCCCAGCCCCTAATATGGTCACTTACCTTCACATTTTTATCACACCTACATGACATATAATAAGGTTGATTCTAACTTTTTAAATGTTACAGCATTTTTTTCTGTTCAGTGTTTTTCAGGTACATTGTAAGTTCAACTTAATTTTTATTTTATTATATATATATGTTGTTTTGTTACCCAAATCATTGGATCAAACTCCAAGAAGTGTTAGTCACATGTCATTCCATATGTTCAAATCTGTTTTTACCAAAATACAAGACTTAACTTTTTAAATTTTTTTTATTTTATGTGTATGAGTGTTATGTCTACATGTAAGTAAGTGCACCCATGTCGTGCAATGCCCACGGAGGACAGAAGAGGCCGACAGATCGCCTGGAACTGCAGTTGCAGACAGTTGTTAACTGCCATATGGGTGCTGGGATTTGAACCTGGATCTTCTGCAAGAACAACCAGTACTCTTAACTCCTGAGCCATCTCTCCAGCCCCAAGACTTAACTTTTTAAATTGTAAAATTATAAACATTTATTAATAACATCTTAATTAGGGGCTAAAGAGTTGGCTCAGTGGTTAAAAGCCTATACTGCTCCTGTAGGGGACCAGAGTTCATTTCCAGCACATATGTCAATGGCTCAGAATTGCCTTTAACTGCAGTACCAGGGAAGCCTACTCCCTCTTCTGGACTCTGAGGATATCTGCAGCCACAAATGTACATACCCATACTCAAACACACACACACACACACACACACACACACACACACACTTAAAGAATAAAAATAAACTTTAAAAGAACATTTTAACTGATGAGTCATCGTAGGAAAGTTATTTATATGAGTTTTATTTGATTATTTAATCCAAATATTTGTGTTCATTTAGAAACATGGAAAGAAGTAAGTACACAATATTGGAAACTACTGGTGTGATTTGGAATGCTTTTGTATTTATTATAATACCATTGCTTTATTTGATTATGACTGCCAAGATGTACAGATGACTCTTTTTTCCCCAATGAAATGTAGACTTAAAGTGTGAGCACTCTAGGAATTTAACCATAATATTATTAGACAATACATAACATATATGAATTTACTTCCCTTTTGAGAAGAAAGTGACAAGACAATTTGTCATCTTATCTGAACCTATCAGAGAGCTTCACTATCTACAGAACATTAAACACTAGGTAGTTGATGGTCATTTCAGGTAAGTGTGATCCTCAAAATAGGAGACTATTGCCTTTGGAGAGTTGACATAACCTTCTGACAATGTATCCAAGACTGTTGTTTCCTTCTTAACACCCCAGAATTCCAGAATTCCACCAGCCACAGTTTCTTCCAGTTGCCACTCATGCCTGATTTCCCACTTCCTTCAGATTACACTATTTTTTTTTTATAAGTAATGTATAGTAATACCTAGTAAACAGCTGTTACCATCTGTTTTCTCTACCAGTTTCTGGAATGGTCCATTGATTATTCATAAAACTTTCATCTAAAACCCAATGTGGCAATATTTCTATGAAATTTTGATGTCCCCCTAGTACTAGTTTTTTTTTTCTTTCTTGCAGCTGCTCTTCCATTTATTTCAGTTCATAATATTTCTCCAGAATCCAATAAACAGGTAGGTCTTTAATTAGAGTAAAAGTTTATTTAAAAATCACTAAATTGAGAATGTCCCCAATTGTCTGAGAACAGAAGTCAATATTCACTTTCCTTTGTTAATAGATAATGAGAAGAGTACTTATTGACTATAACATTAAGTATAATTCTCTTGGTTTTGGAAAACAGGAAGGCCATAGAGACCCTACACAATGGATTTGAACCAGTATCCAGTCTACAAAAGGAGGGTCATCTCAAAGGAAACATTTCCTCCATGCTTCCAAGTGAAGCCAGCCATGGTTGAGCAGGACCTTTGACTTACCTTCACATAGACAGAACTGGTAAAAGAAAAGATAGGGGCTCCTCCCAAGCCCTTGTGACCCCTGAAGAACAGATCTTCAAATGACATTAAGTGTAAATATAAATTGACTTATTTGGGCCAACTCTGTGTTCTTAAACACCCAAAAGGAAAGTATAACCAAAGAGGAAAACAATAACTTTTTAATGAATTAATGATTTTTAACAGAAACGAGATTAATCACCATTTAAACCCTGTGCAGTATGACTTCAACCTGCCTTCCCAATGTTTTCCTCATTTATCTGGGAAGTCATTTGCTGTCATGAATGGAATTATGGTTAATACTTACCAGTCAATTTTCTGGGAAAAGAAGCCGTTATATTCAGTGTTTTGCAGTTTCTAAGGTGTGAGCACTCTAGCCATAGCTGATTTCAAGCACACTTTTTGAGAAGAGAAGTACATTTTTAACTCTCAAGACTCTGGACAAAGCCAGTTCTGAAGTACTCCTAGTGTCTAAAATCGATTGAAGTTTTATATTATTATTCATGAGCTTCTGATTGATGGAAAACTAGTAAATCTTCCTGCTTCTGTTTATTCTTACCTATAAAATAAACCTTACCTTGTTAAGTGTTTTGTGAAGTAGAAATGCTATGTGTAAAGCAGCATGCATCTAGCAAATGACACATTCACTGAGGAGTGTGCATTCATTGCTACAGTGTTGCGTCCTTTACATCCTTGTCTTCTGATAGGCTGGCATGACAAGGTAGCTTGGATAGCAGAAACATCAGACTTGTTTACACATAGTTCTGGAGGGTGAAGTCCACAATCAAAACAAGACCTTTTGTCTGGCATGTAGACAATCACCCTCTTATTATGACTTCACAAGGCCTTTCTTCTGCGCATTCAGAGTACTGTGCCCCTTCTGTCTATAAGAATGCAAGTCCAGTTGAGTTAGGTTCATACTATTAATGGCCTTATTGAACTTGTAGTTACGTAGGGTGTTAGAGCTTTTACATGTGAACCAGGAACAGAATTCCATCCATGAAAATTCCTAGGTGTGCTCTGGTTGGTCCTGATGTATGCACACTTTCCAAAGCCTGCCAATGATTTCTTTGCTTTCTTCCTGCTATTTTTCTTAACTGTATATGACACTGATAGACAAGTTCAGATTGCAACATCTCACTGTATCAAAGCCCATCTTAGCTACCACCTTTCTCCAAAAATACCTTCCTTATCATCCCAACAAAAATGAGTTTTCATTGTGTCACTCAAAAATCTTTGATTCTGTCTTCCTGCTGATGCTTATTTTTCTTTGACAAATGATAGACTGTATTGCATCAGTTCTAATGCGCAGGTTTTTCTCTACTTTTACATCCTTGAAATGTTTTCTTGTGATGTTAAGGCACAACAAAGAGGAAGACTGCCATATTCATTAAAATACTTTAATGACAGTGCATCACATTAGCCCATAATACTTCTCAGATTCCCACTTGCCACAACTTTCTTTCATGCCATTACTCCCAATATTTGGACTTAGTAAATTTAGAATTGAAATAAATGAATATGAAGTATAATTTATACCCCCAAATTAGAGTTTTGTTCCTTTATTCTGCAGTAATTTGTTATTTAGGGAGCTAGAGAGATGGTTCGGTGGTTAAGAGTACTTGTTGATGTTCCATGGGACCCAGGTTCCATTCCCAGCACCTGTATCAGGTAGTTCACAATCTCTTGTAACTCCAGGTCAAGAGCATTCAGTGCCCTGTTCTGGCATCCACAGGCACTGTATTCACATGCACATAATTATACACAGACAGACATGCATACATATAATTAAAAATAAAAATAAATCTTAAAAATAATAATGTAAGCTGGGCTTGGGGGCACATGCCTTTAAACCCAGCACTCAGGAACCAGAGCCAGGCAGATCTCTGTGAGTTCAAGGCCAGCCTGGTCTACATAGTGAGTTCCATGACAGCTGGGGCTACAGAGAGACCCTGTCTCAAAAAGACCAAAATAAAATAGTAATAATAATGTATTCCTTGGTTCATATTTTAGGTCATTTCCTAACTTGTAAATCAGACTTAGCTCATATGGGCAGAACAAAAAGTAGAAGGAATGACTTTTTTATGTGTTTTAATTTTAGTTGAATGTTAAAGAAGCATAATGTAAATCAGTTGGTAGGCAGGAAACCTGACCCTATATGAGGAACTAGTCACAGTCAATCTGATCGCAACTGGGAGAGGGAAAGTCCGTTTTCTTTAAGGGTGTGAAATTGGGTAAGTAGATAACACTCAAAGGGATGAACTCATGCCGAAGAGTATATGGGAAACACAAATCGGACTACATAGGCCTTAAAAATAATTGAGTACACAAAGTGAGTAGGTTTTGGGTGGATCCAAGAGAAGATGGGGGATACAATCAAAATACATTATATAAAATACTCAAAGAATTAATAAAAACACCATTTTTAAAAAGAAAAACAAATTATCATCTAGTATATTATATAGTATTCAAAACAGTAAAATCAGAGGCTCATATAAATATAGAATAAACTCATGTGAATATACCCAAGCAGGTATGCTGTTGATCTGAAGCTGGATAAGCTTTACATGACAATAAATTTGGGTTTTTTTTTTATTCCATGTGAAAGAAACTTCTTGCATTTTTATTGTGAAAACCTTTACATGCTAACTTTTCTCTTTACATAGTAGAGAAATAGCCACTAAGAAGGAGGTTCAAGTCTAAAAGTTTGTTGAACCAACATCTAGTAATCTTTTTTGCCTATTTATGAAGTTTGGGTAATTTTTCTAATATCTAATTGGCTCTATGAAGAATTTGCGTTTGTTACTAGGGATCTAGAGGTTGTAAATGATTAGAGGAAACCATAGGTTGCAAATGCTCTTTCAAGATAAAGCTTCTTTCACTCTTTTCTCTCCCGTTTCCTCTCCTTCCCCCTGAATTCACTTTTATCCTCCCCTTTTCTTCCCTTCCCCTCCCGTTCCTCCTCTTTCTCCTTTCCTCCTCTCCATTCCTTCCTCTTCCTTCCCTGCTTCTTCTTTCCTTCCAAAATTACTTGTAAATGTTATTAGCAGACACATAAAAACACTAAAGAGCCTTCTTGGGGATTACCTTTTTCATAGTCCCTGCTGGATGAAAAGTCAGACATGTAGAGTAGTTAACGAGAACCTGGACCCAGAAAGAATAGCTGGGGGACCATGAGGAACTAAAAGTAGTTTTCAAAATTCACCTGAAAACTGTTTTGCTTTTTTCCATGACAAATTCAAACATAGGGTCTGGAGAATCACAAGACCTCTATAGAACAGATTATCTGGAGCAAGGGTCTGGTTTTATTGACCTATTTTTGCTAGTGTATGCCTCCTACTCATTAATACATACCCTACTGAATGTAATTAGTTATATTCCAGATAACATATGCTGCTACCAGATAACTCTAAGCCACTCAACTCCCCTCTATCTTCTTCTACCAGATGAGCATATGAATAAGCTGCTTACATGATGGTGTAATGAAAAATTGATGTAAGATTTCAAGTGTTCCTTCTTAAATTCTATGTTTACACGATTGTGTCTGGTTGCAAGCAGTTCAACTGGATTTTTCTGCTTCTTATGCTTAATTACTTCATCTGAAACAGTTTTTAAAATGCTGGATACCATCTCAAGAACATTGATGCCTCCATTATTATGATAGTTTCAATGTAGCCATTGCATGAAGTTTATATAAGAAAGCTGAGACATGGGAATACATTTTCTCAATTTAGCAATTTAATGGCGATGCAGGATTTCTAGATTAATTTAAATAGTTTTAAATATCATCAGTTTTATAATTCTACTTCCTTATTTCCTGTCAGATAGCCATTAGAACTTTTTAACTTTAAATATTTATCAAGTGGATATATTGATCTATAACTTAAAATAAAGAAAAATATTTACGCTAAAAGAGACTTGTATGTGGTGCCTTCAGGTTAATAAAGGTGAAAATTGATTTAAATTGAAGCATTAGCACTTGCTTATTTTGTACATTTTAGTTATTCCTCTCAAAGTGTCTTGACCTCTGATAGTTACTGTAAAATAGAAGATAAGACTTTTTGCCCCTTGACTTCAAATTTGATCCTGGATAATTATCTTTAGTTTCACTTTTTAATCTGAATCGGACCATATTATGAAAAAAAAAAGGAATGAAATCAGTTCAAAGACTGCTTGAAATATGTTTAATGAATAAATAAAATGAAAGTCCAAAAAAAGGTTCAAATGAATAAAATGGAATATGAGTGAAAAAAATTAGTGGCACAATATGTTTAAAGGTAGTATGTGTAAAAGAAAATAAAGAAAACAAAAAGAAATCATTTTTATTAGTTTTCTGGGGAATTGGAAATGCAGAGGAGTGAATCAGGGAAATAGGAGAGCATCTTAGCATGGGGAGAGCATGTTATATCTTTAAACAATGACTGATGGACAGCTGCATCATAGTGAAGATAGGTCTGAGCAAAGGCTGACATGCCCAGGGAAATGGCATTTATGCAGAAATGACAGCTGGTACAGAGACCTCAAAGCAGGGTTGTGTGTACACAGAGCCTGGAGAGGAGTGGAGCGATGCATTGTCTGCAGGTGGAGGATGGGCTACTTAGCATCTTTTAAGTCTCATCCCTCCTTTGTCTTGGGCACTGCCACTTCAGCTCCAAGGAGGGTTGAACATGAAATTCTCCTTTCACATCTGAGGCTGTCATTTACTGTTTTTTAGAACGTGGTAAAGTGAAAAAATATACCTCAAGCCACCCATGGCCAATGGGGAGTGGCTGCTGGTGATTAGACTTCCCACCATTTTATTAAAATTAAAATTGAAGATCAAGTCTGAAGGACACCTGAGCAGACAAAAGCTCTCAGTAAGTGACCTGAAATTTGTTGATTTGCAAATATAAGCAAAATAAAATGGGTCATTTCTTCAAAAGTAACACTTTCTGTAGAAATCCATGATAAAGTCCTGATATTCCTTATGCTGTCCTTCAGGTTATATATGGATGCACTGTATTCTATAAAAGACAAATTTATCTTGAGTGTAAAACATGAGGATTTTAATTTCTGGGATCTAAAATAGGAATGTGCTTCACTGTGTCATATTTTTCTTCTTCCAACTGGAAAATGTGATCATCCAGATTATGTAATTTTGTGTCTCAAATGTAAGATTTAATGCCTAAATTAAATTTTTGTTGACATTAAATCAGGATTTTAATTACATTATCGTATAATTTTTATTTTGTGTGCCATCAGGAGATTTTACCATATTTAGACACTAACAATCTATCCATGAATATTGACAGAAAGCACAAGACAGTAAAGACTTTTTGCTCAAGTATCACAAGCAGAAAGAGCTTAAGTTTATGTTTTCTTTAATGTCTGCCTCTCCCTTACCCCTGTTGAGTTCCAGCCAGATGAAGTTAAGGTGAGCCCTGCACTGTGGATATGCACTGAGTTATGTCACAGTTGGGGAACTTAAGACTTGCTTAGAAGACCCCAGTCTTTCACAAGGAGTCTGCAAACAAAGTATTCCAACTTTTACACTTCATGTAGACCCTGTATTTATTTTACTGGACAGTGAGCAAACTGCCTTACCCGCTGGACAGAAATACCCTGCCAATCTTGTTCACTATTAAAAACATCCCTGAGAGCAGAACTGGCCACAAAACATGAGGCTGCTTATAATATTTGAGGAAATGAAAGGGACCAATAGCATTCTGCTGTAACTGGTTTCTGTATAGAAGTAATTCTTGTTCATGAAAAATTCAGGAATTTGGAAAAGTATATAAGAAAAGCATGATTTTCTTATACCAGTGAGATTGATACAAGAATAGTGAGGTGTCTTTGAAAGCTGAAGAACCTTTCTAGGCTTTCCAGGGTGGCCTTTCAACTTAAAAGTTAGGCTGGTGGATACTCATGGTAGCATAAAATTTTCACTGAGTCAACGACCTTCACAATTTGTCTCATAAATTTCAAGACTGGAATTCACAGACTACAGAAAGACATACTTTATTACAGGGAGTTCAAGAGAAAGAAAGAAAGTAGCAGAAAAAAAGAGTTCCCTTTTGGCATCACTAAATTCTGATTAGGCCAAAACCAAAGACATTTTGATCAAAACACTTTGGGCATCTCTGGCCTCCAACAAGGACAAGGCTGCTGGCAGTCCAAAGATATCTCAGGCTTTTAACCAAGAGAAAAACTATTCACTTTGAGGGTCTTTTACCCTAAAACTGCCTTACCAATTTCTATCTCCTGTTTTCATCAAGGCCATGCATGATATTCTGTGCTTACCTTTACAATTAAATCTGTAACTGAAACATTTTTTCTATAATAGAACATAACGAAATGCCTTTGTATTTTCTCTATGATTTAGAAACCCATCACATGAATTCATAATAATTTATTTAATTCATTGCTGATTGGTGAGTATTCATTTTTCTTATGCTTGTATTAATACAAACTAAACTTTTAGCATTTATGTTTGGATTACATATAAAAATCTTATTTAATGTATGAGCGTCTTATCTGCATGTTTGTAAGTGTACCACATGCATGCAGTGCCCAAGGAGGCTAGAAGAAGGCATCCCTTGGAACTGGAGTTACAGATGGATGTTAGCCCTCAGGTGGATGCTAGAAACCAAACCTGGTCCTCTGCAAGAGCAACCAGTGCTCTTAACTATTGAGCCATCTCTCCAGCCCTGAGTGCATCTATTTGAGTATTTTTCTCCAGAGCATAGATTCATCACTAAGAGGTTGTTATTGACTTCAAGAGTAATGGGGTTTCAATTTGAAAGCTGTGAAAATGGATCTGTTTGAAATTACATCACTGCGTTCTTTTTCCTCTCAAGGTTGCAGATTCTGTGTATTATCAGTATGACAGGCACAATAATAGCTCCCACCCACCTCCACACACCCATCCTAATGCTGAGAACATATGACTGCTATAGTTTACATTTAAAGTGCTAATTTTCAGGTCCCATCGAGTTAAGAATCTTTAGACTTGATAATATCCAGGGTTATTTACATGATCTAGTGTTATTGCTAGGATCTTTAAAAAGGAAGGCACGAAGAAGGACAGGACAGAAGCAGAGCTTCAACTGGTGCACTGGCTGCCTGAGCCTCACTAGCCAAAGAATGTGGGCAGCCTCTAGACACAGAAAAGAGAAAACTTGAGATCATTTCCTTGGTTTCTTTCTCAGTATGTTTGTTGGTGGTATATAAGCAGGCTAGTGATTTTTGAATGTTAATTTTGTATCCTGTTACTTTTCTGGATGTGTTTATCAGTTCTAGGAGTTTCCTGGTAGAGTCTCTAGGGTCTTTCATGTGTGTGCATTATCATATCATCTATAAATAGAAATATTCTTATTTCTTTCTTTCTAGTTTGTATCCCCTTTATCTCCTACATTTCTCTCTAGCTAAAATTCCAGGTAGTATATTGAACAGGAATGAAGAGTGCACATGCTTGTCTCATTCCTGACTTTAGTGGAAATGCTTTGAGATTTTCTCAATATTGTATAACATCGATTGTGGACTTGTTGTAATTGCCTTTATTATGTTTAGATATACCACTGTATCTCTAGATTCCCCATGACTTTCATAATAAATGGATATTGGATTTTGTTACAGGCATTTTCTGCATCTAGAGAAATGATCATGTTTCTGTCATTAAGTCTGCTTCTGTGGCAGACTATATTTATTGATTTATATATACCAAATCATCTCTTACATCTCTGGTATAAGCCCACTCAATCATGGTGGATAATCCTTTACTGTGCTCTTGATTTCAGTTTTCAATTATTTTATTGAGATTTTTTGTGCCTGTGTTTAACAGAGATTTGTCAATAATGTGTGTGTGTGTGTGTGTTGTCTGGTTTTGGCATCAGGTTGATACTGGCTTCACAAAAAGAATTTTGGAGTGTTTGTTCCTTTTCTAACTTATGGAACAATTTGTGGAGTATTGGTACTAGTTTTTCCTTGTCTGGTCCTTACTATTTTTAGGTGAGAGATTTTTAATTACTGCTTCTATGTCATTGGTAGTTATGGTTCTACTTTAATTGTTTACCTCATTTTGCTTTAATATTGGTAGGTCATGCATATCTAGAAATTCATCTAGAATTTCTTGGAGATTTTCCAGCTTAGTGAAATATAGATTTTTCATGTTTTGGTTGTTAGCCTTAGCCTTTAATGGCTACGTAATCCCTCCAGCTGAATATACATTTTTAAACTATGTTCTTATGATTCTCTGAATGTTATCAGTATCTGTTGTAATGCTTACCTTTTCATCTCTGATTTTGTTAATTTGGTTCTTCTTTTTTGGTTAAACTTGTCAAAGAACCAACTCTTAATTTCATTGATACTTTTAATTTTTTCCATTTCTATTTAATTAATTTCAGCCTTGGTTTTGATTATCTCTTCCCTTTGCTCTTCCTGGGTATTGTTTTGTTCTTATTTTCTTAAGGTCTTCATGTACCTCATTAATATGACATCTCTCCAGTTTTTTGATGTAGGCACTTAGTGCTATGAACCTCCTCTTAGGACTGCCTTCAGTGTGTACCATAGATTTTTGGAATGTTGTGTTTTCATTTTCATCCAATTCTAGTAAATTTTTCAGTTTACTTCTTAATTTCTTCTTTAACCCAATTTTCGTTCAGTAGTGTTTGTCATGAGTTCATATACTTTCCCCCTTTTCTATTATTTTTGAGATCTTGTTTTATTCCTCTGTGTTCAGATAATATAGAGGAAAGAAACCAGGGAAACAATCACATTCAAGATAGTTCAATAAAATCATAAAATATCTTGGAATAAATATTACCAAGGAAATAAAAGATCTATATAATAAAATTTTGAAGACATTGAAGAATGAAATTGAAGAAGATACTAGAAGTTGGTAAGAACTCCCAAGCTCATGGATTGACAGAATTAATATTTTGAAAATGGCAATTCTGCCAAGAACAGTCTACAGGGTCAACACAATTCCCATTAAAATTCCACAAGTCTTCACAGAAATTGAAAATCTAATCTCAAATTTCATACAGAAACACACACACACAAAACAGCATACCAAAACAATCCTGAACAATAAAAGAACTGCTGGAGATATCACATCACCATCCATGCCTAATTCCAAATTGCACTACAGAACTGTAGTAGTAAAAACAGTATGGCACTGGCAGAAAAGTAGACACATTTGATCAATAGAATAAAATTAAGGACCCTGCTTTATACCCATGTGCTTACAGTCATCTTGTTTTTGACAAAGGGTCTAAAAATAAACATTAGAGAGAGACAACAGCTTCAGCAAATGGTGCTGATAACTATTACTAGAAGAAGGAAATCAAATCCCTATTTCTCACCATGCACATAATTCAACTCCAAATTGATCAGGAACCTCAATGTAAGACCTGATATTCTGAATCTAATAAAGATGAAAGTAAACAACACAATGGAACTTATAAGCACAGGAAACGACTTTCTGAACAGGATTTAGATAGCACAGGCCTTATGTCCAACATTTGACAAATGGGACATGATGAAATAAAAGGCTTCTGTATAACAAAGGACACTATCATTCATTCGAAGAGGTAATTACGGAATGGGAAAAAATTTTACTAGCTATATCTCTGAAAGAAGATTAGTCTAGCATATACAAAAAAATTTTTTAAAAAAGCAAGCATCAATAAAACAAACAATTTTAAAATTGGGGCAAGTAACTAAATAGAGATATCTCAAAAGATGAAATACAAATGGCTGAGAAATATTCTTTTCTAAAATTTCAACGTCTTCAGTCATCATGGAAATGCAAATTAAAACTTCTTAGAAATTTCACCTTACCGTAGTCAGAAAAACAAACAAGCAACAACAAATGCTGCAAGGGTGTGAAGGAAAGGGAACACTTGCTCATTGTTAGTGGGAGTGCAAACTGGTGCAACCACTATGGAAATCAGTGTGGAGATTCCTCAGAAAGCTAAAAATAGATTTACACATACCCATGGACTCTATATATTACTGCAGTGATACCTGTTCATCCTTGTTAATTGATGCTGTATTCACAATAACAGGAAATGGAGACAACCCAGATGTCCATCAACTGATGAACAGGTTTGAAAATATGGTACATTTACACAATGGAATATTATAGAGCTATTAAGAAAAATAAAATTATGAAATTTGTAGGTAAATGGATAGAGCTGGAAACAGTTATCTTGAGTAAGGTAACCCAAACATAGAAAGACAACTGTCACAAGAACTTTCTCATATGAGATGCTAGCTATGGATATTTAGATATGCATATTTCAATTTGAAAATTCAGAGAGGTCAAGAAACTAATAAACAGATATGAGTGGGGAAGAGGCTTCCTTGGAGGAGAGATAGAATGCAGTGGTATAAAGGAGGGAAAGGAGAAATGGTGGAGGAAGGGTTAATAGAGGTGGAGAATGGGAGGGCAGGGCAAAGGAAGGAGTTTGGGGAGGAATCACTAACACTGAGGATCTTCTGAAAATGTCATATGGAAACTTAACAGTATAGAAGTTTTTCAAAGTATATGTATATACAATATAAAATGAATTTAAATAAGCCAGGTGTGGTGGTACATGTCTTTAATTCCAGCACTCTTGAGGCAGAGGCAGAGGCAGAGGCAGAGGCAGAGGCAGAAACAGAGGCAGGCAGGCTTCTGTGAGATTGGGGCCAGACTACTTTACAGAGTGAATTCCAGGCCAGTTGAAGCTACAGAGAGACCATTCCTCAATCAAAAGTTCAAATGGGCTTACTTGTAGCAGCTGAGCAATGCCCCTACCAGACACATAGGCTTGCAAATAAAAAGCCCAACAGTAGGAATGGGCTTCCTCTTTTGAAGATGTTAACAAGGGGTCCCATAGACCCTCAAACAATACTGACTACTGCCCTTGCTCTTCATTACCTGCCAAAACTTGATGGTAAGATCCTATTGCTGAAAACACTCATATATCAGCAGTAGAAAATAAGGAGAAATCAAGCTGGTACTAACCTCAAAACTTCATCCTGATTGAATAGTTCTCATTGTAGTAGAAGGGGTGGGCCATGCCACTGAAGGGAAATTCCATGCTTTTCCCAGTTGTGAACCGTGGGAGCTACAATAAGAGCTGGCCTGGCAAGATATACTCACTTGTGCAATAGTGGCATGAATATTTTGTGACTAACCAACCACTTTCTGATTGGATTTAAGGACCACTTCACAAGATGGAGCCCACATATGGAACTGATAGCAGTTCTAAGAACTTGTGAATAGATCACAGGCAATAGGAAAGGATCTGCTACTGTTATTCTGATAAATGGATATAGTATTAGACTGACTCACAATGGCTTATTAGATATATAGACAGACAGAAAGATAGATAGATAGATAGATAGATAGATAGATAGATAGATAGATAGATAGATAGATAGATAGATTAATGTGCCTTTCACTTCTCACCCAAGAAGCTTCTTGTAGCAGATGGCAATTAACAGAGACCCAAAACTGCTCAACATCCAGACAATAATAGACTGTGGAGTGCTTAACCCTGCATGGGATACCTTTATTGAACCCTTGCTGAAGACCCAGGGATCATTGTAAAAGAGGGAACAAAAAGATTGTAAGAGCTAAACTTTGTGGATGCCTACAAGAAAACAGTGTTTTCCAGACAGCAAGACAATTGCTCATATGAAGTAACAATTGCTGCAGCATACATAAGACACCCAAACTCAAGCCAAACAAAGTCCCAGTGTAAATAGGAAGAGGTGGGTAAGAAACTCCAACCCCAGCTGAGGAACTCTTGGCAACTGATAGCTACTGGGAGAGGGAAAACGGGTTTTATTTAAGGGTTTGATACCGGGAAAGTTGGCCAGGCTCCAGGGGATGGACCTACACTGAAGGGAATTTGAGGAAACAAATTATATTTCACAGGCTTTGCTTAAACAAAATAATAGAGAACATGAAATTGAGTTGGGAATGGTAATGGGGGTGCATATAGTGAAGGGATCTGTACCTGATCAAAATACATTGTATGAAATTCTCAATTTTTAATTGAAGAAAAGAAAAAAGAAAAGAGAAAAAAGGAACAGATCATTCCTCTAAGAATCCAGATGGAATATTACCCTTCCAGCTCTTAACTTCAGCCTCATGAAGCCAGTTACCAGCCTAACACTAATTCTAACCTTGAAGTATTAGCATCCTATCCTCTAGAGTGGTAGCTAACAAGTGTGTGTGCTCTATTAAGCCACTGAGCTTGTGGCAGTTTTTAGAGCATCAGTTGATAATGTTGAAGATTTTTAAAGTCATTTCCAGTGCAAGAATCCTTACCTCATTTTAAAAATTAACATTAATTTAAATGAGTGAAGCTGATCATCTTCAGTGTGCTTTTTTTTCTTTTTCCCCCTTTCCCCTTTTTTGAAATTGAATTTTTGTGAATTTCATAAAATATGTTTTGATCACATTTAGACCCACTCCCCTAACTGAACCACTCTTATAGCCCCCAACCTATGCTACTGTTATTCTGGTAAATGGACATAGTGTTAGATTGACTTGCAGTGGCTTATTATACATACATATTGTTAGGGTCCATTACTCGGTGGGTTTCTTCAGGAGAACAAATGCATGAGTATGGAGATGCAAAATCAAGCAGAGTTTTATTAGGCCAGCTAGCTGGGGCCAACCATCCTTCCAAGACCATGCAGGTCTGGTTG
>NW_008337147.1:7745097-7748981 GCF_000622305.1 Nannospalax galili
TACATACACATGCCCTATTGAATCAAGTCTGTGTCCTCAAATGTCTTTGATATGCATCCATCTACTGAAGCCTGGTTAGCCTACCTAACATTTCACCCTTAAAACCAACTCTGTCTCCAAGTAGTCAAACTTGCCAATAGCTCCTCAGTTAAGATTTGGGTTTCTCGCCTCTGCTCTTCTATTACTGGAATTTTTTACAGATTGAGCTTACATGAGTCTTGTGCATGCTGTTACCATTGTTGGAAGTTTATATCAGTAACTTCCCAGCTGTCTGGAAAACTGTTTCCTTGTGATAATCAACTGTGTCTGGCTTTTACAATCTTTCTGCATCCTCTTCAACAATGGTCCCTGAGTCTTGAGTAGCAGAGGTTGGATATAAGTGTTGCATAGGTCTGTCTCTCCTCCAACAGACCATGGACATACCCAGTGTCCCCAAGCTTGGTTGAACCCACTTGTATAGGATCATCACAGCTAAACTTGTTGACTGTTGTGCTTCACAAGAAAAGAGAGACAGGGAGAGTCA
Organism: Nannospalax galili; assembly: GCF_000622305.1. NCBI lineage: Eukaryota > Metazoa > Chordata > Mammalia > Rodentia > Spalacidae > Nannospalax > Nannospalax galili. The sequence continues at coordinate 7,745,621 of NW_008337147.1, forward strand.
GGTACATGTCCCAACCAATCAGGTTGGTCCAACTTTCACGAGCGTGAGGTGCTAAGTGTATATAAACTGAGGCAGTCAAGAGGAGGCTCTCATCATTTTGCAAAGCTGTGGGAATGTCACCATCCATGCTTAGAGGAAGACTTTCCAGTGCAGCCTTAGGAGGAGAGCACCCAATGGTGTTCCACATTTGCCCACATTTTCTGCTTATTCCATTCCTGTGGGTTTTTATTATTTTTTAATTTTTCATATTGTTTACTTGAGCAGTTCAATTCCCCAGCTTTATTTTTCAATCTTTGTATTCTGTTGCCCTTTTGATTCATTCTGCTGCTGAAGCTTTTTCCTTTCATTTCAAATTGTTTTATTGAAGTTTTCAGTTCCATCTTCATTGCAGCTTGAGGTTTTTTTTTCCCCAATATTTCTATTTTTTTTCTTCTTGGTGAATTTTCTTTGCAAAGCCTGAATTGTATTTATCATTTCTTTCAGCCATATATTTGCATTTTCTTGAGCTTTAGCTAAGTTTGTTTCTGTCCTCTTTAACTTCTTTGAGGATTTTTTTGTGTTCTTTAAAACCCTTGAATTCTTTGATCTTCTTTATGATTGTTCCTTTAAGTTCCGTTCCTGGGATTTCTCTGGGTAGTTCTCATTGTGGAACATTTCTATAGGCCTGGTGAGATTTGGTGGGGACATATTACCTTGTTTTTTCATATTATTTGTGGTTTTGCTTTGTGACCTGATCATCTGGACTTCATTTATTGCTTCTGAGTCTGACATGAAATTCTAGCCAGCTTTTATGGAGTCTGAAGTTTGGTTCTGTTTTTATTATTGTAGCTTGGTTGCTTTCTTATCAGCTGTGAATGCTCAGTTGGTCTGTGCTTCACATTCTCACTCTTGATTTTTTAATGGTGGGACATGATGGGGCCAGGCTGCCTAGTTGGGAGCTTTCCAGCAGTAAGAACAGGTGCAGTTCCAAAGAAGGACAATGGCAACTGAGGGAGCAGAATCTGACTTAGCTAAACAGGGGTGATGCCTTCAATCAGTTTTTGTGAACTTTTTTTTAGCATTATATCCAATGATTAAAAAACTGGTCATGTGTTATAAATGCTTGATTTTTTAATCACTCTACTGTAGATACCTGTGTTTTAAAATATTTTATTTATGTATTTAATTAATTAATTAATTTATTTATTATTTATTTTTTGGTCTTTTTGAGACAGGGTCTCCCTGTAGCCCCAGCTGTCCTGGAACTCACTATGTAGACCAGGTTGGCCTTTTTTATTTGTATGTGTGTATTGCCTGCATGTAGATAAGTGCACCTGTGTCATACAATGCCTACGGAGCACAGAAGAGGCCCTGATACCTGTGTTTTACTCCTTATCAGATTTTAAATATTACATGACTGTGCACTCATTTCCTTTCTTCTCTCGCTCTTCTTTTTTCTTCCCCGTCTCTTCTTTCCTCCCTTCCACCTTTCCATCCTTTCATTATTTCCTTCCTTGCTTTTATAGAGTTGGGTGGGAACTTGTTATTTTACCAAGCCCATCCTCAGATTTCTGGGCTCAAGCTGTTCTCTTGCCTTTGCTTCTTGAGTAGCTGAGATTATAGGCATGTGCCAACTTGCTCAAATCCAGACTCCCCTGATGATGTCTCCCCCTATCCATTGTTTTAGCTTTCAGATTTATGTAAGGCATAGAAAGATTTTTTTTCCTCCAATACTGTGAGGTAATCTAGTAATGTCTTGTATTATTTTTATGGTCTTAACTATAAATCTTTGCTACTATGTCTCAATTGCCCAGATTATAGCCGAAATACAGCCTGTATGAAAAATATTGAATAAAAATGAATTATTGATTTATGATTTATTTGATGTGAAATAAATGAATAGCTTCCTTCACAAAATATTTCAAATAGCTAGCTAATATTCTGAATAGTATCTACTTAAAAATAATAGATCATGCCTTGTGGTAATGACTTTTACGATATGGACATACTCTGGATAGACGGCTTTTACCTAACCAAAAAGTTAATCTTACAGTTTGTTTATAATGCATGTAAACAAGTTCACTGAGCTTTATGCTCCTCTTGTGACCTGGGCATATTACCTCAATCTTTCATGACTGTTCTCTGCCCTCTGCCCAAAATAATAAATGAATGTATGTGTGCATGCTTTACATATCAAAGCCCTGAAAACAGTGCTTATCTCATTGCAATCAATGAGAGAAATCATCTGTAGTTGTGTGTGTGTGTTATTCTAGGTCTAGGAATCTAAAGGCAAAATTGTTCTCTGATAAGATACGTCCCTATTTTATGCTAAAGAAATGATTTCAATAAATAATTAATGAAGCTCTTGCTCAGGACCTCCATTCTACAAGGAAATCTGAAGGAACAGGTTCTCCATAGTTTGGGTCTGCTCCTGATCTTCAAATGGATGCTAAAGGTCGTGGTATGTTTTATAAAAGCATAAATACAATGTCTTCTTTGACCTCTCCTCAATAATTTGTGTTTTTTTAAATTGTGACAAATGTTTATTTCTTTTTAAAAAGATCTATTTTTATTGTTTTTATATATGTGTATATGTTTATTTCTGACTGTATATGACATAGATGCGCAGGTGCCTATGAAGGCCAGAAGAGAGTATCAGACCCTTTGGAGCTAGAATTATAAGCAATTTTGGGCTGCCCAATGTGGGTACTCTTGCTCTGGAAGAGCAGCAAGTGCTGTTAAACACTGAGCTACCCCTGCAGCCTGATTTTCTGTCTACTTCTGAACAGTGTTTTATATGCCAATATTTTATTGTCTCTCTTTAAATTTTCACTACAGATTTGTAAGTTTGGTCTTTTTATGGTGTCACACAATTCCTGCATATTCCATTCTTGTGATTTCTTAAATTTTTCATAATCTTTGCTTGACTGGTCTAGTTCATCCACTTTATCTTCCGGTCTTGATACTCTGTTTTCCATTTCATTCATACTATTGGTGAGGGTTTCTACTGTCATTTCTAATTGGCTTATTGAGTGTTTCACTTTCTTCTCCATTTCAACTCAAGTAGTCTTCAATATTTTAACTCTTTTCTGAATTCATTCAGCAGTTTATCCCTATCTTCCTTCAGTTCTTTGATTTCTTTGTTTTTGTATTCTTTAAATTCACTCTATTATTTTATCATGTTTATAATTGTTCTTTTGAGTTCCATGTCCTGCATTATCTTTAGGGGGTTCTCATTGTACTTCTCTAGAGGACTATTGGTATTTGGTGGGGATATGTTATTTTTGTTTTTCACGTTATTATTTTTTCTCTGTGATTTTTGACATGTGAATTTCTTTTGTAGTTTCTGACTCTTGTGTGATACTCGGGCCTTCAAGTTTAG
>NW_008337147.1:7749029-7751925 GCF_000622305.1 Nannospalax galili
TTGGGCATCAAAGGCTGGTTTCTCTAAGCTTCCAGTTGCCTCTTTTGATTTTATATTGGAGTGGCCAGATTGCTTTTGTCTTCAGGAGTTCCCACAGAAGCCCAAGTCAGATGAGGATCAGATGTTCTCAGGCTTTCTCCTAAGGTCTGAATTCATCCAGGATAGATTTCAGCCTCAGGAATTTTGGGGGTTGGACTGGCCTGGGAGCCAGGCCCAGGAAAGGTGCTGCTCAAGGGCAGCTGGTGGCCATGCCACCCAGAGATGCAAAAGAAGATGGGGGCAGGAGGTGGCTCCAAGGGCCCCTGGGGACTGCACTGAGGAGCTGGGTTGGTCTAGATGCAAAGGACCAGGAAGACAAAAGGTTAGCTCTGGCGTCCAGAAAGGAGGGTGGTGGGTTGTGCAGACCCAGGGAGGTGCGGGCGTGTCCAGTCCCAGAGCGCCCCTGGAGACCCGAAAAGGAGCTCAGTTGCTCAGGATAGACAGGATCAGGAATCAGCGGTGGTTGCCTGGGTGTCTGGGGAGCCAAGGCAAGGAATGGGACAGGACCCAGGCTAGGAGGATAGACCAGTGGGAGAGATGGGAGGGTGAATGAGGCTGGGGGAGTCAAGGCATGGAGGGCCCAAAGGACTTACCCCAGAAAGAGAAGGCTGCCGGTTGTAGAGAGCATGTAGATTTTGACTGTGTTCCCAAGTTGGTTTCGAATTTGCCCAATGTGTTAGCTTCATATAATTCACATCAAATGTTAAGACTATATTTTTATAAAAATTACACATAAAATTAGCGTAGTGTGAATAGTCAGATAATTTGGAAAGATTTAGATGAGAATTTGCTTTTTTAATATACAATAAAATATATTTATTAAAGGAATAAAATGTCTACAAACATTGAGAAAGTTATCCCCCAAAAAACTCAGAAACAAAAACTATGTTTTAATATTTATGTGATTTCTTTATAAAAATAGCATTAAATATAATTTGGAACTAAGGCAATGAATGATTTTAGTAGTTGATTAGTTGTGTTTTGTATTGTTTTGATTTTTACAAAAACTATATCTATAGGGTCTGTGACGCAGAGTTTCAAAAATGGTAGTTGAGATTTCATAGCTTAATCCACTGCCAGTTGCCTTTAAAGCAGGGAGGAACCTGCTAGCTCAGAAGTCTATTCTTCCCTAAATATTCAGATAAAACCCAGCTAGGTCAACCCTTAATTTCAGTGCTGTGGGACACTAAGTAGCTGAATCTATCTGGACTTTTGACCTACAGAGCTGTAAACTAATAACTTGTATTATTTCTTTTTGTTTGTTTGTTTGTTTGTTTGTTTTGGTTTGGTTTTTGGAGACAGGGTCTCCCTGTAGCCCCCACTGAACTCATTCGTAGACCAATTTGGCCTCCATTTCAGAGATCTGCCTGCCTCTGCTTCTTGAGTGCTGGGTTCAAGGCATGTGTCATTGAGACCCAGAAACTTTGTATTATCTTAAGCCACATATTTGTAATACTTTGGTATGCAACAATAGAAAACTCCATGACCTAGGTTCCAGATGACCAAAGAGAAATTAACCTGTGTACCCAATCTCTGAATAGACTCAGAAAAGAAAATTGAAAGGAAGATTACCCAGCATTCTTGAAAAAGGACACAAGCAGAAGGCTGAGTGTTCTGAACTTCAGGCATGGACAGAGAGAGGACTACAAAGAGGGGAACTTACTTAGGGTAGTGACCTAAATCAATGTAGTATATCCTCAGATCATCTGTCAGTCCTGATGTGAGAAGAAAATAGAAGATTGTATATCTTTCTGCTTTTTTCTAATAGAAAATAAAATGCAATATACTCTCAATATGCAAATGCTGTTTGAAAATAAAATTATTTGGTTTTCTTCCCAATAATTTGAGTCATGTGGTTGAAAGTGTAATCTAAACTCCCCCAGCCTCATTCACCCTCCCATCTCCCCTGCCCGTCTAGTCTCCTAGCCTGGGTCCTGTCCCATTCCCTGTCTTGGCGCCCCCAGGCACCTGGGGAAACTGATCCTTTGCATCCAGACCAACTCAGTTCCTTCTCAGGTCCCCAGGAGCACTCTGGGCCTGGCCTTGCCCTCACTTCCCTCTGCTTCCCTGAGGCTGCATGACCCACAGGCCTCTCTCCAACCTGTAGGCCTCTCTCCTGGGTAACTCAATCATGCCCTCCATTTCTTGACTCCCCCAGCCTCATTCACCCTCCCATTTCTCCTGTAGGTCTCTCCTCCTAGTCTGGGTCCTGTCCCATTCCTTCTCTTGGTTCCCCAGACACATGGAGAACCATCACTGCTTCCTGATCCTTTGTACCTAGACCAACTCAGTTCCTTCTTGGGTCCCCAAGAGCACTCTAGGCCGGGACCCACCCTCACCTCCCCCTATGTCCCTGGGCCTGCATGACCCACCAGCTTCTTTCCTGGATGTCGGGGCTGACCTTTCCTCTTCCTGAGCCTTTGCATCCAGACCAACCCAGCTCCTCAGTGCAGTCCCCAGGAGCCCTTGGGGCCACTTCCCGCCCCCATCTGCCTTTGCAACTCTGGGTGGCATGGCCAACAGCTGCCCTAGAGCAGCATCTTTCCTGGGCATGGCTCCCAGGCCAGGCCAACCCCCAAATTCCTAAGGCCAAAAATCTTTTCTGGAGGGATCAGACCTTAAGAGAAAGCCTGAGAGCATCTGGTCTTCATCTGACTTTGTCCTCTGTGGGAACTCCTGAAGACAAAAGCAATCTTGCCAGTCCAATATAAAATCAAAAGAGAACTGGAAGCTTAGAGGAACCAGCTTTTCATGCCTCAAAAGTAAACCACAAAGACACATAAAATTCACAAAAAGAAGCAGACCTAAACTTGAAGGCGTGAGTATCACACAACAATTAAAAACTACAAAAGAAATT
>NW_008337147.1:7752555-7753845 GCF_000622305.1 Nannospalax galili
AGTTGTGTGACACCATAAAAAAAAACAAACTTATTAATCATAGGCATATAGGAAGGAGAAGAATCTCAAGATAATGGTATGGAATAGATCTTCAACAGGACTGTAGAAGACAATTTCCCCAAATTACAAAAAGACATGCCCATACAAATACAAGAAGCATATAGAACACCAAACAGACAGGACCAGAAAAGAAACTCTCCACAATACATTATAGTAAAAACACTAAATGTACAAAACAAAGATACAATACTGAAAGCTTCAAAAGAGAAACAATAAGTCACATATAAAGGAAAACCCATTAGGATTACAGCTGACTTTTCAGTGCAAACTATGAAAGTCAGAAGAGCCTGGACCAAAGTATTCCCAGTTTTAAAGGACCACAGATGCCAATCAGATTACTATACCCAGGCAAAATGTCTATTATAGTCAAAGGGGAAAGATAAATCTTCCATGACATAAATAGGCTGAAGGAATTCATGTCCAAGCCCTTCAGAGAGTTCTGGGAGCAATACAAAGAGCTGAAGAAAGGAATGACTATACCCAAGGGGTTGCAGAAAGAACTCCAAGGAGGGTATAACAGTGTAAAAGTACAGCTATAGCAAGAATATAAACAAAAAAATGTCCTGATTCAATGCTCATCTTTCATTAATAACTTTAAATATTAATGGACTGAACTCCCCAGTCAAAAGACACAGACTAGGTGAATGGGTTAAGAAACAAAACCCATCTTTTTGTTGCCTGCAAGAAATCCATCTCACTTTCAAGGACAAACACTATATTAAAGTGAAAGAATGGAAAAAATACACCAAGCAAATGGTTCTAAGAAAAAAGCAGGTGTACCAATTCTAATATCTGACAAAATAGACTTTAAACTAAAACTAATTAGAAGAGATAAAGAGGGCCACTTCGTTCTGATCAAAGGAACAATAAATCAAGAAGATATTACAATCATGAACATATATTCAACAAACTCTGTTGCAGTCTACTTCATAACAACAATACTACAGTACTTTAAGACCCAGATTACTTCCAACTTATTAATAGTAGGGAACTTCAATACCCCAATGTCTCCATTAGATAGTTCAAAAGGGCAAATAATTAACAGAGAGCTATGTGAATTAAACAATACCATATATCAAACAGACATAACAGACACCTACCGAGTATTCCACCCAAGCACCAAAGGACATACTTTCTACTTAGCACCCAAAGGAACCTTCTCAAAATCGACCATATACTAGGGCACAAAGCAAACCTCAACAAATACAAAAAGATTGAAATAATTCCATG
>NW_008337147.1:7754543-7755329 GCF_000622305.1 Nannospalax galili
AAAAAAATAGAAATGGAGGGAAAACTTCCAAATTCCTTCTATGAAGCCAGCATCACTCTCATACCAAAGCCTGGTAAAGATACAACCAAAAAAGAAAACTATAGACCCATATCCTTAATGAACATAGATGCAAAATTCTCAACAAAATACTTGCAAACCACATACAGACACATATCAAAAAGGTCATCCACCATGATCAAGTCGGCTTTATACCAGAGATGCAGGGATGGTTCAATATACGTAAGTTAATAAACATCATAAATTATATAAATAGGCTCAAAGACAAGAACTACATGGTCATCTCAATAGATGTAGAGAAGGTCTTTGACAAAATTCAACATGTATTTATGTTCAAAGTCCTAGAGAGAATTGGACTGGAGCGAACATACCTCAACATAATTAAAGCCATATATAACAAACCCACGGCCAACATCATTCTAAATGGAGAAAAACTGGAAGCATTCCCATTGAATTCAGGAACCAGAGAAGACTGTCCACTATATCCACTTCTCTTTAACATAGTGCTTGAAACTCTTACAAGAGCAATATGACAAAAGCACAAAATTAAAAGAGTAATAATTGGAAGAGATCAAACTATCCCTTTTTGAAGATAATATGATATTATATCTAAGAGATGTCAAAAATTCCACCAGAAAACTCCCAGAAATTATTAACACGTTCAGTAATGTGGCAGGTTACAAAATTAACCTATCAAAGTCTGTAGCCTTTCTATATACCAATAACAAGCAATCAGAGAAAGAGTACATGGAAACACTCCCCTTCACA
>NW_008337147.1:7755819-7756154 GCF_000622305.1 Nannospalax galili
ACAGCATGTTTAGCAAATGGTGCTGGCAAAACTGGATCTCCACTTGTAGAAGAATGAAACTAAACCCCTATCTTTCACCCTGCACAAGTCAATTTCAACTGGCTCAAAGACCTCAATGTAAAGCCTGAAACTCTAAAACTATTAGAAGAAAACATTGGGAAAAACTTACAAGATATAGGCATAGGAAAGGATTTTCTTAACTAGACATCAATTGCTCAGGAAACAAGGGCAAGAATTAACAAGGGGGACTTCATTAAAATAAAGAGCTCTATACATCAAAGGAGGCAACCAGGGAAGTGATGAGAAAATCCACAGAATGGGAGAAAATCTTCACC
>NW_008337147.1:7757120-7782563 GCF_000622305.1 Nannospalax galili
GAGGTAGGACTGTAGGAGAAGGGTATTATTAAGGGAGAAAGGGGGAAATGGGGGCACCTTAAGTGGGAAAACTATGGTGGAGGGGTGAGACAATGTGAGAGATAAACAATGCCTAGCTAGTTTTGAAAACCAGAGGGAACCATATTACTCCTACAATCTATGACAAATTATACATAGCAGATCAAGAAATATAGGTCCAGGTATGGTTTATCTGAGAACAATTGTTCTTTGCCCAATATTTATCTACATGACACATAGTAATTAAAAGTACCAGACTGGTGGAACTAACCTTCTTGACTATTTAGCAGACATACTTTGAGGCCTATACTAATTTGGTCAGAGGGACTTAAAGGACAGTTTTTGCTTCTTGCCCTCCTAGGTCAACTAGTTCCAGGGGACTATGAGCATCTCTCAAAATGTCCTGTAATTGTGGTGGGTCACCTGTCCTCTTGATCAAGGAGGCTGAGGAGACCCCACCAGATGGACATGAACCAGTGTCCAGTCTACAAAGAGGAGGGTAAACACAGAGGAATCATTTCCTTCATGCTTCTAAGTAAAGCCAACCATGGTCGAGCAGGGCCTTTCATTTATCTTCAAATAGGCAGAACTGGTAAAAGAAAGGAGCCAGGAGCCCCTCCCAAGGCCACGTGACCCCTGAAGAACAGATCCTCAAATGACCTTAGAATAAAATTAAATTGGTTTATCTGGGCCAACTCTATGTACTTAAACACCCCAAAGTAAAGTATAAGCAAAGATTAAAGGGGCCAATATAATTCCTTAAGAGTCCATATGCATAGTTAAAGGCTACATAACAAGCAACAATGCCAGATAGGAGATACTTTCTTTTGAGTTGTTGGCCAGGGTGGCCAAATGGACTCCCAGATAATAACCCAGCATAGAACTAGGAACATGAACAGCAGACCCTAATCTTATCTATAGGAATATTAACAACTGATTGCTGCTAGATGAGGAACAGCTGACCCTCCTAACACAAAGACCTCTAGATAGGCTGACTAGATTCACCAGAAGGGCAAGTAGTGGATAACGGCTGGGGGTACCGACAACACAGCAGACAGTAGCAGGGATATCAGAGTATAAGGGCTCTAGTGTGGGGAGCAGGGAGGCTATAGAAGGATGCCTCCTTGAATTGGGTGCATAGTTGAATAAGATGGTTTGGGATGTTCTGTGTGATATACACATACACAAAAAATCAACAAAATTTTTAAAATGTATTATATTTGAGGAGGAAGCATGGAAATTTACGTCCTGTTAATAAGTAGAGGTGATAAACATTACTATTGAAATCTACCTAATGACTTTATAGACATACACAGGTGCCAAGTATCCAAGTGCGACTGATTATGACTAGTAATAATCAGATACATACAGATTAGAGATGCATGCACCAACACCTCAGTGTTAATAGCAAAAACAATGTGAGTTTCTGCAAGGAACAATATATTCTGAAATGAAATGGAGATCTTTTTAAAAGGTTAAAAACATTCAATTTTACGTCTTACAGGGTTTATGCTGAGTTCAATACTGTATAACTGTATTAACCCAACTGTGAACCTAGAACCTTGCTCTGGACTGTCTTACTGAATATGTTAATGCTGTAGTGAAATGCTTCTTCTAATCATGTAGTTATTAAAATTTTTTTAAAGAAGATTAGAAAATAATAATTCTTCAAAAGCATAAAAATTTTCTCCTTAATAATTAGTATATGTGAAAAACATTACCATTGAAATCTACCTGATGACTTTGTATCCATGCTCAGATGCCAAAGAGCTCACAAAGTAACCAATTGTGACTACTAATTATCAGATATATAGAGATTAGAAATGCATGTGCAAACATCTTAATGTCAATTGCATTAAAAATGAATTTTTCTGTATGAAACTGTATATTTTAATAAAGAAATGGAGATCTTTATTAAAGGTTAAAACCTCATTTAATGTTATGTCCTATAGGGTTTATACTGAGTACAATATTGTATGACTGTAATGATTCAACTGTAAACCTAAAAATTTGCAGCCAGTTCTGAAAGAGATGCATTTTAGCTCTGAAAATTGTGATTGAATATGTTAATGTTGTAATGAAATGCTTCTTCTAAGTATGTGGTTATTAAATAAATAATTTTTTTTAAAAATGCAATCTAATTAAGAATTTAGTCATTGTGATTTATAAAGGAAGTTAGTCTTGTATGAGAGATGATTTCTTATAAATGGATTATACTGACACCTTAGAAGCATGGAAACGGCCACTTAATACGCTTACCAATAATACAAAGAAGACAGAGAAGGACCAGCAATTTTATGTATAGTTTATTGAACCAAGAGCTTGTAATATGCCAATATTTATAATATGATAAACAGACATAGTTTGTAGAACTGTTAGAAATATCAAATGTATAGGCAAGTGCTTCTTCACTCACAATAACTTAATGTTAAATGAGATAATAGTCACATTTCAGTTAACAGCAACAGCAACAAAATTTTATGTTCCTGGGTCATTAATATGCAGACAATCCCTGAAGAAATCCTTATTAATAAAGATTGTTAATTTTTGTCACTATGGCCAAATACTTGACATAAGCAAGTTAATGGAGGAAAGATTTTTTTTCAAACTTCCAGAGGTATCAGTGAATCATGTCAGAAAGTTACAGAGAGGAAGAGAAATTCAACACAAAGTAGGCAGAGAACAAAGCAATATGTTGACAGGAAGGTCCCAAGGACTTGCCTCATTGACCTACCTCTTCCAACTAGACTCACCATAAATGGTCCCCTCAACTCCTAAAGTCTACTCAAATCTGAATCCATCAGTAGATTAAACCATCCATTAGGTCAGGTCCTCAAGGTTTAACTGTCTTTGGAAACATCTTCATAGGCACACCTAGAGGTGTCTTTAATCTTCTAATCTCTTCTCAACACAATCAAATTGATGCTCAAGATTAACCATCACAAGGGCTTTCTTCAAAAATAAAAGTTGATAAAATTATATGAGAATCTGTGGTTTTAAAAAAGTCGTTAATTGGGCTGGATGGCTCAGCAATTAAGAGCACTGACTGCTCCTGCAGAGGACCTGGGTTCAATTCCCAGCATCCATATGGTGACTACAAACTGTCCTTAACTTCAGTTGCAGGGAAATCTGAAACCCTCTTCTGACCTCCGTGGCATTGCACGACACAGGTGCACTCACACACGTGGAGGCAATACACTCATACACCTAAAATAAAAATAACAAAATATTTTTAAAATCTTTAATTTTAGTTAGTGGGAGGAGGGCATACAGAGTGCAGTGCACACATGGATGTTATAGGACACTTGTGGGGTTTAGCTCTCTCCTATCACTTGAGACCCAGGTATTGAACTCAAGGTGTCCTTACAAGGAAGCCCTTCACTGGCTTCTAAACCATGCCTCTGAAAAATATTTAATTAGAAAAGAAATTGTAAACACGTCAGTTAAGTAGACATTAGAACATCCAGATCAGGGGCTGGAGAGATGGCTCAGCAGTGAAGAGCACTTGATGCTCTTTTGGGGGACCCAAATTCCATTCTAAGCACCCACATTGGGGCCAGGGACACTCACAACCTCCAGTAATTCCAGCTCTAGGAAATTTCATCCTTCTGGCCTCTTCCAGTATCTGCAAACATGTGGTACGCACACACACACACACACACACACACACACACACACACACACACGATGGAAATAAATTTTTTAAGGACTGGAGAGATGATTCTGCTCTTCCAGAAGATCCAAGTTTGATTCTCAGCACCTGTCACAATCATCTTAACTCCAGCTCCAAGAGATCCAGTGCTATTTTCTGGCTTCCATGAGTACCCACACACATGTGAACAAACCTCCACATAGATATGCATAATTTAAAATAAAATAAATCTTGAAAATTAAAAATAAATCTTTTGTGGGGGCTTGAGAGATGGCTCAGTGGTTTAGAGCACAGGTTGCTCTTGCAGAGGACCCAGGTTGATTCCCAGCATGTACATGGTGGCTAACAACCATTCATAACTCCAGTTTCAGGGGGTCTGATGTGCTCTTCTGACCTCCTTGGGCATTGCACGACATGGGTGCATTTACATACATACAGGCAATACATTCATACACATAAAAATAATAATAAAATAATTTTATTTTAAAATAAAGTAAATAATTTAAGGAATCCAGATCATAGAAATCATATCTATTCTGAAAATGACCCTAGAATGAAACTAAAGTAAGTTTACAGAAGTATAAAGAGTGACTTATTTGATGAGGCGATAGTGGTTGCAATTATTCTTGGAAAGTTTGGCAGCTTTAACCCCTACTCCATTTCCTCTGATCGGAAATCTACCCATTACCCACAATAACTGTTGAAGAGGTGTACTTGAATCATACCTGCCAGTGAGCATCCACCCTAAGTCAGTCAATCCCTCAGAAGCTTAAAGCTGAAATTCACGGTAAACTCAAGTTTGGGTCAGTCATTTTTTACATGTATCTATATGTAGGCCAAAGCAAGAAAACCGAATTTACAGAGAAAGGAAATAAAACTGACTAGGGAGCCTCCTCTGCCCTTTCTAGCTGTGTGTTTTATGAAAGCCTGCATTTGTGATGCTCTGGCCTTAGCTCCTTGCAGTTTGTTTATATGTCTTACAACCAAATAGTACACAATAAGAATGATGGATAATTTTACTTTATGTATTTTTTCATTATCTAAGGTTTTTAAAAATATTTTTATTGAATTTTTGTGGATACCATATTTAGTTCCTCCTTCTCTATCTGCAACCCCCATAGCATACCCACAGGATTTCATTCTATCATGTATATTAAGGCCTATTGAGTCAAATTTGTGTGTCCACATGTCCCTCAGTGTGAGCTCATCCACTGGAGCCTGTTCACGAGCATCACTCCCTTAAAATATATCTGTCTAATGTCACTCCCTTAAAAATATATCAACTCTCCCTCACCCAGCAGTGATCAGCTGCCAATAGTTCCTTGTCAAAGTTGTGGACTTCTGTCCATTTCCCCTGTTCTATGTTGACTTTTGTGTGTTTGAGTTTGCATGGGTCTTGTGCATGCTGTCACATTTGCTGCAAGTTCATATGAGCAAGATGCCAGGAGCCTGTAAGACTCTGTTTCCTTATGGTCGTGCACCTCCTCCCCTGGTTCTTACAATCTTTCTGCCTCCTCTTGTGCTCAATGCCACCATTACCACAAGTTCACATTTGCAAGTTTCCACTGGCTTGAAACCTCTGTTTCCCTACGTTCATGGACCAACCATAGCTCTTACAATCTTACCAACCCCTCTTCCACAATGGTCCCTGAGCCCTGGGCAGGCGAAATTTAATATAAGAGTCCTGTCCAGGGCCCCACACTCTGTAATGTCTTGTTCTCTTCACTTTGGCCATTTGTGGCATTTTGTGGTCATTGCCCTCTGTTGCATGAGGAAGATTTGCTTATGATTGTTGAAAGATGCATTAGTATTCTCTCTACTCTGTTCCTGAGCCTTAGATGTGGAGGTTCCATTGTAGTTGTGTCACTTAGGGTTGTGCATCTCACAGACATTTACTCTCTGTATGTGACCAGTTGTGGAACTTTGTAATAGTCTCTATCCTTTGCAAAAGAAGTTTTTTGGATGAGAAGTGACTGGTCTACTTGTCTGTAAATGTCGGGATTCATATTTAGCATATGGTAAGAAATCACATTTGTCTAGAAATGTGACAAACTTAGGGTTTTTCTTAAGATCTATGACCTCTCCAGTCATGTGTAGTTGGTTATATTTATAGTGACACACATGAGTTTCCTCCCACTGAATGGGCTTTAAGTCCAATTATGTAGCTGTTGATTACCCTCATGACAAAAGTACCACTACTGCATCAATATACTTTACTGTGTGCTGGTCATTGTTTTGGTTACTTTTATCATTAAAAGAATGCTTCAATGAAAAACATGTAAAAGTATATGCAATTAAAAAAAAATCAAAGCCTGGTGTGGAGATGCATGCTTTTAATTCCCACACTCAGGAGTCAGAGCAGGGTTTTTGTGAGATTGAGGCCAGCCCTCCGTACATAGAGAGTTCCAAGCCAGGTTGGGAGACTCTGTCTCAAAAAAAAAAAAAAAAAAAAAAAAATCAAAGCACAACTAGGTCATCAAAGTGAAAATATCTGTACACATTCTCCTTATGCATCTTAGTCACAGAAATATGAGGTGGCTTAGAGAAATTTTAAATACTACAAGAAAAAATTTCAGGAAATAAAAATTAATTCAAATTTAGAGGCAATAGTTATAATAGCTGGAAATTATAGTAATTTAATATAATGTTGATTATGAGTTTTCTAATAGCCAAGGGTGAATGACGACACAATAGGAAGATTGTTCCCTGTGTGATTAAAGGAAGAATTTAATTCTTTAGAAAAGTCTCATTTCCAAGTGATTTTCAAGTCTAAATTGAACCTCTTCCACATACATCATTATAGAACTATAGAATGGGAGCAAAGCTGAAAAGATAATATGAGTCTAATTTTGCCCACTAGAAATTTGTTACTTAGCAAGGTAAAGCAATATAGCTTGGGTCAGACAGAAAGAACAGCATTTTGGTAGATATGGAAATGACTTTTACATGACTACCATTTTATATTATTTAGATGATAATTTTGGAAATCATCTCCACTATAATGCAAGTGGATAATTTTAGTATATATTTGAAAGAATAGCTGTTTGTCATGAAGTTTTTTCAAAAATATACTTGGATATTTGCATCCTTGAATTGATGTATCATGCCATTACAAAATAAATCATGAATCTTGCAATGAGTAGCTGGAGTTCACATGTTTTGTGTTGTTAGTGTTGTTACTGTACATCATGTGCTCCAAATGACATTTCTACAGGTGGCAAAATAATATTGTCATTATTATTTATATTATTATCTTATTTTTAAAAATTAAAGAGCATTACTTGTATTCTGGCCCAAGAAGAATACGCTTCTAATATTAATTTGGGGCAAAATGACCTACAGAGAAAAAAAGAACCTCAGGAACTGGTGAGATGTTTCAGCAGCTCTTGCATAACAGCCCAGTTTGAATCCCCAGCACACACAGAAGAAGCTGAACGAGACCATATGCACAGCTGTAACGCCAATGCTTTGGGTGGGGCAGAGAGGAGATTGCTGGCCACCAGCCCTTCTCCAGGTTCAGTGAGAGACCCTTTCTAAAGGAATAAAGTAGAGATTCATAAGGCAGGACACTCATCATCCTCCCCTGGCCTACACACATGCTTGTAAGTGCTCACTCTAACACACATACATGAACATGAACTACATACACAAATAATAATTCATAATAATAACTCAGTTCTTTAAAATGGTGACTTAAAAGTGAATCCATGCTATTTAAGCAAAAGAAAGTTTATCAAGATGAACACAGGAGACAGAGTTTTGGTTTGTTTGTTTATGATATTTAAATTCATTTGTTGGTAAAGTCCTGGAAAATAATTGGTGTAGAAGAAAAGACTGTCAGAATATGAGTCATATTTACCTTAATCTTATCCAGATACGCACACACTTTTCTTTTTACTCTAGCAGGACATTAAGCTTCATTGGAGTGGTTTATTGCTCTAAATTTTCAAGGGCACTGGAGGACATTTCATTTCTGCTCAGTAGATGGCTCACTTCTGCATCCTGCCAAAAGCCAAAGTCATAGAGGTGATTTGGCAAAAGGCCCAGTATAATCAAAGGCGCTTCTAGTAAAGAGAAGCATTTAATTATAACTCTCATTTTCCAAACAACCTTTTGAGTAAATGGTTGATCAGGCATGGACATAGGCTGCCACAGGTGATTGTAGTTTCTGCATGGACAAATGAAGGAAGAACGAAATAGGAGTGCATTGTGTGTTACCTGACTGAATGAGAATTCATTCTTACTCTTATTATAAACTTATTCCAGAATGAATAAGTTTATAATAAGAGTAAAAATGAAGTATAAGCACAAAAACCATGGAGGACAGAGACAGTAAATTGAAATTAGGCACAGCTTCCTTTGACAGTATCACATTAACAGTAATAAAAGATGAGAAGAAACAAAGATTAGATTTTAATATACAACTTTTATGCCAAGGAAATTGCTGCAAGAACCAATAAAGCATGCCACAAAATTAAAATCCCTTTCAAAATGAAAAAGGAGTTAGCACAAGTCAATATGGGGACAAAGTTGGTGAAATACTTCATTAAATTATAGAAAGTGAAAACATGACTTAAGAGAACAAAATACAACAAAATTACACAAATTTATTTGTAAAATTAGAAGATATTGAAAAAATACTAAAAATTTGTCATACATTTCAACAATTATTTTAAAGTTACTTATCCCAAACAAATAATATAAATGCATATGTTCAAATATGTAAACATATTCACAAAGGGATATATTCAAGTATGACTGGATTTTATTTCAGTATTGTTTATAATAACAAAGATTGGGAAAAGTCTAACTATGATACATTTTTTATCTTTGAAAGAAAAATGTACTATATGTAATAAGATAATTTTAGGTATAAAAGCATGTTACAGGGCTGGAGAGATGGCTCAGTGGTTAAGAGTACTGGCTGCTCTTACAGAGGACCAGAGTTTGATTCCCAGCCTCACATAGTGGCTAACAGTTAACTCCAGTTCCAGGGGAATCTGATACCTACTTTTGACCTCTGTAGGCATTGCACAACCCAGGTACAATTACACACATGTAGTAAATACACTTACATACACAGAGAAAAATAAATATTTTCAAAAAGCATGTTACATATGGTATATGAAGCAAGAAATGTACACATATACCTGAAAAATGTATATATATATACATATATATGGATATATAAAGGTAGATATACATATTGATACATGAATTTTTAAGATTCATGTGTGTTTGTGTGTGTGTGTGTGTGTGTGTGTGTGTGTGTGTATGTGCACATTACTGCAGTTGCCTGAGGATGACAGAAGAGGGTATCAGATCTTATGGAATTGGAGTTACAGATGGTAGTGAGCTGCCTAACATAGGTGCTTGGAACCAAACTTAGGTACTCTGCAAGAGCAGTACATGCTCTTAATTGCAGAGCTATCCCTCCAACCCCAATTTACATATTTCTGTGTAGCGTAAACTGAGAAAATTGTGGGAAGGATGTAAAACTTTCATCATTCTTATTCTGAAAAGTGTAAATAGTGTAATTAAAGACAGATTTTTCATTTAATTATAAAGCCCATAAAAACTCATAGCATAGGTAAATATTATGCATGGATTTCTATATTTTTATAATTAAAACTTTTATCTGTGGTTATAAATCCACAGGTACACTAGCTATCTGGTTTCCACTGATGGACTGCATAATTCTTGGGTAGGTCTGAACATGGTGCAAGATGAGTTATGTGCCTGTGCAAGGTGATGAAGAAATCACCTAAAGTCACTCTAAATCCAAACAAATGAAATACATATGTAGTATTTTCATGATTAATGTTGATGATCAATTTGACAGGCTCTGGAATTACCTAAAAGATAAGCCTCCAGGCACACTTGTAAAGGATTATTAAGTCTTTGGTCATTCCTGTGAAGGATTATGTTGACTAGGTTAACTGCAGTCCATAAACACTGAAAGTGGGTGGTATCATTCTCTGGGGTTGGGTCCTGGACATATATAAAGGAGAAACATAGGTGCACATCTCTATGCATAAATGTTCATCACTCTCTGATTCCTGATTGTGAATTCAGTGTGTTTAGCTGTGTCCAGCTCCTGCTGCCTTGACTTCCCTTGACATGATGGACTGTTCTCTTGAACCGTGAGATGCAAAGTCTTTCTGGGTTGATCAACACAGGAGTTTCAGAAAAGAAACTGTACTTCTTGGGGATAGGGGTATAGTTTAGTGGCAAAATACTTGTATAGCATACACAGATTCTGATTACATGAATACTGGCAATTCAAACACAACAAAATACAACAAAACAAGCTGTAGTTCCATGAGTTCTGACCTGAGAGATGAAATCAAGTAAAGAAAGTATATTTCTTGTTCATTAAAGTTGGAAAAAAGCACCATTATTTGGAGACAATAGGATGGAATGTCTAAATATGAATGCATTTATTAAAAAATTAAAGATACAGTTCAAAATTATGTTGATTTAGAAAAATGGCTGTCATAGATTTTTCTCTACGGATCTCTTCTGCCACTGGTATTTGGCTAGGTTTATAGGACCAAGTATGAATTCCTTCATAATAAGCTGTCCTGGAGTCCAAGTAGATAGTTGTTGATTATCCCTAAGATAATAGTGCCACTATCACACCATTGGCAATAACTTGTGTGGTTTATAGACTTTACAGCTGAGTAAGATATTGATTGCTATTCTCCCTTGGCAGTTTATGTGCTGGAAAGCTTTAGTTGTTAATTTGACATACCAACTGAGGAAGCCTCATTTGGTGAATTGCTTCCATTGGACTGGCCTGTGGCCATGTCTGTGGGGCATATTCTGGAGTGATGTGGTGCCACCCCTGGGAGCTGGGCCTATATTGTATAAGAAACAGGTTGAGCAGGGGCTGGAGGAGCAAGCCAGTAAGCAGCATTCCTCCATGGCCTGTGCTTCAGCTCCTGCCTCCAAGTTCCTACCTTTGGTTCCTACCTTGGGCTCCCTGATGAGCTGTGAGCCAGGAAGTGTAAGCCAAATAAATCCTTTCTTCCCCATGTTGGTATTTGTCAGTGTATTTTGTCACTGCAATGGAGAAACAAACTAGAACAGTTTATATGGCACCTTTCAATACTACGAGAGCTAGTCCTCAGGGAAGAGGCTTCCAAGTCTGCTCCAGCCCCATTTTCCAGGTCATATCCCAACCATGTGATGTCTTCAGCAGTAAGATTTTACCTACCTTCAAAACCTGAAAGGCAACCAAAGACAATGGTAATAGTTTATATTGTTTTGGGAGTCTTTTCAACCTCTCAACTGACAATTTGAAGGGAGGTTTCCCATGCTTGGCACTGGGGTTTTGTTAGGTAGTCTATGGTTAATTGGTGGAACACTATCACCCTGTGTGTTATAACTCCACTTAAACTATATGTATTTTTAAACACATATATATTATATTTTAAAGTGAGCTTATAAACAATGTTTTATTATGGCTTTTTCAAACATCCTTAGTGTTATCTCTCCTTCCACCTTCACCCTTTGTATTACCTTCCTTCTCCCTTTCTAGTTATAACCCCTCTGTTTTTCTTCCTTTCACCCTATATATCACCTGTTCCCTACCATCCCCTTCTCTGGTGCTCCTTCTTCCCCAACAGCAAGGTCCCTTTTTACTTTCCTGACTTTTGAGATTACTTCAGGTTATATACTCAAATTTAGAGATTCAGAGATCGGATTCACAAATCAGAGAGAACACATACTTTGTATTTCTGGACCTGGGTTACCTCAGTATATTCTCCAATTCCACCCATTTGCCTGCAAATTTCATAACTTCATTTTTTTTTTTACAGCTGAATAGAATTCTGAGTAAATTTTGCATTATCTACTCATCAGTTGAAGATATTTAGGTTGTTTCTATTTTCTAGCCATTGTCAATAAAATGGGTATCAACAGGGTTGAGTATATCCAGTTTTCTGGGTACATGACAAAGAGTGGTTTGGCTGTGTTATATGGTAGACTTACTTTTAGCTTTTTGAGAATTCTCTACACTGATTTCTGTATGGGCTGATCCACTTTGGAATTCCACCAACAATGAATAAGAGTTCTTTCCTTACATTGTTTCTAGCTTTTGTTGTCAGTTGTTTTCTTGGCCATTCTGACCTGGATAAGATGAAATCTTAAGGGAATTTTATCTTGCATTTCCCTGATGGCTAGGATGTTGAACATTTTCTAGGTATTTCTTTTTCCTTCCTCCTTTCATCCCTCCCTCCCTCCTTCCTTCCTTTCTTCCTTTCTTTGAAACAGGGACTCCCTGTAGCCCCAACTGTCCTGGAACTCACTATGTAGACCAAGCTGGCCTCAATCTCACAGAGATTCCCCTGCCTCTGCCTCTCCAGTGCTGAGAATAAAGACGTTTGCCACTATGCCATCCTTGCAGATATTTCTTAAATATGTTTATTTCTTCTTTTGAGAACTCACTGTAGAGATTCATAACCTATTTTTTTCTTATTCCATACTTTAATTACACTTATATTCCATAATGAATTTCCTATTTAATTGAGCATATTCAAAATAATAAACACAGAAATATGCAGTCACATACACTTTTAATTGGGTCATTTGATTTCTTGGTTCTTTGTGGGGTTTTGTTGTTGTTTGTATATTCTGGATATTAATCCTTTATTGGATGTATAGCTGACAAAGATTTTCTCCCACTCTATGGACTTCCTCTTCACTGGATTTACTGTTACTTTTACTGTATTAAAAACTTTTAGTTTAATAAAGTCACATTTCTCAACTGTTGGCCTGTTGCAGGTTCTCCTTAGGCCAGCTGTGAAGATCCTGACCTGGATCAGGTCCCCTACCAATTAGGGCGGGGAGAGGCATGGAGTCAACACAGACACTGGGAGTTGGGTAGAAGCAAACACTAGGCAAGGTGCTGCAGGCTCGTTTAATGCAGGAGAGGCAGGCCTTATATTTCCCTTTTCTCCGCCCCCAAGTCCCTTTGGTCAGCATATCGTTTTCTGATTGGTCCACACCACAAAGTCTGTCAGCAGTCACTGGCCTCACGAGCAGGGTACAGAGGCATGGGCTCCTTTTGGCAGGCTATTTGTGGACCAAAAAGTGAAGTGAATTTTCGCTGAATCCCAGAGCTCTGAGTCCATGCCATCTTTGGAGGCCTCCTGCTACATTTCCACCCTTTTTCTTTAAAAATCACTGTCTAGTGAGAGCCTGTAGGTAGCTCCGCCTCAGGATGACCCCAAGATCATGGACTGTGCCTGTCTTAGGTTGTCCTATTAGGGCATCAACCTTCTCCGTCATTGGAGTAGGGGTGTATATGTCCATGTCCTGGCTTAGGTTGATTCAGCCCAACACCAGCTTACCCATCATTGAATACCAGCCCTCCAAGGGGTGTTGTTCCAGGGGATCAGTCGAGGTGGCGAATTATCTGTAGGAGGCCTCGTACATTTGTGCAAGCCAAGTATGTGGGGCTGCATAGGGCAGGTTGAAATCAGCTCCGTGTATTGCTCTGAGGGCCTGATACATCAAGTGATTGAATATTTCTGACTACGGGAACAAAAATCAAGGCATTTAAGAAGTAGAAAGAGAAGAATAATTATGCCTGTCAGGAGTAGGTAAGTGACGATCCAAGATGGCCCTGAATTGATGTCCAGCATGGGGGCGTGGATATAATTTAGAGCAATAATTTGATTAGTTAGTAATATAGAATAATTAAGAAACTTTTGATTCCAGTGGCCTTGAATATAGTGCATGAGTTGTAGGCACGCTTCAGTAATATTCTGTACTTTATGGGGGTGAGACAAAGTGACCTAAAGTGAGGGTCACAAGCTAGTAGAGCCGTATCTTTGGTAATTACCAGCTCTTCACTTAAGAGATCAATTAGTTGTTGTAACACAATTGCCTGGTGAAGATGCTGATTGATAAGGGACCGAATGTGAAAGGTAGAGGAGGTTTTGGACACAGCCTCGTTGAGTGTCTCCACAGTGATGGAGGATTGGGTGATAGCCACCAGAGCAGTGGTGGCCAAACCTCTGATTTGACCACCTTAATGGTGTGTGAGGCCTTTTTACCAGTTTGAGTGATGGTGAAAAGAAAGGAGGAGTAGGTGTCAACAATGACATGGACATACTTAAGATTACCAAAGGAGCTATAATGGGAGACATCCATTTGCCAGAAGGCATTGGGAAGGAGACCATGTGGGTTAACTCCATATCGATTGAGGGGGTAATGCAAGATCTGCTCAGATGTTTGCATTGAGAGATGGGTAGATTGGGTAGAAGGTGGTGCAGACTGCGAGGAGAAAAGTGAAATTGTTGGTGTAAGGCTCTGGCTTGTTCTAGTAGGGGAATCTCTATGGACATAATAAGTTTATCTACTTTGTAGATTCCCTTTGCCAAGATCCCAGGGAGCTTGCTGTGTGATCTTATGTGGGAGATGTGCCAGGGCCATTGTCTATTATCTAAGATGATCTAGAGAGCTCTTATGGTTCTACTGATGGTATCCTTGTGGCCTTTTACCTGGGCAAAGGGAAGACATCTGAGGGGCTGAACTGCATACTGGCTGTCGGACAATATATTGAGCGGCTTAATCTGGCAGACTTGGATGATTTTTAACAAGGCCAGGAGCTCCCCCAACTGTACAGAGCCAGGATTGGCTTGTACATAACAGGTGTCATCCTTTCCTGTGCGCTGAATAACAATGCTATAACAGGACTTATTGACATCTGAGAAGGCTAGCATGGCTAAAGGTAGGGGGTTTTTGCAGGGGGATGCATGTGGCTGAGTAGTGATTTCCAAACAGGCCTAGCTGGCCAGTCGCTTATCTGGGGGTGTGTGGTTATCCAACTCCCCCATGAACCCAGACATCATTAGTTGGAAAGCCAGAGAGTCTTCCCATAACGTTTGGGAATGCTTAAGAGGACAGGGCAGTATAATTTTGTCAGGTTCCTTTCCGAATATGCACCTGGCTGTTTGTCGGGCCTTAATTGCTAACTTGAAGGTAATACCATACTTAAAGCTAAGCCTACGTAGGTCCAAGGTAGCCAGGTGGATCCATGCCAGGGGGTCTTGCTGCCATAGCGCCCCCAAGACACTATTTTTAGTCCAGAGGATCAAGGCCAGTAATGGGTCTGCTGGGTCATGACGTCGGAGTGACGCAGACCAGAGTATATGATCTACCTTATTAAGAAGAGCTTTAGCTGGCTGCATGAGAGGGATCCTTGAATTTGGTGAATTATGGCCTTCCAGGAGGAAGAACAAGGCCAGGAATTCCAAGTTAGGGACCGGTATAAACTGTTTGAGTCAGTTTATAGTCCCACAGAGTTCTTGGAGCTCAGTCAAGGTATGTATAGTTTTTTGTAAGATGGAAGGCTTAAGTAGTTTAATTACTGTATCTATATAGTAGCCAAGGACCATGTGGTAGTGCCTTCCATTGGTATCCCTTGGCTGTTCTTTGAAAGTTGGGCTCCGATACTGTGAAGGCAAAGTGAGGTCTATCTTGTTCTGCTCGGGGTATTTGGAAGAAACAATCTTGGATATCAAGTACTATGATATGATGGGATGGGGGATAGTTGTAGGGTGTGGTAAGCCTGCTTGTAGCGAGCCCATCCTGGGAGGGCAGTGGCCCTTAGGATTGGGGGTGTTGGGCAAGGTGTTGTCCTTTCCCTGATAGTCCCAAGTTATCGTGGAGCATGATATCATCATAAAAGGCATGGTCATCCATCGTAGTAGGACTGCTCCCATGTCCTTTAGGATGTCTCAGCCCCATAAGTTACAGGGAACATCCGCTACTATGGGGTTAACTGTGCCGTGGTTCCCATCCAAGTCCTTCCAATATACTGGAATTGGTACCAGCTTGCTACCTTGTGTGCTGCCAACTCCTTTTATTGGAGGGCCTGGCTGGTATTTCCAATGAGGGAATTTAAGAGATTTAGTTTCTGATATAATGGTGACATCAGCCCCTGTGTCTACTAGGCCCTTTATGGCAGTTCCAACTAGGAAGAGGTCATTAGTGGAGAGTGGTTGAGGATTGGTAGAGTGCATAATATCTGTCCCGTTTCCCCTCTTGTGGGCGGGGCTACAGTCTTTAGCCCTATGGAACCCTTTATTGCACTTGGGGCAGCTAGTCTTAGGGTGGGCTGTACCTCTTGGGCAGTGGCTATGAAAGTGGCCAAGCCCCCCACAGTTCCAGCAGCCTTCCGGTGCACCAAAGTGGGCGGGTTTTCCTTATGGCAAAAAGTCTCAGAGGAGGTGGTCAAAGCCTCAACAGGGCCCGCCCCGGGGTCTAAGTCTCTAGTAGCAAGTGCCCATTTGTGAATGTTATCATTGCAGACAGGCATGATAGCATTATGAATAGGGGTGTTTAGTCCCTCCCAAGTTAACTCTTTGATAAGCACCTCTCCAGTGGGTCCAGACTCCACCCTCTGCTCTACTGCCTTGGTGACATGGGTAAGGAAGTCCGTGAAGGGTTACCCTGACTGTTGAATCAAAAAGGCTTGTGGGTCATTGCGGGGAGCAACATTTAAGGGCCTTAAAGACCAAGTCAGAAACTTGTTGGAAATAGGTATGAAGGCCAATAGTAGACTGGGAGATGGGGTCAGTATATTGTCCACATCCCATGAGCATGTCCAATGTAATGTTGAGGCCATACTGGAGATTTAGGCATGCCTGGTTTTCAGCCTGATCTTCATAGGCTGCGTGCCGGTTTAGAAAGACTGAGGGTTCTAGGACTGCCTTTAGTAAGTTATACCAACCATAGCGGGTTTGTAAGTGTAAGGACCACTGGCAAAGAACCTGTTCAAAATATGGGGAGTCAGGGCCCGGTTGCTCAGCTGCCTTGTGGATAAGAACGAGGTAAGCAAGTGAGGTGGGCAGCCATGGGTGCTGCACCGCATCGGGGCCAATGTTAACCAGAAATGCGGACAAAGGTGGGTGAGGGTTTAAGGAGGGCTGCCCACGAGGGAGGGGCATGTTAGCAGGGGAAGGGGTGGGATGGTTACTCGGGGGAGAGAGAGTAACTCCTTCCATGGGTATCAGGGAGGGGGAATTTCTGGGCATGGTAGCTCTAGGAGAGTATCCTGAGATATAGGCAAAGGAGCTCTTTCCTTATTGGAAGTGGGTGCAAAGGTGGCATCCACCCCTAGGTCTGGGAGGTCTGGGGTCAAGATAATAGCCTGATCTACACTAGATTGCTCCTGGCAGTGTTTGTTGTGGGCTCAGATGACTTCCTCAGGAGAGGAGGATTTAAGGCTAGCAATGATAGCTAGGAGGATCGGTACAAATGATGTGGGGGGAGTGATCCCTGATCCAACCTCCCTTTTTTGGGCCAGGCAGAGTACCTGCACCAACATGTCAGGGTCCTGCATGTTTTCCAGGGAGACCCATGGAGCTAAATTAGTGGCTTCATCCCAAAAGTGTTCAATATCTTTTGGTTTTACTTTCAACCCTCTGGTTTTAAGGAGCACTTTGAGTGCTGCCTTTTGAGGTTCCCTGCATTGTGGTGGTAAATTGCCCATTTGGGAAGGTCTCATGAAGGGGAATTCACCACAAAAGTAGAACACGAGGGTGACTACCAAGAGGGCACAAAGGAAGCAAAGAAGCACTGTGAGCCACTTGGATGTACACCACCCCGACATGTAAAGGCGTATTGGATCCAAATATCTTGTGCTCAGTGAGGGACCTGAAGCTGTATGCTCACATGGTGTCTCCGGGACAGGCAACAGGGTGACCTGAAGCCTAGGCTCTGAGTTCGGGGTGGATTAGCCCTTATGTGAACTCACTGGGATAAGCTGAGAGGGGGGAGGTGCCAACATGGGCTTCAGAACCACTTGGCGGAGTGTGCCTCTGTGATCTAATAAACTAGCCCAAAAATAAAGATGACAGGGTGGAGGGGACAGAGGAGGGGACTACTCACTCACCCTTGAGCAGCCAAAGAAACAGACAAGTCCAGGGGCCTACTTATCGAACGAACCAAGGTTGTGGGTGTCGCCAACACTGTGGGCAGGGGTCCCTATTTGGGCGCCCAGTGTTGCAGGTTCTCCTCAGGCCAGCTGTGAAGACCCTAACCTGTATCGGCTCCCCTGCAGATTAGGGGAGGCAAGAGGCACAGAGTCAACACAGAGACACTGGGAGTCGGGTAGAAACAAGCACTAGGCGAGGTGCTGCAGGCTTGTTTAATGCAGGAGGAGGCAGGCCTTATATTTCCCTTTTCTCCACCCCCAAGTACCTTTAGTCAGCATATTGTTTTCTGATTGGTCCATGCCACGCTGTCTGTCAGCAGTCACTGGGCTCGCGAGCAGGATACAGAGGTGTGGGCTCCTTTTGGTCGGCTATTTGTGGACCAAGAAGTGAAGTGAATTCTCGCTGAATCCCAGGGCTCTGAGTCCACACCATCTTTGGAGACCTCCTGCTACACTGGCCTTAATTCCTACATAAATGGAGTTCTACCCAGAAAGTCGTTACCTGCGTCTATATCTTGTAGGTTACGCTTGATGTTTTCCTTTAACAGGTTCAGCATTTCAGGTTCCACCTTGAGATCTTTGATCCACTTGGAGTTGATTTTCCTTCAGGGTGATAGATAGGGCTCTGCTGTATTTCTTTAGTGTCAATTTGGCACACCTGTGTTGAGGGGCCTCAATTGGGGAATTTCATTCATTGGACTGGACTATGGCCATGTCCATGGGGCATCTTCTTGAGTGTTGAGTGATGTGGAAGGGCCCAGGCCACTGTGGGTGGTGCCACCCAAGGGGCAGGTGGGCCTGTTTTGCAGAAGAAAGCAGGCTAAGCAGGGGCCAGGGGAGCAAGTCAGTAAGCAGTGATCCTCCATGGCCTGTGCTTCAGCTCCTCCCTCCAGGTTCCTGCCCTGAGTTTCTACCTTGGGTTCCCTGATGAACCGTGACCCAGGAGATGTAAGGTAAATAAACCCTTTCCTTTCCAAGTTGGCAGACGTCAGAATGTTTTGATGCAGCAATGGAGAAACGAACTAGGACATAGGGTTTTAATTTTATTCATGTGAACATCCAGTTTTCTCAGCACCATTTATGAAAATACTGTCTTTCTTCTATTGTGTAGTTTTTGCATCTCTGTCAAGTATCAGGTGGCTATACTTACATATACTCATTTTGGGGTCTTCTATTTGTTTCATCGATCACATGTACATTTTCTGCAAGCACATTGTTTTTATTATGATAGCTCTGTAATATCACTTGAAATCTGGTATGGTAATCCCTCCAACATTGTTCTATTTGCTCAGAATTACTTTGACTCTCCCAGGTCTTTGTGTTTCCATCTGATTTTTTTCCCATTTCTGTGAAGAATGCCAAGGGGATTTTGATTGGGATTGCATTCAATTCCAGTTGTTCTTGATAGGATATTCATTTTATTTTTTAAAATATTTTATTTATTATCATTTTTATCAGAGCATAGAGTAGGGGTTTATTTACAGAAGAGTGGGCACCCACATTTATGGCTGTGTCAAAATTCTACACTCAAATAAAGATCCTGTGACCAATGTAATACTAATACTAATTCTAACACTAACTCTAATCTTAAATATAAATATAAACCCTGACCCACACCCTACCCTAACCCTAACCCTAGACTTAACACTACATGAAACCTGAATCCTAGCACTAGCTTGAACACTAAATCTAAAACTAGTCTTAATCCTAACTCTTTTCATAACTCCAAAACTAACCTGATACCTAACCCTAAACCTACCCTTATATTATCCTTTTATCTTACCCTCATGATAACACTATCCCTAGTCATAAAGCTGACACCATCCGTAGCCTAGCCCTAAACCTGCACCTACCTTTAACCCAAACACTAATCCTAACCCTACCATAATCCTGGCTCTAATAATAATGTTACTCCTAACTTTATATGTAACCCTAGAATTAACCCTACCTCTAACCCTAACCATAAATATAATCATAATGCTAACCAAAGCTTAGCCCTAAACCTAACCCTAACTATAGCCCTAAACCTAACCCTAACTATAGCCCTAACCCTAACCCTAATCCTAACTCTACCCTAACCCTTGCCCGAGCCCTAAACCTAAAACTAACCTGAACCCGAAACCTAATTCTAAACCCTAATGTAACCCTAACACTAAACATAACACTAAAATGAATTCTAACCCTAACTCTAATCTTAAATCTAAATATATATCCTGACCCAAATTGTACCCTAACCATAACCTTAGACCTAATACTACACATAACCTGAATCTTAGCACTACCCTGAGCACTAAGCCTAAAACTAGCCTTAATCCTAACTCTAATCATAACTCCAGAATAACCTGAGACCTAACACTAACACTAACCCTAATATTATTCTTTTACCTTACCCATACCCTGATACTTGCCCTAGTCATAAGGTTGACACTAACTGTAGCCTAACTCTAACCCTAAAGCTTACCCTAATATTATCCTTTGACTTTACCCTAACCCATAACACTAGCCCTAGTCGTAAAGCTGACACTAACCATAGCCTAACACTAACACTAAACCTAATCCTAACACAAAACCTACACCATAGGCCTAAGCCTAATCCTAATGTTAAGCTTAACAGTATGCCTAAACCTAACCCGGAACCTAACACTACACTTAATCCTGAACCTAACCTTAATGCTAACCATAAACCTAATGCTAACCCAAAAGTTAACTGAGACCCTAAGACTAGGCCTAACACAAACCCTAAACCTCCACCTAAGCCTAACCCTAAAAATAATCTTAGCTATAACCCTACTTTTAATGCTAAGCCTAACCCTAACCCTAAAGCTAAACCTTAACCTGATGCTAACCCTAAATATAACCCTAAACCTAACCCTAAAGCTACACATTAACCTAATGTTAACTCTAAACATAACCCTAACCTTAACCCTAAAGCTAAACCTTTACCTAATGCCAACACTAAAGAAAATCCTAGTAAAAAAAAAATAATAAAAGAAAAAAAGAAAAATCCTGTGACATCTTGACAGCCCCACAAAATAGTGAGAGATATGCCCCTTGGTGTTTTTGGCTTATATATCCTTTGCCCTTCCCTCTACATGCAGCTATGGTCAATTGATTGGGTGGGAGGGGTAACTGACTCCCCCCTCAACTCCTTGATGAGCATGGGAAGGAGGTGTGACTATAGCTTGCCAGCATAGTGATCAGGAGACATATTCAGTTAACACTCCACCCCTTCCTCCAGCTCTTACATTCTTTCTGCCAACCTCTTCTGCAAGTCCCTGAGCCTTGGAGAGGATGGTAGATGTGGGATGATCTTCCTCCCATTGTGGCAAGGCACTGAACTTTCTGGTCTTTGCATCATCTCTTTTCCATGGACTTTTGGCCAATTTCAGTGGAATACCATCAACTATAAAACACACACAGCGAGAAGAAAGAAAATCAAAACAATGACTGCTATAATAACCTATGGGTGTACACACAAATGGTTGGTCAGTACTTTAGCAGATGCATCATTTCCATCTAGCAAAGCAATTGTAGTAACTTCCCATTGGGGCCTATATTCTCTCCTGGCACAGGGGTTGGCCAGATCTACAGTACCAGACGTGTGTTCCACCCCTAGAAGTGGGCATTATATCCAATTGAAAATTTGCTGGTTGTACATACACTAGGCGCTCCACCATTGCACCAGCAGAAACATCTTATCTGGTATGCTGGTAGTGAACATGCAGGGTCTGTTGTTGAGGAAAATTATAGGGGACTATTCTGCCCCAGTCATCTGTATGTTGCCTTTTGGTACCATGAAAGCCACCCATCCAGTGGAAGGGAGTTTCCAGCTTAGTCCAAGCTTGATTTCTCCCTCTCCTGTGCTCATATCATGCAGTATCTTCAGCAATAGTTTTTTTCTGTCCACTTCTGATGTACAGTCAACATTATTGATAATGGCTTTTATTGTTTTGGGGACAGTAGGCCAACTGCTCATAGGGGGCAACCCACCTCTGGCACTGGGCTTTTCACTTAACAGCCATAGTACTTCTGGAAGGGCTTTCTTCCATCCCTATAGAGTTGCTTAAGGATTTTTTTTTTTTACTGTGTCTGAAGAAACTTTTTCCCCTTTATTCCCATAGTTATTTGTATAGTCCTCCTTGCCCCCTCCCTTTTAACTACCTCCTTTTTACATGTTTCTCCCTTAATAATGCTTTTATCCTATTAATGCTCTCTCTCAGGTTCCTTCTTTCCCTTTGCCTCCCTGTTTTCCTTCCATATTCCTGGTCCCTGCTGTTGCATCAGGATATGTGCTCACTTACAGTTTCTAGATTCATTTATCTACCAGCACATTTCATTATTTCATCTTTCTTTACTGCTGAATAGAACACTGTGTAAATGTACCACATTTTCCTAATCACTCGTCAGTTGAGGGCCACTTAAGTTGCCTCCATCTCTTGGCTATTGTGGAAAGAGTAGCAACAAACATGGTTTCACAAGTGTCTCTACAACAGGACGAGTCCTTTGTGTATATGCCAAGGAGTGATATAAGTGGGTCATATGGTAGATTCTTTTTTTTTTTTTTTTTTTTTTTTTTGGTATTTTTGAGACAGGGCGTCCCTGTAGCCCCAGCAGTCCTGGAACTCACTATGTAGACCAGTCTGGCCTTGAACTCACAGAGGTCTGTCTGCCTCTGCCTCCTGAGTGCTGGGATTAAAGGTGTGCACCACCACACCCCACCCAGAGTTCTCCACACAATTTTCCATAGGGGTTACAGGAGTTTGTAATCCCACTAGCAGTGAATGAGCATTCCCCTTTCTCCACATCTTCTCCAGCATTTGGTATCATTTGTTCTCTTGATTCTAGCCATTCTGACTGGGGTAAGGTGAAACCTTAAGTTGGTTTTAATGCACATTTTCCTAATTACTAACGAGGTTGAACACTGTTTCTTACCCATATTTATTTCTTCTTTTGAGAACTCTTTGTTTAGATCTTTAGCCCATCTTTTATTTGAGCCATTTGCTTTCTTGGTTCTTTGCTTTTTGAGTTCTTTATATTTTCTGGATGTTAAACCTCTGTCAGATGTGTCACTGGTGAAGATTTTTTTCCTACTCTGTGGGTTTTCTCTTCACTTTCTTGGCTGTTTCCTCTGCTGTACAGAAGCTTTGTACTTTAATGAGGTACCACTTGTTGACTGTTGACCTTAATTGTTGAGCACCTGCTGTCTGATTTAGAAAATGCTTTTCTATGCCTATATCTTGTAGGTCACTGCCAATATTTTCTTCTAATAGTTTCAAGGTTTCCAGTTCCACATTGAGATATTTCATCCATTTGGAGTTGACTTCTGTGCAAGGTGAAAGATAAAGATCTAGTTTCATTCTTCTACGGGTGGAGATCCAGTTTTGCCAGTGCCATTTTTAGAAGATGCTATCTTTCCTCCAATGTGTGTTCTTGGCACCTTTGTCAAATATCAGATGGCTGAAATTGCGTGTATACTTGGGTTTGGGTCTTCAATGATGTTCCATTGATCTATATGTCTATTTTTGTGCCAGCATCATGCTGTTTTTATGACTATATATCTGTAGTATATTTTGAGATCTGGTATAGTACTCTCTCCAGCATTGCTCTTTGTGCTCAGGTTTGCTTTGGCTTTCTGGGGTCTTCTGTGCTTCCATCCAAATTTAAGGATTTTTTTTCAAGTTCTGTGAAGTATGTCATGGGGATGTTGATTGGGATTGCATTGAATCTATATATTGCTTTTTGTAGGATGGTCATTTTCACAATATTAATTCTTCCAATCCATGAGTATGGAAAGTCCTTCTATTTTTTAATGTCTTCCTCAATCTCTTTCTTTAAAGATTTTTAATTTTGTTGCAGAGATCTTTGATATGTTTGGTCAGCTTTTTTTCCAAGATTTTTTTGCAGCTATTGTGAATGGGAGCATTTCCCTGTACTTTTTCTCCAATTGCTTGTTATTGGTATTAAGAAAGGCTACTGATTTTTGTAGATTAATTTTGTAACCTGCCACTTTACTGAGAGTGTTGATCAGTTCTAGGAGTTTTCTGGTGGCATGTTTTGGATCTCTTAGGTATAGTAACATATTGTCTGCGAAAAAGGGATAATTTGAACTCTTCTTTTACTCCTTCAGTTTCCTTCTCTTGTCTTATTGCTCTAGCAAGAGTTTCAAACACTGTTGAAATGTAGCGGAGATAGTGGACATCATTGTCTTGTTCTTGACTTCAATGGGAATGCTTCCAGGTTTTCTCCATTTAGAATGATGTTGGCTATGGGTTTGTTGTATATAGCTTTAATTATGTTGAGGTATGTTCCCTCCAGTCCAATTCCCTTTAGTACTTTTATCACAAATGCATGCTGAATTTTGTCAAAGCCTTTTCCATTGAGATGCTGATGAGGATTTTGTCTTTGAGTCTATTTATACAATAGATGATGGATGATATTTATTGATTTGCATATACTGAACCATCCCTGCATCTCTGGAATAAAGCCTACTTGATCAGTGAATGATCTTTTTGATGTACATCTGTATGAGGTTTGCAAGTATTTTGTTGAGAATTTAGAATTTTATGTTCATTAAGGATATGGGTCTATAGTTTTCTTTTTTGGTTTTTTATTAATTGAGAGGCATTGTATTACTGTTTCAATTTCCTTATATGTTATGGGTCTCTTTAAACTGTTGTTCTCTTTGTGGTTTAACTTTGGAGGTTCCCATGATTTCAGATATCCACCCATTTCTTTTAGACTTTCAGATTTAGTAGTATATAGGTTTTTGAAATGTTCCCTTATAATGGTCTGGATCTTTTGGGTGTCTGTTATGATGTTTCCCCTT
The DNA here is from genome assembly GCF_000622305.1 of Nannospalax galili. Lineage (NCBI taxonomy): Eukaryota > Metazoa > Chordata > Mammalia > Rodentia > Spalacidae > Nannospalax > Nannospalax galili. Next base: position 7,781,568 of record NW_008337147.1, read on the forward strand.
TCATCTCTTATTTTGTTGATTTGGAGGTACTCTTTCTTTCTTTTGGTTAACTGGGCTAAGAGTCTGTCTATCTTGTTTAGCTTATCAAAGAACCAGCTCTTAGATTCACTGAATCTTTGTATTGCTTTCTTTGTTTCTATTTCATTAATTTCTGCTTTGGGTTTTGTTATTTCTTCTCTTCTGCTGGGTATGGGTTTCATTTGTTCTTGCCTTTCCAGCAACTTGAGTTGCGATGTTAAATCATTAATTTGTGCTTTCTAATTTTTTAATGTAGGCACTTAGAGTTATAAATTTCCTTCTTAGTACTCTTTTGAAAGTGTCTCAGAGGTTTCGTTTTGTTTTATTGTCTATTTTACTGAATTACAGGAATTCTTTTATTTCTTTCTTAATTTCTCCTTTGACCCACTCATTATTTAGGAGTGTGTTGTTTAATCTATATAAGTTTGTGTAGTGATGAGGGCTTCTTCCAGTTTTGATTTATTGCATTGTGGTCTGATAGAATGCATGGAATTATTTCAATATTTTTGATTTGTTGAGGTTTGTTTTGTGCCCCAGTATGTGGTCAATTTTTTAGAAAGTTTCATGAGGTGATGAGTAGAAAGTGTATTCTTTGATGCTTGGGTGGAATATTTGGAAGATGTCTGTAAGGGCCATTTGATGTATGGTATTGTGCAGTCACCACCAGCGGCAGCCGCTCCTCCTTTCTCATGGGTACTGCTCCTTCATTCTCACGGGTGTCAAGGCTGCTCCTCCTGCTCGCCCTGGGCTGAGGCTGCTCTTCTGCTTGCCCTGTGCTGCCTCCTGTTGTGGCCACTTCTTCCTGGTCCCAGACCCCAGGGCAGGTGAGGAGACTATGTCAGCAGAGCCACATTCAGACACAGGAGACCAGTTTCAGTGACACAGGTCTGCTTTATTGCAGAAAGGCACAAGCTATATAGGGATAGATGTCCAATCACAGCACAGCAAGTAGGATACCTCATTAGCATAACAGGTTTA
>NW_008337147.1:7782866-7788255 GCF_000622305.1 Nannospalax galili
CTGGTGTTCAGATTACAGAGCCTGGATTCCTGGAAACCACGTGACCCTGACATTTACAATATCACCCTTGGCTCAAGCTTGTCTCCCACATCTCCCCCTTTTTTATTTTTAAAGGTGAGGTATATAGCATATTGATATCAGTCCAGATATATCAAAGCAAAGTACAATGGCTCAGGGGTCATTGTATCAAGAGCCCCCTCCCTCAAGATGGTGAGCTTCCTTAAGAACAGGTTGTGCCAACTCCATGACAACCAGTGGGAGTCATGATTCTTTGCTTCAGCATTGTTGTCCCCACCTCAAGGGTCACCCAGCACAATGGACTATGCCTGTCTTAGGTTGTCCCTTCTCTTGGGATCTTACCCGTCATTGATTACCAGCCCTTGAAGGGTGGGTCCCTTGTGTGGTTTGGCAGAGGGAGAGGCAGTACATCCAGTATTGGCTTGTTTAAAGGCCTCCTCAGGGTTTAAGAATTTGTTGAAAACCGTCAGAGGCCAATTATAGGTTGGTAAGGGCAAGGAACAGTGGGTCCTTGCTTTCAGAGACATGCCTAACAATATCTAGAGGTGGGGCAATAGCTAACTGAACCAGGGAAATACGAGTTTTAACAAAATTATCAAGACCCTTAACAATACAGGGTCCAAAAATCAGAAGAGTTAGTATAATAAGGGGAACAACTAAGGCAGACAGGAGCATGGTACATCTGTAGTTCCAGGAACCATTGGCCAGGGGGTATAGATTTTTACATGGAATTTACCTCCTTTTCATTGGCTACATTAATAATCTGTCAAGTTACGTTGACGGGTTAGTGGGGGTTAACAAGAGTTGCTAGAGCTTGAGAGTTAACAATACTGATAACATAAATAATAAGGAACACTGACAAAGGTTTTCCTCTAGATTGAGGACTTAGCTTAGCTAATGTCTCTGTTTGTGGAAAGAGATGTTTGAAGTCTCCCCAGGTTGGTGGCTTTCATTGTCTGCGACATTGGGTCAGTCTCTCCATGGTTGAGAGGTGGGTCACTTCCTCCAGGGCTGCTATCTCTGGGGTCGGTGGTTGTGGAGGGAGGGTTTTATCACAAGTAATTCTGATGTTCTGGGCTGGAATCCAAATGGGGGCTGGAACATTATCTGGAAAGACACAACGATAGACTTGTCCTTGCATTAACAACAGGTGTCAATAATATGATGGATATATTTGAGCTTGCTCTATGTTTGGGGTAATGATTGTCATACTTTCCTTGGTAAGTTAATAGGAGAGTTTGAAAGCCAGGATTATCAAGGAACAGGGATTGGAGCATAGGAAGTGGGAAAGGGAGGACCAGCAACTCTGGGTCGCGGCCATATAGAAGACAGGAGGTTTGAACTAGTTTAAAGGCTATAATTGCCCAGGCCTCAATTACAGGAGTGACCTTATGTAATTAACTCCAAGAAGAGTGGACCCATATTAATGATCCCTGTGCCTGGGCTTGTGGGGTTTCAAAATTGCCATGCCCTACCAAGGCATCAAACCCAATGTTTTGAACATTGGCATTTCTATTGTGTTTTGCCTGTTGTTTACATTTGTCCTGATAAGCAGCCTTCCACAAGAGAAGATCTCCTCCCTGTAGACAGGCATGGGCAATATTCTGCCAGTCATAGGGGGTGTTGGCTGCATGGTTGATTGTTTCTAATAGCTGACCAAACCAAGGAGAATGAATGCCATCCTCAATGGCTGCCTTATGCAGCTTTTTAAAAGTATCATGAGAATATGCATTCCAGACATTAGAGTTTTGTAGTCCCTGATAGATGGTAACCGGGAAAAACTGTGGAAAATCACCCATTGTATCATAGTAGAGGGCCTAGGTGGTGGGGACTTCCAGTCCTCCTCTGGAAGGGAGGGGTAGATGGACTGGGAGGAAACATCCTTAGAGCTAGTGCAAGATGATGGAAAGTAGCCATCGCCCAATAATGGTGGAGCGGAGGCTGCCTTAACTTCCCGTTTTTCATCAAAGCCAATACAAGATGGTGGAGGGTAGCCACCGCCTCCTAATGGTGGGACAGGGGTGATCTTGACTTCCTATTTTTCATCAGGGGGACCCTCGTATCCTAATTCCTCATTTTTTACCTCATTATCAGCAGTCATCGTTTCTGCATCATAAGAGAAATCAGTGTGGTTTTGACTGGAAATGCCTGGGACAAGCTGTCTCCACTATCCTGTTGTTTTATTTGTTTATCTGTGTTTTTCAGTATGAGATTATTCTGCTCAGGGGCATCAGGGAGAACTCCCTGAAGCGAGGCCAGAATGGCAGACACAATGGGGTAGAACGGCCCAGATAATGGACACCCCTCCCTGACTTCTTTCTTTCTGGCCATGACTAGCACACAAGCCCATTGCTCCAGATTCCAACTGCAGGAATCCATTAACCAAGGAGCAAGAGCTAGCACTTCATCTAATACCTTAGTTACTTCCTTCTCTATTACCCTAATTTGCCTACTCCTGAGGAGAGAAACTAGTGCAATGGCATGGAAGCCAGCAGCAGCTGGATGACTATTCACTATACTGGAGGTCACTCACCTTGCAAGACGTACCCAGAAGGACTCAGGAGCCATTCAGGAAGACAATCTGTGGAGATAGGAATGACATGCCAAACCAAAGACTGCAAGCCAGAAGCAGCAGCACAGGAGAATGAAAATGGCAGAAGAGTCACTGGCAAGGGGGCTTCGACTGCCCAAAGTGTTACAGCCCAAGTGTTACAGCCTCGTGGGGTCGGGCTTTTCGAGCCCCATGTTGGGCACCAGCTGCGGTCACCACCAGTGGCAGCCGCTCCTCATGGGTGCTGCTCCTTTGTTCTCACAGGCGTCAAGACTGCTCCTCCTCCTCAGCCTGGGCTGAGGCCACTCTTCTGCTCACCTGGTGCTGAGGCAGCTCTTCTGCTTGCCCTGTGCTGCATCCTGTCCTCGCCACTTCTGCCTGGTCCCAGACCTCAGGGCTGGTGAGGAGACTGTGTCAGCAGAGCTGCATTCAGACACAGGAGACCAGGTTCAGTGACACAGGTCTGCTTTATTGCAGGAAGGCACAAGCTTATATAGGGATAGTGGTCCAATCACAGCACAGCAAGTAGGATACCTCATTAGCATAACAGGTTTAGCGTCCTATCACAGAATAGAGGGTAGGATGCCTCATTAGCATACTGGGTTTCAGATTGCAGAGCCTGGATTCCTGGAAACCATGTGACCCTGACAGTTACAATATCACCCTATGCTCAAGCTTGTCTCCCACAGTATCGTTTAGTTCAGATGTCTCTGTTAATTCTTTGTCCAGTTGACCTGTCACCATATGGAGGCCGGATCCAGGCACTCGCAGGCTGTCTGCTGTATTTTCAGCTTCTAAGCCAGAGGCCAGAACAGCCACTCTTAGGCTGTCTGCTAAGGTCTCAGATTGTCATTTTCCCAACATTATCTATAAAAGGTAACCCCTTGTCAAAGAAGCTTCTCTTTGCAGCAGATGGAAGCTACTGGGATCCACAACTGGTGAAATGAAGAAAATAAGGGATCATTTGGTGTGCTACCCCAACTGGTCACATACACAAAGCAATCTCCACATCTGAGGCTCGGGGAAAAGCTAAGTGAACATTGTGGAACAGCAGGCAGAAAGATTGTAAGAGTTAGAAGACCAGGATTCTTGTTATAAGAGAGTGTCTTCTAGCCCTGACAGGGATATTACACTGCTGAAATTTTAAGAATAATATTCCCTAAACAGACCTGCATAATGATCACACCAGTTGAAATGTCAAATGGAAAGGGGAAGTTTCACAAGGTCCCACCCCTAGATGAAAGCTATGGGACAATCAATTGCTAGTGAGAGAGAGGGAGATTAGGTCTTCCCCAGGGACACGACCCTGATAGATTATCCAATCACAAGCAATCAGCTCTAAATACATACATAAGAACAACACTAAATGGGCTCAATAGATATTACATGCATAGATGTATTTGGTCTACATAGCAAGTTCCAGGCCAACTGGGGCTACAGGGAGACCTTGTCTCAAAAAAAAAAAAAAAAAAAAGAAAAAAAATTAAAGTTAATCCCTACTTCTTTTCTCTTCCAAATTATGACTTTATTTTGAAAGAGTTCCTCTCCAAATCTGATTACTAAAGAAAAATTTAAAATACCTCCCTGCTGGACGACTATCCACCAGTGCTGTCTCCCTTTGCTTCTTAACACACAAGACTGCGTTCTCATGTATCTCGTACCTAAGTTCTTCATTTGCTCTTAAGCCTCAGTGAAGAGCCCGGGTAAAGTTCACATGATTTAATAGGTAGGGCATTTGAGTATTTGTTGGATAATATGTGTCTTTACTCTAGACAGCTTGAAGATTAGTTTAACAACAGGGTGTTTCCTTTATTCTCTAGTTCTTATGAACTGAGGCTATGGAATATGTAGATTTCTGCCTGGCATAACCTTACCACTTTCTCATAACAGAGATACATCCTGTATATGTCCTATAATGCTTAGCCCGCTGGCTGGAGGAATTAGTGGTGGGTTTTCCTACATTTGTCATGAAACCTACATTTGTCAATTAGCTGGACTCAGACATTTTAATAAATTACATTAAACATCATTTTGTCCTCTACAGCTTGAGCTCATACAACTTTGAGAATTTTCATTGTTTTTATAGCTTCATAACAAGTTATGTATTCTGTCTTCCTTCATACAAACAAGTGGTTCCCTATTCCTGAAACTGACAGCATGTATTTTGGATGTAGAAGCCACAAGACAAGGGAAAAGAAGCACATGGTGATGATTATGAGCACAGACTCTGGAGACTGTAAGGTCTATTTCTGCATTTTAGTGTCTTAGGAATGACTTATTAACCTTCTGTGTAATTTTTTGGTGTATAAAGTGGAAAGAATGAAAATACATCCTTCGTCAGTGATCTAATATTCCTGAAACACTTAAAACTAAACCTGGGTCATAGTAAGTCCTATGAACCTGATACCTATGATCATGTTATCATTTGAGACACAGTATGATGGTCATACATCATGAGCTCTGAAAGTGAAATGTCTGCCCTGGACTCCTGGGTGCATTCCTTAATATGCCCTTCAGTGCATCAATAATGTTTCTCTGCTCCAATTTCTTCACTTAAATTTCCTCAATTAAAACAAAGTCAAATAATAATATACACCCCACATGTGCATAGTGAGGAATAAATAATATTTTTTATGAACATAGTGTGTTCAAAAAATATAATGACACAATAGGCCTTAATACAAATGACAGGACAGAATGTGGAGTGGGGGGTTATGGGAGAGTGCCAGTGGGGAAGGGGGTATAAAGATAATTAAGATTGATTAAGATGTTCTGTATGAAATACACAAAATTTCAATGAAAAATTACAAAAAAAATGTC
>NW_008337147.1:7788293-7845904 GCF_000622305.1 Nannospalax galili
ATTTATAAACGATTGCTACAGTGATGATATTCATAGATACAGAAAAACGTATGTCCTCTGATGACAGAATGAAGTCAGAGAGGTATAAAGAAATTTTTTAGCATCTTAAGAAATTCTGAATTTTGAAGCTGAATTGAAAAGGTAGAATTAGCAAAAGACAGGAAAATTGACAGCAGCAAGTGAACAAATGAGTAAACAAGACAGCCAGAAAAGGGTCGGCCTAGGGCGTCTACCAGAGGGCAGTGTGGCTTATTTGAAGAGAGGGGTTATTTGTCAAAAGCCCCTTTTGTGGCAGTTTAAGTGGAAACAGTAAGAAGTTCATTGTGTTTCATTATTTAAAGTTTGACTGATGTAGGCAACTGGTTTCAGATGGATTGATGATGATGGCAGTTAGTTTGAAATGGAGTTAAAGGAGTGGACATAGGAACTTTTGATAACATTTTAGTGAGACTGACTAAGAAAGCAAGTAGAAAAATTAAGGCAATTGCTGGCCAGAAATTTAGAACCCAGGCATGGCTTTTGAAGGCAGATTCTACTACAATCTGTATGTATAAACTGCTGCATGATGAAAAACTTCACACTGAAGAAATAAGTAATTTAAATGCCCGAAGATATTGTCTATGAACAACATGTTGGAGAAATTAACACTGACAGCAGGTGGGCAATTTTTTTACTATTATAAGAGGGAAGGCATTGAAATGCAAACTCTGTTAACTTGTAGATATGGAGATGGGAATAAAGTTGCCAATCTATATTATTGATTGTTTGGCTGATTGAGTTACATGATGTACTTAATAAGAAGACAAATCACTTCAAAGGTTTGCAACAGAAAAACCCATGATACAGAGAATTGGTCACATAGGTGATGAAGGAGTTGAGCTTACGGACACAGAGTTTATAGGGAGCAGGCTTCTTTATGATCTTGAGATTAGTGAGTAATGGAAGAGCAAGTGTTACTAACGACAGATGTCAGAAATGAAGCATGCCTTCCCAACGACATCAGGAGACCCTGCTGCTGCCAGAGGCACTCCACTGTATACAGAGGGACACATGGAGATGAAGCAAATCAAGCTTGACTTCTTCCTTCCTGAAGTCTCATTTCAAAAATTATTGAAAATTCTATCCTTATCATAAGCAAAAATTCATTTAATTTTTATGAAATTCAAATTAGAAACTCAAGCACCAATTTTTAAAGTTAAATATTCTAACACAATACAATCTGAAATATACAATTTGACACTTACATGCTAGAGATTAATGGTTTGAAAAGAGTAAAAAATCTTTGCTGTCCATAATTAAGCCATTATGTTTCTATAAAAGCAGAAAACTTTGCATGTACGATAAAAATATTCTAAGTTCATGACACACAGTAGTCTTGAATCTGAGCAGAGGTGACTCAGGCAGTATTCGTTGCTGTGCAAAGTTTATGTGTTATGTGTTCAGAATCAAGGGTACAATGAAGTCCCAAGATGCAGCATGGGCAAGCCCTACCAGGCACATCTCAGATTCCTTTTCTATTTTATTTTGAATTAAGTTTAGGTCAGTGCACATTGAGTTTCCTTTTACTGTTGCCAAATTTTTGTCACCCTCACATTCAGTTAAAGACTTTTATTCACATCATCACCATCACAGTTGATCTTATTCTTTCTATTTTTTCCTCTCTGCTCATCTTCCGTTTAACCTATCACCAACTGATCTAGGGAAAAATGTATATTATGGTTCCATGAATTGAGTCTTTGGATATTATGAACTGAAGATGTTTATGTCTCAAAACATGTTTCATTCCCCTTCTCACTTCATTTGTGGGAAGTGGGGAAGAAGAGAATTTATCGCTGCTACGTCCATATGTCACAAAATGTTATAATTTGCCAGAGTTACTAAAGAGAGATTGAGAACATTAAACCTAGATACATGTACATGTTTATAGTATGTGTGTGACTATGTATGTGTGTGTGTGTGTGTGTGTGTGTGTGTGTGTGTAGAAGTAATAGCAGTTTTAAATATCTAATTTCAAGTGATTAGGATAATATAAATTATCCTAAAATGTTTAATAATTATATTTTTACCCTGCAACAACCAAAACCCTTTCAGGCATTTTGATTAATTGCTGGAATTGCTTTCGTGATTCAGTGAAATATTTGCCAATACTGTTTAGTGAACAAACGCATGATTGAAATGCTAAAATGTGTATGTCTGGCAGAAGTAAAGCTATGTGTAGCTTGTCCTGGTAGAAATCCTGAGCAAATTCATGCTGTGCTGTTCCACAAGGAGAGTGAACTATTTTTATTTCCTTTATTTCTCCGATCCTGACTTTGTACCCATTTCATTCCACAGCCAATTTGAGTAGTTATGGACACAGTGCAGCTTTTTCAGCAAATGAACCTCTCAAATGATATCTTCGATCAAGCTTCTTGCAGTGCTATTAATATTGAACAGAAAATTTCTATGGAAAGAACCCATTGATGTTGAAATTGAGTAAAAGATCTAATCATAATCACTGGAATCAGGACAATGTCAGATCAAAGTTTTCTGAGCAAGGTTTGTCGCTTTTCTACTGTAAAAACTTCTTTATTATTTAATGTAATAAAATGGTGGTTAGAATAAAGATATAGATTTATTTATAATATTGCTGATTTCTAAGTTTCAGTTTCTAAAAATAATATTGGAACAAACTTTAAATGAATTTTCATAGTATTACTGGATAATTATTCAAAATAAAGAATGGACATGAATTAATACTTAGCGAGGTTAATACTGTATGTCTTTTCAGGGTTTTTGTTTCAAATGAATTTGACATATAATTTCCCAGAAAACTTCTATAAGAAAGCAAATTATTTACTGGCTAAGGATTTACAAATGATTCTTTATATATATACTTTTAACTTATGAAGTGTAGACTTGTTTAACTCTGAGTTACCATTATTTACATAAAGCATGTACAAAAACTCAGAACTAGCACAGCAACTTCCATCTGTGCTGAATATTTAGGTTCTTTAAAGGTATGTGCATTAGTTATTTTCCCCATTGATGTGACGAAATAATGAAAGTAGTAACTTAGAATAGGAAAGGTTTATTTTGACTCACAGCTGCAGGAGATGATGTCCATTGTGGCAGATGAAACAGGGTTGTGGGAGTAGTTTGCAGCCCTGGTGGTAGGAACTTGATCACATTTGAGCAGATTAAGAGACAGAGACAGGGTCAGAAAGAAGGCTAGGCTATGAACCACAAAGCCAGCCTCACAGTAACAGACTTCTTTCCATTAGGCCTTGCCTTCTAGTGGTTCCCTAACCTCCAAGAATAGTGATAACCCTGGCGGTCAGGAGCCTGTGTTAGCTGAGCTAGAAACGAATATAAAGTACTGGTACTGGTTAGCAGAGGAACATCTTCTTTATGAACATGCCTGTTATTTTAAGTCCATTTCATAAACCCAAAATTCATGGTTACTAAAGAAAATCCTGATATACTAAAATATGTTATTTTAAAAAATTATTAAGAATTTCATACCTGCATATAAGGTATTTTGATCAAATCCACACCCACTTCCTCCCCTCCATATCTCCCCTTCACTTTTTCCTGAACAATTTCGTATACTCTTTCTTTTTTTATGGGGCTTTTGGCTACTCTAACATTTCCCTCTGAAGCAGTAACCCTAAAATCTTTTAGGGATTAGATAAGAGTTCCCAAATACTTTTGACATTTTTGGCCTTTGAAACAGAGTATGTTGCTAAGAGGTGCAAGGACGTCTTGACTTTTAGTCAAGAAACTGGCTACTTTTCTTTGGGATCTTTGTACCCTAACTGCCTAGCAAATTCCTACTTCCTATTCTTATCACACCATCCCCTGAAGAGGTTTCCCAAGTTGCCAACAGGGATTGTTACTACTCTGGCTTCTTCCATGCTGAATAGGGATGCAGGGTGAGGTAACTGGGGTACTCCTTCAGTGGATTTATCTAAAAGACTCCCAAATTGCATAACTTTTAACTATGGGGAGAAAAGAAAGTCTTTGACTGGTGCCTAGGAGATGTAAAGGAAAAGCAAGGCAGGAGTAGTTAGAATTACAAATTCTAGACAGGGAACCAGAAAAAAAGTCAAAACAGGTCAAATTTCAAATGTTCATATTAGAGTCCATGGGAATTTCTTGAAGAGTGCTTCCAAAAGCATCCCTCTATTGGGTTCCTCCTCATTTATTTATTTTTTTGTCTGTCATGGCTGGACTCAAGAATGATAGAGTCAGGATTTGTGCCTAATTCTTTATTTATGAACTTCTTGTAAAAATACAAACGCCAATGAATCACAAAGCAACTGTAAATGTGACATTAAGGGTTTTACACTTGATTTATATTAGATTTCACAAGAAATCTAATTTTTCTAAAATTAAAAGTAAAACATAAAATAAACAAAGCATGAACCATGAATGCTATTAACTGAATGTTTTCTTGCTTGAAATTCATATGTCGAAATCCTAATTTCCAATGTGACATTATCAAGAGATGGGGACTTAGGAGGTAATTATGTTAAAGGGTGAATCTCTCAGAAATGGGATTGCAACCCTTACAAGAAGGACCCCAAAGAGATCTATTGTCTTTTATTTGCACACCGTATGGGGTGTGGAATAGTAAGAAGTATGCAGCCCACAACTATAAAGAAGGTCCTCACCATTAGAGGACCTCGCCTGACTGTGCTACACCTTGATATCTGGTTTCCCACCCCAAGAGCTGAGGGAAATAAATTGTTATGGTTTATAATCCACCAAGTCTATACTACTTTGTTATAGCATCTGGTACTAGCTAAGACAAGCTATATAAATAAGTATAAGGAATAAAATTTACTTTCTGTGAACTAAATTGTCAATGAGTACAACTTTCATTCAATTTTTACACTAAAAGATAATAAAACAGAATCTATTCTTGTATGTATTCAAGTAATATTTATAGAGATTATGGCAGGAGATAATTAGACATTAGAAAATGAATCATACTTATATCCTGACTTTACAGCCCAGCTAGGATATAACAGGGCCATAAATAACCACAAAAGAAGACACGAAGTGATAAGATAGATATTTGCCCAATTTCTTACAATATAAATGTATCTCAGTCTTCCTCAGAATGATTTTTGTTTACTATATGAAAGCCAAACAGACCACAATACACATTGAAGGCATTTACCAAATCCACTTGCATATTATTTGCTCTGAGCTGTCCTCACTTCTGGTAAGAAGTTATCAATATTCCACTATGGTTCCATGGTTTAATGCACGTCTCATTGTTCATTTTCTGGTTTACTGGCTTTTGCTGTACTTTTAGACATATTATTAAATTTCTTTTTACCCAAAATTCTATCAAAAGTCCCTTTTATCATTACCCTGGACATTTGAGTGTGACATCTGAAAAGGAAGACTTTACATAAAGTGTTAATGAACATTTAAATCAAGGAAAGCTGGAAGGAAAAGATATACCAATATATTTTCTAGAAAGGATAATATAGTATTCTCGCATTATTTGTCTTGGTATGCTCTATGAAGTGATTTAAACGTTAAATTTGCAAAATGTAAATAAGTTTTGATTCTACAGGTTCTTGAGATTGATGTACTCTGATCATCCCGCTAAAGTATTTTCATCATCTGATCAATGAATAACCCTGCTTTATATGTATACTTGTTTAAAAATGTGTTTTCTAGTGTGTATTATTGATGCATTAACATTGAACCCTGAGCCAACAGCATTATAACCTGGGCCTAAATGAAGTTTGTGTAGCACAGATATTTCTGAGAGACCTCCTAGGACTTCATGCACTCAGTATGCTTGATAGTACTTCAGTTTAATGCTTCGAGGCTCAGCATATGCGCACATGCAAAGTTGTACTAAAAAGATTGAGAAAATAATACATCACAAAATGAGAGTTGAAATAAAAAGGTAGAAAATGACTTTGTTCTAACTTGCCTGGCAATCTTGGTATTTGTGATAAAGCTCACATTTCTTACAATTCTGTACACGTCTATAAATGACTATGAGAATGCTTTGACCATTGACTTGGGAATTAAAGAGTTAATTTTTGTGAGCTGGCAAATTTGCAAACATGAAACCCATGAATAATAACAAGGATTGATTGCATCAATTCCAAGCATGAGGCTTGGTAAGATCTTGCATAGCTGAAAAGGAACGATGTTCAGGAAGAGATAATGACATCACCAAAAGAGGGATTGTGGGAGAAAGTATGGGGCCAGAGTTCCTGGCTCTCGCTTCAGGCAGAAACTGGGAATCAGGATGGTAAATAGATCAGGGACAAGATTAGAAGATATTAATGTCTTTATTTTAAACTTATACTGAGATTTTCAAACATTTTATGTAGATTCAAGACCATCTATTAATCTAAAAATACCCATAGAACTCCAACATTACAATATGTAAAGGAAGAACTGTAGTTATAGAAAATGTGGGAGTTGTGCATTAATCAAAATCTACAAGAAAAATAGAGTACACTGTTGATATTTATAACAGTAAACACATTGTAGAGATTGGAATAGTGTGGGTAAAAGTTTCAGAATGTAAGAAGACCTGGTAAGGCACCTGGAAAGCCATTTGGAAATAAAGACTACTTCCGAAACAGCTGGAGGGGAAAAGGAACAGGTGGTGTTGCTATACTGACCAATGTCCTAGCACAGCAAAGGAAATCTGAAACCAGATGGGACTTTCTGTAGGACCTGGAGCTACAAAATAGATATAGCCTTTGTAATAGAACCTACCCATGCCAGGACATTCTGCCAACACCTCTCATAAACTGAACACTGCCAGGAAATGACTGACAGGCCTTAGAGCCTAGTAAATGTTTCTAATGTGGTGGCAGTGGAGTGGGTTATGGAAGCTAACCAAGCAGTAAGGCGAGAAGTGGTTCAAGGATCCAAAGGTCCAGTACCGTGATAGAACTACCACCATACACATCCCACCTTACTCAGTTTGAATTCTGTAGGAAGCCTCTACATTAAGGAATGCAGAATTACCGACATATTTTAAAATGTGGAATAATAAGATCTTTATGGAAGTAATACAATCCACATGCTACATTCTAAAAAACTTCATCTCAAATGAGGTTAAGAATGTGTGTGCATGTATGTGCATGTATGTTCGTGTGTGTGCACGTGTGTGCGTGTGTGTGCATGTGTGCAGGTGTGCCCAGTGTTAGAAATTTGAGTCGTTACCTTATTTTGACAAAGGTTTACCAAGTACAAATTGTTCCAAATTTAAAAAGACAAGACAGTTGAATAATTCACTCAATAAAGAACAGGCTTTCAGATTACAATTTGTCTGCATTTTTCTAAAGTACTAAAAATCTGGGTCTCAGAATATCATTGGGTAAAGATTGAATATTTTTATCAAGTTTTTATAGAACATTTTTAATTATAAATCTATCAAGTCTCTTTTATTTGCTAAAGGCTTCTTAGACTTTGCTATCTGTCACATATCAAAGCATTTTTCTTAATATAGTATGTTTGTCACGTCTAAATAATATATATTTATTTTCTGCTTAAAATTCCTCCAAAGATGTCTTTAAACTAACAATAGAAAACTAATTCTAAAAGTGATTTATATTTTCCTTTCAGTTAGACCTGAAAAAGTTTCTTTAAGGCAATTCATTTAAATTAGAGTTTTCAATTTTTATTGAAGTATATTTTGTACTTTAGAAATTTTCTTTAATAAGTAGAGAGAATGCTAGAAGTTTTCTTCAGAAGGAAGCATTTTCTCTCCTTGTGCCTAGACATTTAGTTACCTTCAGAAAAGCCTAAATAAATTATATTTTTGGAAGTAAAATTCCAAGATTTGGTCAATTGATTTGCTGGTCAAATTGAAAAGCTAAAAGCAACAACACATACCAATGTTTTACTATTTAAGAGCCACCAATTTTTAAGATTCGGGATGAAGGATTCCAACAGCCTGAGTATTTGGAAAATCATAAATCTATGAATACGTTTACTATCCTTAATCAACAACCATATAAATATTCAATTGAAGAAGCTGGGTAATTATTTCCCATGTAGGGATCTTAAGAAAACAGAAGGGAGAGATTTCACAGAAAAACGGTAGTGGTCTTGCACCTAAATTTTATCTTTTCCAGGACATAGTAGACTTTTTGTAAAACTAGAAAGGAAAAAGAGTACCAGTTAATGACCAAGTTTGTTGTGAAGAGCTAAATTTTACTTCTTATCCACATCTTCTTCTCTTACTATTTTATGCAAGATGTGGAACTAAGCTAGCAAATAAGTCTAGATGGATAAAACAAGATGAAAGGAATTTGCTCACCTAATTTTTCCACATCAGTATAGAAGGCTAAACACTACACCCTTTTGTGACTCATCAGGATCTCCAGGCCAACGCTCAAGGCATTTATCCAAGGTGTTGCTTACTTAGGTTCTCACCTCTGAAAGCTTTGACTCATCCTAAAGAATTACAACCATGCATCACCTCAACCCAACTTTTTATGGTCAATTGGATCTATGGCTGCTCCCTCCGCTTGTAGAATAGAGATAATCAGAATGTTTTATGAAGTATTTTATTAATAATAAAATGTATCATATGAACATTTTAAATTATAAATGTGAAGCACAGTAAAGCTATTATTTTGACATTATTCGTGAAGTTAGCTTCTTTGCCTCATTGTAGGACTTCAGTAATTCTTTTGTGATTTAATTTATTTGAATTCCATTACCAGAAAAGTTAACTTTCAAATTCAGGCTTAGATATTTTAGTTTTAAAAAAGGAATGTATCACATACATCATGATATAAAGGATTAAGAGAAAGTGGCTAATTTACGTTTTGGTACCATTTTGTCAAAAACTGAGTAATGATTACTAAAGCTCAAATTAAATGGTTCCAGGTGAAGATTAATGAAAATCTGTGTTCTTTGAAAACAAGCTCCACTTTTATGTAAGGCAGTGCTCTAGATATGTTATTTTATCCTATACTTTATAGTGAGACTGTTTTTCTTCCATTCCAGCTACACAGAGCATAAACCTGTCAGTGCATTTGAAACCCAAAGAATCCTTCCTCTTAGTCAGTTACATTCAGCCAAATTGGATTAAAGTTTTATAAGAGAATAGATTAATATTCTTATCAATTTTCTCAAAGTAAAGCCATCCTTATAACCGTTAATAATTCCAAAATTTGATATATTTTATGTTTTTACTGCCTCTAGTGTTTACATTTGCTTCTATCTGGAAACTCTATAATACTGTAGAATGCTAAAAGGAATTCAATAGCTCTGCTGTTAGAATTAAATGAGGGTGTCAACAACATTCTGGATTAATATTGTAGAGAGTCAACCCCTAAGCAAATATATCCAGTACTAGTTTAAAAATCATGGAATTTTAATATCCATTTTTGTTTGCTTCTGTTCATGCCCTATCATATGGAATCTTGTTGGGAATGGATGGATGCCTGGTCATGTGCTATTTACCCATTATGAGGAGTACAGAGAGTACATACATGCATTAGACTTGACATTAAGATATAGATGTATTGGGGAGATGCTATTAGTAGCATACCACAAAGACTATACATCCTTGGATTCATTTGTTTAAAATATCCTTGGCTTTCTATATGCATTGATGAATCAATATTCAAATTTTAAAAAATTAATTGAATTTATTTATTTAATGGTGGGGTACCCCTTGTGCATGGCATATGTGTTGAGGCTAGAGGACAACTTTTAGGAGTCAGTTACCTCCTTCATTATGTGCCAGGATTGAACTCAAGTTGTCAGCCTTGGTGATAAGTGTCTTTGTCTGCTAAGGCATCTACCAGTCCTACAATCTCAAAATTCAAAGTTTGCTTTAAAACCAATGTGAATGAAAATAACAGCCTTAAAAGATGTTCACACTCAAATTCTTGGAAAGATTAGACACATTAATTTACCTGGAAAAAGCTATTCTGAAGATAAAATCAATGTTAAAGACCACTAGATAAAGAGATTATCCTGAATCTGGACAGGAGTCCTTAAGTGTGAAGGACTGTTATAGCACCATGAAAAAGAATTCATACCTCATCTCAAATTCTGAAATGTAAGTGACTATGTGCAAAGGCCAGTGAGAACTCTATGGGCTAGAAAAGGTAGAGGAACTATCCCTGAGAGTTTCTAAAAGAAGTACAGCTCTCCTAACCCCATGGCTTTAACACACATGTGAAATTTTACCATTAAAACTAAGAAGACCAAATAATATTAAAAGAGAATTTTTTTCTGAAACATGGATTACCTAATGATATATAACCCATTATGCCACCTGATTTCCCTTCAGTGTTAATCAAATAGGCCCTGTATACTTATACATCATGAAGACATGAGCTGTTTTTATATGAGATTCCTATTGGGAAGGAAGGTGAAAATTATGGCTACACATGTGATCTTGATGGCAGGAGGCTAACTGCAATCACCAGTTATCATGTGTCATTGCAGTAGATATAATTCTTCTAGTCTTTCCAGGGACACTGAGGTCCATGAAAACCAGGTCTAGCTGCTACCTGTTGTTGAACTGTCCCTCCCAACCCTACTGTAATGGTTTGATGTGAGATATCTATCATCGATCACATGTATCTGAATATTTGGTAAGACTCCTTTAGAAAGCTGTGGATCCTTTATAGGTTGCAGAAATGTGTCACTGAGGTTTATAACCCTACCTACATTTTCTGTCTCTTCTCCCCATCTTATAGCACTGAATGCAAACACTTGCTGCATAATCTTACTGCCATGGAGCCACCCACTGGCATGCCTTTCTTGCCATGATGAATTGTAACCCCTCAAACCATGAGATAAATTAAACCTTCTCTCTTAAATTATAATTTGGCAGCTCTTTAGTCACAGTACCAAGGAAAATAACTAATATATCCATTCTCTCTCTCTCTCACTTAGCACCTTGCAATGTAAAGTTACTCATTTTGTTGGTGGAATGAAAACAAATGTGAACACAAATCTTTTTCTCTAAGAAATTGACCTCCCTAATACTCAACAGATAAACTCAATCAATATAGTGGTTATTTCTACCTCTAGACAGAAAAATCAAATCTGAGTGCACACATGAAATTATCCTTGTCAAGTCCAGGGCACCTGTACTGCCATAGGATTGATGGAGAGATGATTGTCAATGAACACAGCTCAGTTGATCCTAGCACTAAACTAAAAGAACTGTGATGTACAGAAATTATTATAAAACCCATGGAGAATCATCAATATGTAGTTTATGAAAGAATAAGAAAAATATCTGAAACCAAGACTTAGAGCTAGGTGTGATGGCTAATCCTGGGTGTCAACTTGACTGGATATGGGATTAACTGAAATGAAATATCTTCTTGATTGGATCATTTGAAGCTGGAAGACACACCCTAAATGTGGGTGTTACCTTCTGATAGCAGCCCATATAAAAGGCCAAGGCAGAGGAGAATGCCAGTCTTCTTGCTGCTTGCCTTCTCTCTCGCTGGTGAGTTCATCTTGCTGCTGTAGACTGAAGACTAGCTGATCTTTTGGAATTTGTCAGACCTTCAGCACCAGATTGGGACTACTGAGACATCCAGCCTTGTGGACTGAGCGACTACAGATTCTCAGCCTCTCCAGTGTGGTACAGCCATTGTTGGGCTACTCAGACTCTATCCTGTGAGCTAAGCTGATAAATTTCTATACATATATATTCACTCTACCAGTTCTGTTTCTTTAGAGAACCCTGACTAATACACTGAGTGATAAGGGTCAATCATTATTTACAGCCATACAAGGAAATTAGTCATACCAGAATTTCTGAATGATCCGGGTGAATGTGATGGTAAGTTTTGCTAGTTTGAAACAACCTAGAGTCACAATGAGAGATTTTCTACTTGGGGTTGGTCTATAGACTTATCTGTGGAGATGTCTTAGTTAAATTAATTGATGTGGGAATACCCAGCCCATTGTGAGGAGCACCATTCCCTAGGCAGGGGTCCTATACTGTGTAATAGAGGAGTGTGCCATTTCTAACTCATATTACTGCTATACAATAAAACATGGAGCCTACTTCTTAGCATTCATTTTAAGGCCAGAAGGGGACCAAAACTGCTGAAAGCCTATTCCTTCAACTCTTCCTCAGAACTGTGCTCTTGAGCCAAGGCTTTGTTTATTCTTTATTGAAACAGTATCTCCAGCATGAAATGGGGAAATAATTCAGACCCACCCTTATCAGAGAGTTCTGCCTTTTGATCCCTAGTCCTAGAATATCACACACACAATTACAAAGTAAATGATTCTAAATTTCTCTCATTGTTTACAATCAGAAAAGAATACTGCTTTCAGTGTTTTGATATGGAAAGTAGGCATGCATACATTCATATATTGTCTTAGGTGTAGAACAAGGAGGATCCTGAGGGATTGAGGTCACATTACCAGGCCACAAAAGGAGCTCCTGGCTCAAGTGAGTCTGTTTATATTATAAACAGTAAGTTTTGGATTATAAGGTTAGGTAAAAGTTTATTTGTCCAGAATATATCCATGTTGTAAAAGTCATGCATACAGTAGAGAAAGCAAACTGAGCACAAGCAGGCAAGTGAGCATGGATACATTTGCTTTTTTCTCCACTCCTGTCTGTAGATGTGACTGATGTGACAAACTGCTTCTAGCTACTTCCACTGAGACTTCCACACAACGATGGACTATTACCTGAAATTGAAGTTTTAAGCTAAAATAAACCCTTTTCCCCCTAAGTTGCTTTTTCTTAGGATATCTTATCACAGCAACAGAATGAAAACTATGACACTGGGCTAAAGGAAAAACTATCCCTTAAGGTACTGGGAAAGACTCCAGGATTTTACTCACTGTCATTCAGCTAGTATAATCCTTTATGTTTTGTTGAAACCTGATTTCTTTAGATTAATAGCTCACATAGAGATGCAAGCTAAATTTTTGTGATGTGGAGTGTTCTCGGCATTCACTATTACAAGTCTGTGGGAATCTTTCTGAAAGTATTTGAAAAATATTGGCAAAAATTAATTTGTAAATTTGATGTAAGAGTTTTATACTAAATAGTATAGTTATGAGATTGTGAAACATGGATTAACCTAATATCAGTCACCTGCGAGATATCTCAAGTACAGGGCCCTTTTGGGTGTTCTAGTCAGTGAGTTATCCAAAGCTACAAGGAAATATGAAAAGCAGAGAGATCAACGATAGAGAAAACTGTCATTCTAAAAATATTTAATGATATAGATGAGAAAACAAAGCTAATGGGAGAAACTGAAGATCTGTATTTAGAAATCATGATGTGCAAATATCTAATCAAACAGATATAGTAAAATACATTTATTCATGGCTCAAGTGCAAAAATCTTTGCTCTGGGGACAGATCCTCTAAATACTAGCAAACAGAGTTGCCCTTGTAAAGGTCAGATTCCCAGATATCATTAGTCCTAGGAGTAGTACAGAATAATTTATTGAGCCAATAAAACTTTCCCTCCCAATAAATGTGAATGTAATAAGTTTGAAACAAAATGAGTTCCCAAGAAGATATTGAATAGGCAGTTTTGTTAGAACCACAAAAGTATATTAATGAATTCTTTGCACCTGCAATAACACTAAATGTTAAATACTGAAGGAAGACACAGCTTTAAGCAGCCATAGTAAAGCTGATGATATCCTTACTGTTATGGCTCAAAAAGAAATAAGTATAGCAGCCTCTGGATGTAGCAGTGACTCATCTCAATAGTTCTTCATGGGAAACAAGCCCCAGGGAATGCAGGACTCAATCAAACTGAAAACCTGGGTGAATACATTGGGTATATGGAGTACATAGAATAAAGTATGCATAAAATACTCTGGATCTATTATACTCATAGCTATTAGAAATCACTTTCTTCCATCCATTGGAATGAAGGGATTCTAAACTCTATTAACTCACTGCACAAGGCTGGATATCTCAACAGTCCCAATCAGGTGCTGAAGGCCTGATGGGTTCCTAGAAAGCAGCTAATCTTCAGTCTATGTTGGAATCCAAAGAAGTTGGTCACAGCAGAGAGGCAAACTCACCAGTGAAAGAGAAGGGAAGCAGGCAAAAAGCAAGAGCTCCTTTCTGATGGCTTTTTTTTTTTTTTTTTTTTTTTTTATGGGCTGCCATCAGAAGGCAATGCCCACATTTAGGGTGGGTCTTCCAGCTTCAAATGATCAAGAAGGTTTCTCTCATTTCAGTTAATACCAGATACAGTCAAGTTGACACTCAGTATTAGCCATCACACCCACTGACTTTTTTTTTTTTTTTTTGAGACAGGTTTCTCTGTAACCCCAGCTGGCCTAGAACTCACTATGTAGACCAGGCTGGTCTTGATCTTGCAGTAATCCACCTGCCTCTGCCTCCTGAATGTGGAAATTAAATGTGTGTGCCACCATACCTGACTAGGCCCCACTGACTTTTGAATAGATTTTTTTTAATATTTAGTAATCTTTGTGAATTCAGACTCTAATAGCATTTATTTACCTTTCTTTCAATTTGAATGAGGAGCAAGGTAAGTCATATGTTATGACATCTTAAGTGACTGGTTAAACAAATGCTATGTTTGGATCCCGAAACGCTTATTAAGTTGGATGTCATCACCAGCTTTATGTAGCTGAGTCTAGCTTATTTATAGCAGATTACATAAGAAAACCTTTTTTAACATTCTTTTTTTGAAGATGGATTTTCACTCTGTTGACTAGACTGGCTTGGGATTCCTGAGTCCAAAGTCCAAATGCTATTCCTGACTGAGTCTTCTGAGGAGCTGGGACTATTGGCTCATTCCACCTGGCCCTGTTCACATCAGATAATGTTAATCATCCTGCTGGAATTACTGTATCATATTAAGCTGTACCTATTCAGAAATACTGTGCTCTCTGTCAGAGTGGATCCTTTACTACTGGGTGCAAGGCACAGACAAGTCTCATCCAGAAGCTCTGGACACTCACATAAAGATCTGCAACATTAAATAGACTATTCATCACATATTCCCTCTGCCCTCAAAAAGTACCTCCATGATCATACTTCCTCACTTAAATTATTCCTGGCAGGATTGTTCAAATTTTTATTCCTAAGTATAAAAATAGAAAATACTAAGAATTGCCCTAGAGGATCTCTTTTATTTTAAACATTCCATCTGGTACTTAGCTAATCCATCTGGGCAATAGGGCCGTATTGGGAATTTGGTGTTAGCTTCTACTATTAGTGGACTTGGTGGTGAGCTATGGCTGTGGCAAGACAAGACTTGAGTGTATGTTCCTTGTGGTAATTCTGTTCATGAACTTACTGATCAGCTCTAGGGGTAGCTGTGGAAAAATGGTTCCCTGATATCACAGATTTCCCTTCATTCCTGGCCTTTGGGACCATGACTACAGGGAAACCAGCATAATAGCTTTCCACGTTGTCATGACTTCTAACATTGCACAGAACTGTCTGCTAACTAAGGCCAAGTTGTTCCTTCTTCAGTCGTTGGCTACCATAAATTCCTATGACGTGATCAGAGATGCTTGGAAAAGATTTAATGGTAATGGATGTAGTGGGAGAAGAAAGCATCCTGACATCCTCAGGAAGCTTGTTTATTCTTTCATGTCTTACTTTAGCAAGCTCTATATATCACTTCCATTTGATAAATGAGCCCCATTTCTCACAATCTACCCTATGGCTTGTGGAACAGATAACACCAAGTTCATGATGAGATGTTCTCATTGTAACTTTACAGCTCTTGATCAAGCGTTGCCTGTCTCTCAAGGCTCAACCTACATACACATACACAACCAATGTGCATGGGTACACGATCAAAAGTCAGGAATGAGACTGAGCTCTTTCAATGCTATCCCAGCAATCTATAAGCAGCACTTTGTTCTCTACCCCTGTTACCTTGGACTCTTTTGGTTTAGAAGTTTTCTTTCCGAATGAATGCATAGTTCCAGTGAATGGTGCTCTAATGATTAGACTGAGGTTTGAGAATGCCACCAGGCATATTGTTACTCTGTCTTTCCAGACCCTTACTTTTACTATAAGTTGTACTTAGTGATTTGCATGTAGTCTGCAGAAAATAACAGAAGTGATTATTTCAAAATTAAGCCATAAAAACATTGAATTGTCTGTCTGCAGCCTTTTGTAGGCTCCTGCTCTGCTCATTTGCTCTTGGGATGACAAACCCAATCTTAGAGAGTCATTCATGGAAATTTAAGAAAAGAGACATTGGGGCTGGAGAGATGCCTCAGTGGTTAAGAGCACTGACTGCTCTTGCAGAGGACTCAGGCTCGATTCCCAGTACCCATATGGCAGCTACAAACCTCTTCTGCCTCCACAGCATTGCACAACACGGGTGTACTCACATACATGCAGGCAAAACACTCATACACATAAAATAAAAATAAAAAATATTTTCTAAATGTTCTAAAAGAGTAAAGTGAGGAACAGAATATTTTTATCAAAGTCAGTAAGGATTGGAATCCTCACAGTCAAGAAAACTGTGATCTGGAAAAGAGCTGGTCCCCATTTGCCTGCTCAGATGAGACTGTAGCCACACCTGATGTCCTTACAGATATCAGACCTGACTCACAGAAACTGTCAGACAACACATGCTTGCTGGTTTGCTGAATTTTACTGTAATTTACTATGTAGCAATAAATAATGAAGATTAACCAATATTAATATTAATAATGAAGATTTAATCAATATTAAAATTGATACCCTCTAAGGGACTAACATTTGTGGAATTTGATATGAGTCTGTGGACAGTTCAGTGGAAGGAAAGGTTATATAAGAGAAACCAGAGTTACAGAGCAATGGGTAAAAATACTTGTAGCACAAACCTGACAACCTGAGTTCAGGCCCTGAAATTCACATAAAAAGCCCAAAGCGGTCATACACAACTGTAATTCCATCATTCCTAAAGCAAAATGGGACACAGAGATAAGAAAATCTCCCAGAAGCAGATGGACTAGCTAGCCTGGTGTATGCAGGCCTGCAGCAAAAACAAGAGTGATCCTACCTTAAACAAGGTGGGAGAACCAACTCCTGAAAGTTGTCCTCTGACCTCCACACATACACCTACAACATCATACACATATATCAGATACACACACACACTAAAAAGCTTCCATTTTCCTGTGTATTGAAATGAAGGGCTGCTATGAGGCTTTAAGCAGAATAATGTTATGACATGTTGAAACTCAACACTGTGGCTGCTGGACTATGGCTAGACTTCAGGGGGCTAAAGCAGGGAGATATACTAAGAACACAATGCTCCTGTAGAACTCAAAACAGCATGTCAACAGTGAGCATTATGAGGAATGTTTGGATGTTGAATATATCTTAAGGCAGAACCAATAGGATTTTATAATAAATTCAATATCTGATGAGAAAAAGAGAATCAAAGTGGGTCCTTAGTTTGGATATGTTTGGATGGAAAGTCTGAGTTGGAAGTAAACACTGGGAATTATTGGGAAATATTAAAGCCTTGAAATTGAGTGACCACCAAAATAATGAAGAAAGGAAAAGAAGAAGCAAGCTCTGAGCCTTGAAGTCCTAAAGTACAGACACAGGCTGAAGAGGGGCTTCAGGAAAGAGTGAGAACAGTCATCCAGTGGGAAGAGAAAACCACAATGCCTTTCATCTAAATTTATTCAGTCACTTTCCTTCCCATTTCCAAAGTCTTCCATCTGTTATTCTACAGGCAATAAAATGAGGATGAGTTTCTTTCTAAATCATCTGATAAAATACTTCTTGTCAAGTTCTTCAAAGGCTTCTTTTTGCACTTCTGAGCTTTAGTTTCATATTTTTTAAACATTCAGTGGTATTCACAGTCTGTAGACGAACTTAAGTGGCTTCCTTTGGCTCTCCTGATCTGATTGTTCATGCTTCTGACACGGAGTGACCTACTAAATCACACTGCCTGCTCTCCTGTTCTGCACATTTTGTGATTCATTTCTGATTTGGATTTCCATATGCTCAGCACCAGCACTGAAGCTAACAATTTGCTTTTAGTGCAGTTCAAGAAAAAATAATTGGTGCCTTTATATGACACCCGATAGGTGTGGGTTACTCTTCTGTGTGATAAATAGCAGAAGTTCCCCTTCAAAACATGTCCTGACATTTCTCTTTCTATATTGCAGTACTTAAAACTGATTATTTGTTAATAACTTGGTCCAGAAAGACAGGCCAATTTTCCAGGCCATGTTACTTATGTTGCTGAAAAATAACACCTTCTATTTGAATAATACTCTATAATCTAAAAGAAAAATTCCATAGTACTGCTTATTGCATTGATTAGTATCAGATAAAGCATTGTTTAGATATAGCAAAATGAATACATGTGTGCTTCTTCATTTTTGTGAATATATCTTTACGTCTTTACTACTTTTACCACTTTTATTTTCCCCCATTTGCAATTTGAAAGAATGTCAAAACAGCATTATATTGGATTTTGGATGTATAATCCATAGTGACTTCTAAAAATAAAAATCTTAATGGGAGACCCAAGCTTAATTCTTTATCGTATGATTCCTTTATTTGAGATATTTGTGCTCATAGATGGTAATATGATCAAAAATGTCATTTTGAACAAAAGACAGTATGAATCCAAGCAATGACAGAGCCACTAAAAGTTATGTAGGATACAGCAGACAGCAGCATTTGAAAATTGTGGCATGCTCTGTACAGTGCTTGAACAGCCAAAGGAAAGGACTTCTTTGTATTTTTACAGTCATCCCTTTTTCTTTAACTAATTTCTTTTTTTACTTACATGTTGGTATATCCACACCTTAGATTACTGAGTTGCTTTACACAGCTATTACTTCTGTTTTCCTTTGAAAATAATTGTATGCACTCAAGAAGCTCAGGAATACAAACTTACTGGTCTTTGGGAAGTTTTACTCAATGTCACATCTTTTCTATTATAGTGCCTTTTCAGGCAGTTATCACAAAATGCATTTGCAATTGCTTTATGTCTTTTTTATGTTTCCATTTGCTGTCATGCATCATTCACTCTACAGAAGTGCCGCAACTCCGAGAGGACAAACAGCCAGTGTTGCCTAGCTACCATCTTTACCATTATGTTTTAGAGCTCTCTAATGGAACTGAAGTAGACTAATCTGTCTAAATTTTAAAAAAGGCATATCAAATTCATTGTGCTCCTGGTCTCCTAAAAAATAATCAGATACTCTCTTATCTCACTTGGAAGAGATTGAAGAAGAAGAAAAAGGGAATGACACTTTCTGTGCTCTGACACTTTCAGGTTTATCTGTAACCACAGAGCTTGATGGCCCATGATAGCCTTGCCACATTAGCTGTTTTGAGGGCCTCATGTTTATACATTCAGTTAGGGACTAAATTTAGCTTAGCTCTAATTGTCTTAGAGATAGACTGTTTGCCTCTGTGATAAAATTACTTCTGTGGTGTTCTTTTCTTTCAATGGATACCTCTTATATAAAATTAATGTACATATTTTAATAGGAAAATCAACTATTTTTTCACATCAGTGATTACAAAGATTAGGAGAGTTATACTTAGACAAGGCTGAATCCATTAGTTTTCACTATTTTCAAAAGTCATTTTTAACTCAGTTGTGCACTGAAAGTGACTTTATTGCTCTCTTTAGCTATTCAAACAAATGCTTCTTTTTAATTTTTTCATTTCATTTATTTACTGGTGGGGCATGCATGTCATGGCATGCCGATCAAGTCAAGACAGCTATCTGGAGTTGGTTATCCCTTTTACCATGTGAATTCTAGGGATTGAACTAAGGTTGTCAGGCGTGGCTCCAAGCACCTATACCTGCCGCACCATCCTCTTGACCCCAAATACTTTTCTATATGGTTCTTATACCTTGCACTAAATTCTGAAAATGCAAAACTAAACCTGCTAGCCTTAAAATAAGCTTCTTTTTATATATGAATGTACAATATATGTGTATCATTATCTTAGACATAGATTACTAAATCATTTTGGCTCAAATATATATTAGGTCTCCCTATAGCCCCACCTGGACTAGAACTCACTATGTAGACCAGGTTGGCCTCTATCTCTCAGAGATCCCCTGCCTCTGCCTCCCAAGTACTAAGATTAGAGCCATGAGCCACCACATCTCACATACATTAATTTTTTGAGTGAAAAAGAATGATCTAAAAACTTGATATTTATCTTTCATACTCTATAACACCTTCTTCTGTTCCAAAACCACCTTTAGCCTCTACTTTCATGACTATTAGATTTACTAAATGACCACCAGTTACTCATAAGCTTCAAGATAAAGTTCATCATGGTAAAGAAAGATACTGTTTCTTTTTTGGTCTTTTTGAGATAAGGTCTCCCTGTAGCCACAGCTGGCCTGGAACTCACTATGTAGACCAGGCTGGCCTTGATCTCACAGAGATCCATCAGCTTCTGCCTCCCGAGTGCTGGCATTAAAGACATGTGCCACCACGTCCAGCAAGATCCTGTTTCTTAACAAATCCCTGTTCTTATTTGCTTCTCTGTTGCTGTGATTTTAAAAACTGACCAAAAGCAAGTTGGGGAGGAAAGAGTTTATTTTGCTTATATTTTCATATCACAGTCTATTAGTGAGGGAAGCCAGGCAGGAAGAGAACTCAAGGCAGGAATCTAGAGGCAGGAACTGAAGCTGAGACTATTGAAGGATATTACTACT
The DNA here is from genome assembly GCF_000622305.1 of Nannospalax galili. Taxonomy (NCBI): domain Eukaryota; kingdom Metazoa; phylum Chordata; class Mammalia; order Rodentia; family Spalacidae; genus Nannospalax; species Nannospalax galili. The sequence continues at coordinate 7,808,938 of NW_008337147.1, forward strand.
AGCTTGCTTCACCTGGCTTGCTCAACTACCTTGGTTACTTAGCCTGGGCCCACCATCTCCCCAGGGATGGCACCACCCTATCACATCAATTAACAATCAATAAAATGTCCACGGATATGCCCACAGGCCATCAGATAGAAGAAATTCCTCAAATGATTTTCCCTCTCTCAAGTATGTTTCCACAACCAAGATTAGGTGACACAGTCCCCCTTCACAGTTTCCCGTAAACAAATCCATCATTTTACTGCTCTTAAAGTGTTTTCCTTAAACAGATAATGGTGGAACACTCTTGTAATTCTGGCACACAGGAGGCTGAGGTAGGAAGATTTCTGTGAGCTGGAGACAAGCCTTGGTTATGTAGTGAATTCCATGCTAGCCTGGGTTACAGAGTGAGAATCTGTCTACAAAACAACAATGACAATAACAACAAAAAAATCTTTTTTTCTTTTCCATATTCAAATCTTAGCAATTTACTCTTTTTCTCCAACTCCTTCACATTTTCAAACATTTATTTATCTTTACCTATTTATCTATTATATTTGTTTTATTTAAATTAAAGTAATATATTACAAATTAAACATTATTTTAGAACCTTCAAAGCAAAATGGCAAATCTCTTGCACGTTGCCTAAGACACTGCTTCTCAATACCCTCAATTCTTACTCTTAATTTTCCTTTCATTTATAAGTATTTTCCTAAATAAAGTTTACGTTGTTTTTCCCTACTAAATATCTCGTTGAAAGTATCTTCTTCTTTCTCATTCTGGATGGTAATAACCCTATCTCCAATATATTTTTCCTACATATGAGTCAAGGAGTATACTCTTCTCATGCTTTTCAGGAATTTTTATTTTTTGTTTTCCTATGCTTGTTGCCTCATTTTTATGTGGACTTTTTGATTTGATTTGTTAGTATAGAAAATGTACCTGTGCTGGATAGCTTTAGTGTCAACTTGACACACCTGGGTTGAGGGAGCCTCAGTTGGGAAATTGCCTCTATTCAACTGGCCTGTGGCCATGTCTGAGGGGCATCTTCTTGATGAGTGATGTGGGAGGGCCCAGCCCACTGTGGGTGGTGCCACCCCTGGGCAGGTGGGCCTGTGTTGCATAAGAAAGCAGGCTGAGCAGGGGCCAGAGGAAGAAGCAAGACAGTAAGCAGCGTTCCTCCATGGCCTGTGCTCCAGCTCCTGCTTCCAGGTTCCTGCCCTAAGTTCCTACCTTGGGTTCCCTGATGAACTGTGACCTGGGAGATGTAAGCTGAATAAACCCTTTCCTCCCCAAGTTGGTATTGGTCAGAGTATTTTGTCACAGCAATGAAGAACAAACTAGGACAGTGTCTATGCTTTATTTTATATACAATGTATATTTTCATTGAATTTTTGTACATTTCATACAATACATCTTAATCATATTTAGACTCTCTTCCCTTCTGTACCTCCCATAGTCCCCCCACTGGATTTCATGCATATGAAATCTATCATATATGTGAAGGCCTATCTGGGGACACAACCTTGACTGGATAGGTCTTTGGCCTTCTTGCATCATTATGAGCTCCACTCTCAGAAAGCTTTTCCTATTTGCCTGTCTAAAGTACTTCCATGTGTTTTCTTGTCAGTTCTATTGCTTATCGGAAGTCATTATTCCCAGGATCTTTTCTCTTCTATTCCAGTCTGGACTGGTCCTATTTTTGGCTGCTCACCTCCACCATCCAGATACTCCCTTTGTGCGTGTGATATGATGTTTTCAGGCCAATTCCCATTACATGGGGCATACCATAAAACAGGTCCCAACACCAAAAATCAACTTTTGTGTCATCTCATGTCTGTTGCTTGAATCTATTTTCTCCTTATGCTTGTCTGTTCTGGTGTTTGTTTCTTGGTTGGTTTGTTTTTGAATCAGAGTCTCATGTAGTCCAGGCTTGCCTTAAACTAACAATGTAGCTGAGGCCAACCTTGAATTTCTGATCCTCTTGACTACTTGATGTGTTTATAGGATAGAATTCTTTGTTGAAAACAACTGCATCAATTTTCCTTAAACAATTGTGCTTTTGTATTGTAGCTTGAAATTTTGGCAAGTGAGACATCTGTGACTAAACTATTGACCTCATGTTATTATTATGTCTCTAAAATGTTTAGTTTTTTTTTTAACTCATATTCTAAATTACCCATGGATTTGATAGATAAAAATGTAGCCCTATGACAAATAGGGTTGGTTAGGAGAAAGCAGAGTTTATTAGCAAAGGAAGACATGGGACAGATTCCCTTCTGGGCAGGGAAAATATCTGCCCAGGTCGTGAGCTGGGATCTTTTAAAAAGGGAGGCTTCTGCTTCCTGCAGAAGGTGGGAAGATGTATTTTTTTTAAAGTTGGGTGGGGGGAAGTGGGAGAGTGGGACTGTTAAAACCTGTTCTCTTTTGAGATCAAAGGGGAAGCCTGCTGTGTTGGCCAAACAGTGGAGAAAAGTCTGCTTCTCTTAACTTCAAAGACCAGGGAGCTTATCAGCTTGGGTCCCTTTTCTCAGGAATGTGAGAAGTCCTTGAGACCCTGTTGGTGAGGGGGCAGGGCTGTCTGAACCTTAACAGGGTTTCTCTTTGCTTTCCCTCCCATTCATCACTTTTGGTATCTGATAGCTCAATTCATATAGTCTTATGGTATTTAGATGTAGGCAATAGTCTTTCAGTTTTCATTTTGGTGTTGGTAATCCATTACTTTGTCTTTCCTCCTTTTCATTTACTTTGTCTTTTATATTGTTAATTATTGAGCATGCTAGAAATCCTACATTGACCATTCATTCTACATATCGCCTTGATAATTTTTTATTCTGTCTTTTATCTAGTTGTGTCTTACTTTCCAATAATGATGGTAAGATATTTTTTAATACTATATTAGCTTTCCATGTTTTCACTATTGTATTGTTATCTGTCGCCTCTATTTTCATTCACTCTTGTGTTTCATAGGCACAATAGTTTTATTTCTCTTCACAGTTGTTTCGTTATCTCTCTATCTTCCATTTATTTTTTGTCTATGTTCTATTTTCTGTTGATTTTTCAAAAAATTGTTTCAAGATCCTTAAGCATTCAAACATATTTATTAACTCAATCTTTATTAAATACCTTTCTCATATTAAACAATTCTGTTTTATTAATAAGTGATTAAATAAAAATCATAGGATTAAGATGTTTAAGATCTGGCCCCTCTCTGCACGTACCTGCCCAGGACTGCTCTGCTGCCAGCCGAGCGCTGACCGAGGTGCCTGGCTGGGCACAGACCTTTCCTCACTGGCCACTTCATAATTCTGAATCATTTCTGTTAACAGAGAACTAGAAGACAAGCCTCCAGCACCTCCTGTACGAATGAGCAGTACCATTTTCAGCACTGGAGGAAAAGATCCTTTATCAGCCAGTCACAGTTTGAAACCTTTGCCTTCTGTTCCAGAGGAAAAAAAGCCCAGGAACAAGATCATCTCCATATTCTCAGGCACAGAAAAAGGAAGTAGAAAGGGAGAAAAATGACCAGAGATTTCTTCTTCATCTGATTTTGAAAACACCATTCATGGTGGCTTTGATGTTGTTACTAGAGAGTTTACTGGCCTGCCAGAACAGTGGGCTCGATCAATCATTACAGACCTCCAGTATCACCAAACTAGAACAAAAGAAGAACCCTCAGGCTGTGCTGGATGTCCTAAAATTCTGACTGCAACACAGTGAAACAGAAGTATCTGAGTTTTACTCCTCTTGAAGAGGATGGCTTCCCTTTTGCAATGCCAGCACTGAATACCAAGAGATTAGAAACGTTAGCAGTAGTAACAGAGAAAGACGATGATGAAGAGGCTGCTGCTCCTGTCACTGTGCCTCGACCAGATCATACAAAATCAATTTACACTCGGTCTGTAATCGACCCTATTCCTGTTCCAGTTGGTGATTCTAATGTTGATAGTGGTGCCAAGTCTTCAGACAAGCAACAGAAGAAGGCCAAGATGATGGATGAAGAGATCATGGAGAAATTAAGAACTAGTGTGAGTGTTCGTGACCCTAAGAAAAAGTATACAAGACATGAAAAACTTGGAAAAGGGGCTTCTGGTACAGTTTTCACCACAACTGGTATGGCACTGGGACAGGAGGTTGTTATCAAGCATATTAATTTACAGAAACAGCCAAAGAAGAAATTGATCATTAATGAGATTCTGGTAATGAAAGAATTTAAAAAATCCTAATTTAGTTAACTTCTTGAACAGTTACCTGGTGGGAGATGAGTTGCTTGTGGTAATGGAGTTGCTGGTGGTTCACTCAGTCATGTATCAGAAACCTGCATGGAGGAAGTACAGATTGCTGCTATATGCAGAGTGTTTATGGGCCTTGGAGTTTTTACATACTAATTAAGTGATCCACAGAGACATCAAAAGTGACAATGTGCTTTTGGGAATGGAAGGCTCAGTTAAACTTACTGACTTTGGTTTCTACGCCCAGATTACCCCTGAGCAAAGCAAACACAGTACTATGTTTGCAACGCCATACTGGATGGCACCAGAGGTGGTTACACAGAAAGTTTATGGCCCCAAAGTTGATATATGGTCTCTGGGCATCATGTCTATTGAGATGGTTGAAGGAGAGCATCCATACCTCAATGAAAATCCCTTAGGGGCACTGTACCTGATATCAGCTAATGGAACCCCTGAACTTCAGAATCAAGAGAAACTTTCTCCAATATTTCTGGACTTCTTAAATTGATGTTTGGAAATGGATGTGGAAAATAGAGGCTCAGCCAAAGAACTATTACAGCATCCCTTTCTGAAACTGGCCAAACCATTAGCTGGCTGACGACTTTAATTATGATGGCTAAGGATGCAATGAAGAGTGACTGCTATCGTCCTTGCTGTCACTCCTGATGCTTTCTAAAGAAGTCTTTTTATATGTGAAAATTAACACTCTTTGGGGTTTAAAGAGATGGTCTACATCACATGGAGGAAAAAAAACCATAAAAACAAGGAAACTACTCTTCTGAAGACAACCAAGAGAAAATTGCAACAGAGAATTATGACTTTCAGCTGAACCCCTGCTTTAGGGTCCAAAAGGAATTGTGAGATTGTGAGCTGAATCACTTGGCTTACCACTCAGCAGATAGCCTGCTGGGCCCTCACCTGACAGTGCTTGACGTTTGCATATAGCTTTGGTGACTTTGTTACAGTAGATCCCAGTCATTGTCTCCTTTGGGGTATTTCCAATACGTTAATGTCAGATTCGAGTTTTGCCTAGCATTTCATCTGCTGGTCTGTTCTCCTTCGTAGTTTCCCTTTATTGGACTTGCTCCTCTTGAGTTAGTTGCTTAGAGTTTTTCTCAGGCCTGAATTCAAGGCAAGTGTGATTGAAATTTTGTAGCTCTTTATATTGGCAAAGGAGTGTGACATGTTTTAACTTTTTATAGAAGTTAGAACCAGCTATTGTTACATGTATTATTTCAGTTCAGAACTTGAACTGAAGGAAGGGGAAGAAAAGTATGATTTTTACCTTTTTTAACAAATGTGAGTCAGTTTTAGAAATTTCATGGTAGTGAGATTGTCATTTCTTACATGTATAGAAAGAGGACTAATAATCTGTATAACTTAATCACTGATACAGAGAAAGAGAAAAATAATGTTTAAGATCTGATTGAAAGTTTTGGCTTCCAGTGTTTGTAGAATTATATTATTGAAGTAATTGTCCCACAAATAGAAAAATTCAGTCTTGGAAATAAAGAACTATTGTTTGAAAAAACATGCACACTAAGCAAAATAAAGCTGAAAATGGAAAGGATCTCAGCCAGGCTTGGTGGTGCACACCCTTAATCCCAGCACTTAAGAGGCAGAGGTAGACAGATCTCTGTGAGATTCCAGGCCACCTGGGGCTACAGGAAGATCCTGTTTCGAAAGCAAAGCAACAAACAAACAAAAGACAAAAATCAACCCCCCACCCCAAAATGGAGATCTCACCTTTGAATCAAGGGAAACACAATGAGAGAGAATTTTTTTCCCTTTTAACTTCAGCTTTAGTATCTCTACTAACACCAGCTAATAAAGTTGAAGCTGTAAGCCACACTTTTGTTGACCTGAGCATTCATGAAATGGAGTGCTGGGAAGACTGAGCATCAAAATGGAAAGAAACAAAATCCTTGAAGACAGTAATCCTATCAGTAGCCAATCAAAAATCTTCTTGGTCTTATAAAAATTGAAACAATAAATGTGACTTTCATGATGGTGGTTTTACATATCTTGGAATGTATCAAAGTCATTGAATTATACAATTTAATTTGTGGACTATTACATAGTCTGAATAGATCATTTTCAATCATGATTTCTAATTTATGAGTCTTTTTTTTTTTTTGCCATGTCCACAGAAGTCTCACTCCAGTCAATAGTCAAATGATCATGTAAACAGTGTAACTAGTCTCTAAGATCCTTACACAGATGTAAAATCATTTCTCACACATACAAATTCTACAATTTAGCTTAGCATAATTTATATATGGCTTGAAAATGTACTGTTTTTATTGCGTAAAAGAGATTGTGTAAAAGAGATTTATTGAGTAAAAGAGATTTATTGCTGCAGAGATTGACTCGGCCGTTAAGAGCACATACTGCTCTTGCAGATGACCTGAGTTCCCAGCACCCACACCAGGCATCTCACAACGACCTGTAACTCCAGCTCCAGGGACTCTAACACCCTAATCAGGCCTATGAGGGGAACCTGCATGCACATGCACAGTCCCACATATATACACATAATTAAAAATTTAGAAAGTTATAGAAATTATTCATAAGCTCTATTTACCCTACTGGTTAATTTACTATTCAATTTATTGCTTTATTTCTATATAAATAACAGAAATACTGTTAGTACTCTTAATTGTACTAAGAGCTAGTATTTCACACACTGTGTTTCAGTAATACAGGAAATTATTTTTATGGTAAATCTGCAGACAGTGGTTATTATGTAGTAAACTGTACTATGCACCTGTAGTCCTTATGATTCTGAATTCTGAAAATAGACCTGGCCCCAGATTGTTGTAGAACTGCTGTGGTCCTGGGTTGTATAATATCCCCATAGGGCTCTGAGACTGCAGCCTGTAATCAGTGGCTCTATAAATACCTTCCCATCACTTCAGATCATATTTTTCTAACCAATGATTTTATACTCAATTTTTAAAGTGTTTCCAGAACTTTGAGATTTCAGAAATGCAGAAAAGAAACTTTTGATTACTATTTAGAAGACAAAGGTGGTCACCAATATCCATTAGAGATATATGTTTATAGTTTTGTATTTTTTGTAGCCATACTGAGAAAACAGAAACAGATAAAATTATGCTTAATGACATTTCTATTTAGCCTAGCACATTTAAATAGCATTTCCTGGGGCTAGAGGCATGGCTCAGCTGGTTAAGAGCACTGGCTGCACTTCTAGAAGATCCAGGTTCAAATCTCGGTACCCAATTGGTGGCTAACAACCAAGGCCCTATTCTGTCCTCCATGGGCACTGCATGATGTGGGTGTACTTACATGCATGCAGTCATAACACTCATACACATAAAATAAGAATAAATAAATCAAAAAAATTTTAAATTGTGTTTCTGCATGTGATGTTTACATACTCTTTCATATTGCATTTTTGAAATCTTCTGTACTTTTATCGTTTTAGAGAATCTTATTTTGTACTAACCACATTTCAAGTGTTCAAGAGCCCCTTATGTTTAGTGATATCATACTGAATTGTGGAGACATATATAACTTGAGATACATTTAATGTAACATGGTGATTGTACTGGTGAACATAGCAAGTTCACAGAATACGTGAATCAAGAGTACAGCATCCTAAGTGAAATCCCAGGCGCAGGCACAGAAATGCCAATATTGCAAGATCTCATTTTTATGTGGAATCTAATGAAACTCATAGAAGCTGAGAGCAGAAAAACAGTTATTCTATCAGGTAGGTGGAGTTAATATGAGGAAGCTAAGGAAAACGACAGCTGTCAGGAGACTGTGTCACCTGAAAACCAGAATGTTCCTTTGTGGTTAAATATCCTTCCAGTTAAATTAGAAACTAAAGCACCAGGGCATTTTCTCAAAAAAGTGCACTAACAATGGGTCTGCACCCTCAACAGAACTGCTGTGATTATAACATCGTTTGTGTTATAGTTTGGGCCCCTCTCTTTTTGTGGATCTTTCTAGTGATCATAGGAAGAAAGACCTTAAAAGGGAGAACTGATCCACCATTGTCTGAGATGGTTTTCCAATAATGATTAATCTTGGTTGTCAAACTGATTGGATCTACGGTTGACTCAGAGACACACCTCTGTCTATGTGTGTCTCTGAAAGTATGGCTGGAAAGGATTAGTAGAGAGGTGAAGACCCTCCCTGAGTGGGTAGCACCTTCTGGCTGTAAAACTCTCAGGGAAAAGCAGTGCTTGTTTCTGCCTCTTAACCCTTGCTCCCTGCTCAAACACGCATCTACTCTGTTGTCCCTGCTGCCGCCATCTTCACTGACATCAGAACTCAGCTTCTATGGCCTTTTAATACAGACTAAAGACCAGCAGCTCTCCAGAAATCCTCCAGGCCTTCAGCACCAGATTGGGACTGCTTAATTACCCAGCCTCATGGATTGACTGTTAATTGGGTTCCCAGCCTCTCCAATGTGGAGTCATTCTTGAGATACCTCAGCTACATCATGTGATCTAATTTCATAAATAGTAACACTAAGTCTTCTTGATGTCATGTCTACTCCTCTAGAGAACCTTAACTAATACAGGAAAGAGTAACCTTACCACATGAATACACCCCATCCATTACATAAATACTCATAGAAGTGTCATTAAAATCTACAATGTAGAACCTACTAGACTGCTTCCCACCTTTGGGGCAACCCATTCCAATATCTTTTTGAAGCATTTACTTTGCTTAGCTTTTCCACACAAACTGTGCATGTTTCTTGATTGAATTCTTTCCTTCAGGAAGGCAAGAACCTAGAAATCCCATAGCAGTTACCCCAAGATGAAGGGATGAGGAAAGAGGGAATGAGGAGTTTTTGATCAAAGGCTACAAAATTTCACATGCAAAGAGTAGATTTTTGAGATCAACTGCAGAAATGGGTGACTATAACTCCAATATATTCAGTAGCTCCTATTTATCTGAGGTTTAACCCTCTATGGTTTGCATTACACATGGTGAACTTTAATCAAATATTAAGTGGAAAATTCTAGAAATAAACATGTTTTAAACCATGTGCTGTTCTAAGCAGCATGGTGGACTCCCATGTTATTTCACTCCACTCCTCCTAGGACGTGGATCATCCTTTCGTTCTATGTATCTATGCTGCACAATTACCAGCATAAATCAACTATCATGCAGCATTTGCATGTATGTTTCAGGATAGTTCACACTTCAGATGTCCACTGGAGTTCTTGGAATAGATCTTCCACAGGTAGCAGAATTGCTAGACTGTATTTTTCAAAATATCTGAGAGTAAATTTCAAATATTTCATCCCCCTCAAAAGAAAATTAGAGACATATTACATAAATTTAATCTGTCCAATATTATATCAAATAAATAATGGTATGCTATTAATTCCTTCTTTAAATAAGTTTGGTAATCTAAGCCTTTATAGAAACATGATACATCAAACCCTCACATTGTAGTTTATAAATCTATACAATTAAAACTTGGCAATCAAAAATAAAAACAATACACAGTACTAAAATTAAACAGGACTACACAGAAAAAAATGAAGATGAAACACGCCCTTCGAAATACATGCAGCTTTGATGAAATGAGTCATAATGGATGCATAATTTGCATTTTGAAAAACAGTATGATAAGCCTAGGCAAGCAGCTCAACTTCTAGAATGCATTTTGAAAGTTCAGATCTATAAGTTATGTGGTAGAGCACTGGCCTCGTATCCACACCACCACTATGGGCTTGATCTATAGTACCACATACACACACATAAATAAACATTAAGATTGGATATCCTAACATTTTCCTTTCTAGAAAATATGTAATGTTGCCAAAATGTTTTGGACAGAAGTACTGTGTTTGCTCTAAGTACTTTCTATTTGATATATGAACTTAGCATTTTTAACTTGCTGAGGAGTTTTTATTATAAATGGATGACTTTATTTTCTACCTGTTTTTTTTTTAGCATATGGAAGTGATTATCAAATAAATAATTTTTATAGATTATATTTTATAGAGAAGATTAGGTTCGAGCTAAATTGGTGTAAAGTACAGAGATCCCTCATCTACTCCCTATGGCCACACACACACATATCCTTCCTCATTGGCAATTTATCTCAAAGTAGTACATTTATTAACATCAATGGCAAAGGACTCTTCATTATCATCCACAGCCCCTTGTTTACATGGGGACTCACTCTTGGTATATATTTTATTGGTTTATATAAATTGTTAATGGCAATGTCCAGCATTATATTATCACATATTATAGTTTCACTTTCCCCTGAACCTGGCATTCTTAGTGTTCTGGATTTTGACCTTCTAATAGGAATATTTTAATATCTCATTCTTATTTTAATTTGCATTCCTTTGATGACATAATGTGGCACATCATTTAATTAAAGTGATTTCATTTGAATGATGAACCAAGATTAAATTCTTACTATAAATCCCACATAGCTTTGTTCTGTTTTAATATATTATTTAATTTAACTCACTGCTGTTGAAGTTTTTTTTCTTCTATGTGCATAAAGAATATTGGTCTCCTATTTTTCTTTCCTGTAATGTCTTTCAGTTTGATGTCAGATTGATTGTATAACTAGATTATTCCCCCACAAGTATCTGGTAGTATTCTTCTGATCTTGAAGTTTTTTATTAATGGAAAAGCATCTATTCCTTCTTAAGAAAGTTAGTAATTTGATGTTTATCTAGAAATTTATTCCATTATAACTAAGTTTTATGTATGTGTGTTTATAGTTTTTATCTTAGATAGTATGACATACATGGTTTTTAAGTCCTTTATTTAAATTTATAATTTTTAAAGGAAATTTTATTGAGTATCTAGTATAAATTAATATTACCATGAAAATTAATATATTTCTGTTGATTGAATAATTATTATGATTAATCTTATTTAATAGGTATATTGAGTACAGTTTCATGTTAAGTTATAAAGATCCTTTTTGTTTCTAAGTTTTAAAAATGGAAGTTCTAGGGGCCTGGAGAGATGACTCAGTGGTTAGGAGTCCAGGTTTGGTGCTCAGCACCCATATCTGGGGCTCACAAGTGCCTGTATCTCCCGTTCTAGGGAACTAGATGCCCTTTTCTGGCCTTCATAGAAAACTGGACTGAAGGTCACGTGCCCCTCCTCTCACACACACAAAAAATTAAAAATAAAAATACATTTATAAAGATGGCTTTTAAAAATGAAAGTCCTAATACATAAAGCAATTTTCTCATGTAAAAGTATACATAATCTAAGCATAGTGGCTCCAACATTTGGGAGGGTGAGGCATGAGGATTACCATGAGTTAGAGGCCAACCTTGGCTACAGAGATATACATCAAAGCAATTTATGTAATACACTTATTATACTAAACAAAGAAAACACATTATATAGGATGTTAAAAATAATTTTTGTCAGAAATGATGGCAAGTAAATATAACCTATGTTCTAATAATATGTGCTAACATAATATATGAAAGAGAGAAGAGAGCAAACATATATTCTCAGGTCTCTCTTCTAAGAAGGACAATAAGATCTTTATGGAACTCCCTCATTACAACACAGTAAAACCTATTTATTTCAGTAAATACCCACCTTCAGATGTCATCACTGTGAGTGTTAGGCTTTGTGAGATCAACAAACACATATTCTATACATGGGAGGAGGAGGGATATGAACAAGACCTTAAAGGTGAAGCCTTTGAAACATCCCAAGAGGCTTGGAATACTGACAGTGAGACAGGTATTGATTTTAAAGGAATAATCTGGTCTGAAAATATAAGTTTCTTAATTAATAGAGATTTGGCTTAAATGTCTTTGATGGTTTTTAAATAAAGCAAAAGGATATAGCATTTCTGAAATGACATTTAGAAAAAAAAATAGCTTGATTTATGTCTCATTCAATTCCCAAGTCTTTAAAGTGAATATTAATATTTATACATTGAATCTAAGAGAATTTAATTTAATAAACACAATACAGAAATAACTAAATTTGGATTAACAGGCCTTTTAACCAGTTCTAAAATACTCTCCTTTCAGCTAAGATCTCTTCTTGTTAATGTATTTCATTGAAATGTATCAGCGACAAATTTTAAGGGTGGAGTTTTTGCTGAAATCAGAAATACACGATGTATGATCATATCACATAATACAATAGAAACTATTTTAAATGCAGATTAATGGGTACCTTGGAAAACTTATGTGCACCTAAACTATCTTTCTTAAATTGTTTTACATACCCATTGTATATTTTTTCATTTTGTAATGAATTTTTGCAATTTTGAATTTTCAAAGTAATGTGATGATATTTAGATCCCCTCCCCAATCAGCACCTCGTCCATTGCCTCCCACCCAATCCAATGTACTTTACTTATATGTATACAATATGGCCTGAGGAGTCTGATTTTTGTCCCCACATGTCTCTCAATGTGGGTCCATCCACAGAAATATGGTTAACATAACAGCAGTCTTATCCATGTAAGAAACTATCTCTCCTCACTCCCAATAGCCATCAGTTACCAAAAGTTCCTTAGGTTAGTTTGGAATTTCTTACCCACATTTATACTGGGATTTTGTCTGATTTGAGTTTGCATGGGATTGTTCATGCTTTCACTATAGCTGTATATATGTACAACTGGCCAGCTATCTGGAAAACTGTTTCCTTGTGGTCATTCACCATGTCTGGCTCTTACAATCTTTGTGCCCCCTCTCCCACAATGATCCCCGAGCTTTGAGAGACAGAAATTTGAAATAAGTGTCCTATTCACTCTGCTGCCTTTCAATCTCCACACATTGGCCAATTTTGGATTTCTGTGTTAATTATCATCTACTGCATGAGAAAACCTCTCTGGCGAGAGTTGAAGGATGCAGTCATCTTATGTGTAGAGACTGCATTGAAAATGTGCCACTTAGGCAAAGTGTCTCACAGACAATTCTTCTCTGTGTTTGACCCGAGTTGTGGAACTCTGTTAGTCTCCACCTATTGCAAAAATAAGCTTCCTTCATGAGTGATAAGAGGTATACTTGCCTGTAAAAATGAGGATGCATATTTAGAATATAGTAAGAAAGTATGTTGGTCTAGGGATGTAGCAAATGAGGTTTTTCTCTAGGATCTATGGCCTTCCAGCCATGTGTATTTGGCTATGTTTACAGTACCACACATAAGTTCCCACCCATTGAATGGGCTTTCATTCCAATTGGACAGCTGTTGATTCACCTCAAGGTAAAAGTTCCATTACTGTAACAATAGCAATAGTTTACTGGGCTACTCATTTCGATAATCAAAAAATGGGACCTAATTAAAAAGCTTCTGTACAGCAAAGGAAACAACCAATTAAATGAAGAGGAAGCCCACAGAGTAGGAGAGAAATCTTTACCAGCTGTACATCAGACAGAGGATTAACATCCAGAATATACAAAGAACTCAAAAACAAAAAACAAGAAAACAAATGATCCAATTAGTAAATGGGCTATGAATCTGAACAGAGTTCTTGAAAGATGAAATCACAATAGCTGAGAACTGCATTAAAAAGTGTTCAACACCTAAGTAATTAGAGAAATGCAAATAAAAACCACTTTAAGATTTCATCTAAATCCAGTAAAAATGGTCGAAATCAAAAGAACAAATGACACCAATGCTGCTGTTGATGCAGGTAAATGGAAATCTTCATCCACTCTTGGTGAGACTGCAAACTGGCACAACCAGTATGGAAATAAGTAAGGAATGCTATTAAAAAACTGAAAATGAATCTACCATATACCCTGGTTATGCCACTTCTTGGCATATACCCAAAGCACTTGTAAAGTCATGTTTGTTGATGGTTTTTTGAAATAGCTAAGAACTGGAAACAACCTAAATATAATTCAACTGGTGAATGGATAATGAAAATGTGGTACATTTATACAATGGAGTTCTACTCAGAAGTAAAGAAAGATGAAAGCATGATATTTGAAGGTAAATGGATAGGACTAGAAATTGTTATACTAAGTGAAGTAAAACAGACTCAGAAAAACAAGTGACATCTTTTCTTTCTCATCTTTGGATCTTAACTCCAAATACTTAGATCGAAGTATATACTCTAATGTAACCGAAGACAAATGGAAATGACCCATGGGGGTAAATAGAGGGAAAGAATTTGAGAGAGAGGTATAGTAGGAGATAGGTATTATTAAGGGGGAAATGGGGAATTGGGGATACTTTAACTGGAGAGAAAGAGTAGGGAGGATCAAACAGGGGGAATGTGAGGTACAATAAATAACACTTATACACTGTGAAAAAACAGAGAAATAAATTATTTTAAGGTCCTGATGAAATACACACACACACACACACACACACACACACGTGTGTGTATGTATGTTATGGCTGAAGGCTATATAACAAGAAACATACTGCCAGGCAGTAGAAACTTCCTTTCAAATTGTTGGTCAGGGTAGTCAAAGGGACCCCCATAATAATACAGGCTATTGCTACAGCCCTTGGTTGACTCCCAGAACTTGAAGATAAGACCCTATTGCTGAAGACATGATTTACTTCAGACACCCAACTTCAGAGCTAGAACTGACCTGGAAGCCTCCTCCCTGAAGACTAGCTCTCATAGTGTTAAGTTGCCCAGACAGAAAACCAATGAATGATCCTACCCAGCCGTAAAGCCTAATAAATAAAGTAACTGTCCCATTATCACTTGTTTTTTAAAGTTTTTTTTCATGAGTTCTGAAAAAACAATGTGTTAAGGAATGGTGCACTTAATTCCAATCCATGTTAAAATGTTCAAGTACTTTAAATGAGGAGGCTTCTGTTTAGCGAAATGTCAAAAAGCAGCAGATGCTACTGACAGGTCAAGCTTAGCTTTTTATACCTATTTGTTGCACATGTCCAACTCATAGTTTGTTTATAAGGACACAGATTCTTATGGTATAATATATGCTTATGTGTGGTCTCTGCACACTCTCTTGCACTTGAATCCCTTGCTACTTACACTTCTACACTTCATTATATCAAACTGTATTTGAAAAAGATAAATATATTTCTATCTACATATCAATATAGATGTATCCACATACAGGTATATATCCATTCAGCAGACATAAAAATTTTCCATATTTTTATACATTTTATTTGTGTAAATACTTATTTCATTGGGGAAATTGTTGAGGTTGTCTATTTTAAGTTTTACATTGTTTTTCTTTATGTTTAGATCTCAGTTGCTGTCCTTCCCCATGAAATAGAAAGCAGAGTCAGATTTCTTCCTGAATGACTGTCTTTTGTTCATAAGTTGTTATGACTGTGCTTACCTTTTCTTTCAACTTGAAACCTCTATTCATAGTAGATTTGCCTCTAGTTTCTGGTGAATTATATCTAAAGTGGTTTATATTTTGTGTTCAACTCAAGTCTCTTGTTGTTATTAATACTACCTAGGATACATTTCAAACAGAAAATTAGTAAATTCAGAGTTATTAAGGACCTGGAGAGGTAGCTTAGTGAGTAATATTCCTGGTTAGCGAGAATGAGAACCCAAGTGATCTTTGGTACCCTTGTAAAAGGCCAGATGTGCTGATGCCTTAAGTCTCAATAAGGACTATGTCTCATAAATCAAGGTGGACAGTTCTTGAAGAACAACATCTGAGTCTGACCTCTGACTTCCACATGCAAGCACAAATATGTACACCTGTACACACAACCACGCCTCCCTCCACAAAGTTATTTAAAACATTTAAGGTAAATAATTTTTTTTGTTGTTGAAGTTGTACCAGTATTTATTCTTCATGTAGTGATACTTATCAAATTTAGTGGATATTGACTACTTTTAAAAATTGGAAGAAACAATTTTGAAAACTTTCTTTTGTTGTTTTAAAAAGCATAGGCTAAACATCTCTTCAGAGAATAGGACAGAGAAGGAGTGGGAGGAGAGATAACTAACATTAAGGATATATGGAGCAGCCATAAAGAAACATACTATTTTATAAGCTACACACACACACACACACACACACACACACACACACACAAACACACACACACACAACACACATTCAGATAAAAGTTTTATTGCAGTTACCCTACACAGGGGATTATGCCCATCCTATAAATTAGAGGTTGACAAATAAAAAGCTAAATGCCAGATGTGGGATATCTCCTCTTGTTGGTCAGAGGTGTCCCAGAAACCACCCACCAAACTATATATGTCATTGATCATTTTAATTAGCTGTGATTCCTGTGAACTTGTCAGGATATGCCCAGAGATACGAATTTATAGGGTAGTTTGATACTATGTCCATTTAATAAAATAATAATAGTAGGTTCAACTCTGGAGCCTCTGAGCTGCTTAACCATGGGACATGTGTTTTTAGTACTGAGCATGTGTTTCCTTCTGTAGAGCAGGCCTTAAATCAAATTAGAAAGTGACTGGTTACCCCATAACATTTGTGCCACAATGTACCTATGGACAAATAAATTAAAATTAAAATTAAAATTAAAAAAATCAAATAAAAACCTAATGCCAGGACTTTCAGTTGTTGGTAGTGGATCCCATGGATGCTCCAAACATTATAGGCAGAATATTGCCATTGCTTTTGGTTAGCCCCCAGAACTTGATGATAATACTCTATTGGTAAAGATACACATATTTGAGACATAGGACATGGAGAAATCAAGTTGGTACCAAAATGGAAGCTTCAAGCTCTACTGGCTAGATTTCAGAGCACAGAAATTTATATTTACATTACAGTGGAGATAAAGCATTCAACAATCTTACCTAACTGTGAACCCTGTGCTCTACATGGGATCCACTAACAAAAAACTGGCCTGGCAAAATATGTCCACTGGTGCAATAGTGGCCCAAATGTTATGGGAGTAACCTACCGCTTTTTAATTGGATTTAAAATCTGAGCCACAAAATGGAACTCAAGCCTGGTACTGTAAACAAGGCTAAAAAACATGACTGACTAGGTAATAGGCTCTATGGGAGAACATAATACTATTATTCTGATAAATGGACAGAGTATTAAATTCTCCCCTGAGTTTATATCTTTAGACCCATAGATAAGTGCATCTCTCATGGTTGCCTCATAACAGAAACTTCCATTTTCAGTAGAAGGTAACTTGCAGAGGCTCACAACTGGTCAAATATAAAGAATGCTGAATGTTCAATTATAAATAGAATATCTATAGGAGCCTCATTAATGCAGTATTATAAATAGGATATCCATATCACACTCCCTTCCCCCAAAGACTCAGGAAATCATTGTGGAAGAGGAGCTGGGTAGATTGCAAGAGCCATAAGTAGTGAACAGTCTGGAGTGAAGCAGTATTTGCTGGATATGACAGGGATATTGTACACATTAACTCACAGCTGTATGGCTTCATGCATAAGACCTACAGAATATCAAGCCAGTCAAAATGACAACATGAATGAGTTTATGAGATACCACCTCTAGCGGAGAAACCAATGGCAAGTGATGGCTTCTGAGTGAAGGAGAATATGTTTTCTTCAAGGATGAGGCCCCTGAAAGACTACCTATATGCTGGCATAATTCCTATATCCATTCACATGCAGTCAGCACCAAGTAGGCTCAGTGGGTTTAACAAAAGGAAAACACATGAAGTGGAGGGGAGAATATGAGAGGAGTTGGAAGGGAGGAAATGCAGAGTAGATTTGACCAAAACACCTTATGTTTTTGTGAAATTCTCAAAAAATATTTTAAAACTTTTGGAAAGAAAATTTTTCCGTAAATTCAATGTTTCAGTTTTGTTGCTGTTGTTGTTGTTGTTTTGGAGACAAGGTCTCCCTGTAGTCCAGGTGACCTGGAACTCTCTATGTTGACCAGATTGGCCTTAATCTCACATTACCATGCCTAGCTCATGATGTTTCAATTTTATGAATAGAAGCAATTATTTTGAAGATCACTGAGTGATATAATGTGTAATAAGAACTTAAGACATTTGAAAATATGGGCTATAATAATTTAAAACTTTTTTTAACTTTAAAAAATTATTGAGAATTTCATACATGCATATAAGGTATATTGATCAAATCCAAACCCATTCCCTCCACTCCAACTCCTCCCATATCTCCCCATCACTTTTTCCTGACAACTTTGTGTACTTTCTTTTTCTCTCTTTTATTTGGGGGGTGGTTTTGGCTACTCTAACATTCCCCCCTCAGAAGAGATAACGTTAAAATCTTTTAGGGATTAGATAAGAGCTCCCAAATACTTTTGACATTTTTGCCTTTGGGACAGAGTATGTTACTAAGAGGCCCAAGGACATTTTGACTTTCAGCCAAGAAACTGGCTACTTTGCTGTGTGGTCTTTTTACCCTAACTACCTAGCCAATTCCTACCTCCTATTCTTATCACACCATCCTCTGAAGTGGTTACCCAAATTGTCAATGGGGAATCAGGATACAGACCGCTCTGGCTTCTTCCATGCTGAACAGGGATGCAGGGTGAGGCAACTGGGATACCTCTTCAGTAGTTCTATCTAAAAGACTCCCAAATTGCATAACTCTTACATGTAGGGAGCAAAGAAAGTCATTGACTGGTGCCTAGCAGAGCTGAAGAAGTAAAAGCAAGAGTAGTTAGCATCATAAGTTCCAGACAGGGAACCAGAAAAAGATCAGAACAGGCTAATTTTCAAATGTTCGTATCAGAGTCCATTGAGATTTCTTGATGAGAGTTTCCAAAATCATCCCTCTACTTTTTCTTTTGTTTGTCACAGACTCATGAGTGATGGACTCAGGATTTGTTTTCAGGTACTTTGATTGACGTTGGAGTGGCTAGAATCACTGTCACTTCCCTTGCAAAGGCTTCTAGATGGGGGAGCAACAAATTTAGCCATCATTTTACAACAATCGTGGGTTGTCTCCCTTAGCTGTAGGTGGGCACTACAGTATTGCAGACCAAGATTTGAAGTCTTATATTTGAGCAGCACTTTCTGATTAGAAACAAAATCATCAAAGAGAAATAATTGTCTAAATAACATTTTATATGGATGTAAGCCTAATGTCTGGGAAGTGTAGTCCCTTGAACTCTTAAAGAAATATACCGACCACTTTAATCTTTGGTTATACTTTCCTTTTGGGTGTTTAAGATCAATGTATTTTTACTGTTAAGGTCATTTGGGGAGCTGTTCCTCAGGGGTCACATGGGCTTGGGAGGAGCCCTGGCTCCTTTCTTTTACCAGTTCCATCTATGTGAAGATAAGTTAAAGATCCTACTCAACCATGGAGGCTTCACTTGGAAGCATGGAGGAAATGTTTCCTCTGAGTTAACCCTCTTCTTTGTAGATTGGGCACTGGTTCAAGTCCATCTGATGGGGTCTCCACGTCCTTCCTGAACAAGAGGACAGGTGACTCACCACAGTTATAGGACATTTTGAGAGATGTTCCATAGTCCCCTGGAACTTAGTCAATCTTGGAGGGCAAGGAACAAAAGCTGTCCTTTAAATCCTCTGATCAGATTAGTATAGGACTCAAGGTATGGCTGTTAAACATCCAAGAAGGTTAGTCCCACCAGTCTGGTACTTTTAATTATCATGTGCTATGTAAATAAAGCTTGGGCAAAAAACAAACATTCTCAGATATACCTTGACTAGACATATATTTTTTCCTTAATCAACTAAACTATGACATTAGAAATTTTAAGATTGCCTGTATATTTTTTTTTTGTCTCATCCTTTATATATCATAACAAATCCACACAGAACTTTATCACTTGCTTAGGCTTTCTAATTTTTTCTATTTTGGAAAATATCCCTATTCCCATATCCTTTTAACATCTTTTACATTTTCATTTTCTTTTTTAAGAATTATGAGATATAATAACATTAACAAATAAAATTTCCATCTGTTGTGTAATTTTTTTCTGGGGATACTAAGCAATTTTATATTATGTGTATGAGTGTTTTGCCTGCATGTGTGTGTGACTTGCATGCAGTGCCCATGAAGGTCAGAAGAGGGCATTGGATACCCTGAAACTTGAGATTTTGACAGTTGTGAGCCACCATGTTGGTGCTGGGATCCAAACCTGGGTCCTCTGGAAGAACATCTGGTGCTCTTAACTGCTGAGCCATGGTGAAGGAGATGATCCGCTGTTTATCAGGAGTCCAGAGATAGATGACCATTACCACATACAAGAGCTCCCTTTTATTTTACAGTTTCCTTTAATGTATCTTTCTTACATTTTAAAAATCCATACATGATTCTATAGGCATTTCTAATCCATGATTTCTGAAAATTGCATTATTTCAGTATACGCATGCATGTGTGTAGTAATCATAATTTACAATATTCAGTAATGAATGCTTAGGCTTATTACCACAAACAATATTCTTAGGTTGCAAAAATGTTGTAATAAATATGCTTGAGATTATTTACCTGAAGACATTTGTGGGGCCTTAATTACTATATGTCTACCAAGATGGAGCTGTTACATTGCAAACAAATGGATAATTACGTGAATGCTGAAAATTTGCTATGCTGACAAGTTACAGCAGTTTCTAGTTCTAGCAGCTAAGCCTCACATTCTAATTTTTTTCAACAATTATATGTTGTAAATGGTACTTCACTATTGTTTATAGGTGCATGTCCCTAGTGCTAAGCATTTGTTCATATATTTGATCAGAGTTTTAGTTTTATGCTTTTATGAATAATTTATTAATAGTGCCCATTTGTATTATTTCCCATTATTTCCTTGATAAATTGTAGGAATTTGAGAAATCTGTTGTTTTCTTATATTATACTCATATTGACAATGACATTGCAAATACATTCTGTGTTTCCCATCTTCTGTTTCTCTTGGTTTTTCACATATTATTCATTTTAATGTAATGACATAGATTTTCTGTCACTTTATGTTGAGAAATGCTGTGAGGAATGTGACCTTAGAAGAGGTTATTGTGTGAACCCTATAGAGTACTCACAGAAATCAAGACACCTACAATGTCCCTATGATACAAGGGTCATTTTTCTGTATACATTTCATCTGTCATTGATGGGAACACCATCATGTGATACACAACTGTGCATCAGTACATTCCATTTGGTGGTTTTGCCATCAATGTTAAGAGATCATGTGAAATTACAATGATCACAAAACATTTATACATTTGTTCATTTTATGTATAAATTTAACTTTAAATTTATATCTTTAGTGCTAAATTTTTCCCTGAGAGATCTACACATGCTCTTTGGAGTCCCAGAGAACATGGTTCTAACTAAACCATCACAATGTTCCTCTTAAGTTACAGTTTGGGGAATAAGACTTAATTTGGGCTTGCCAACAATGTTCATGCTATTTGGAAGAGGGTCACTTACAAAGGTATGTGCACCCATGAGTTCTTTCTCTTCCACATTTGAGTTCTGCACCACTGGCACCGCATCGCCTCTGATTCCTAGATGGTGAATCCCACTCCTTCCCCCCCCCCCAGGGTGTTCAGTGTTTCCCTGTCCTTACCATCTTCAGCTTCCATCCCTAGACCCTCTCCTTTGAGTCTTGTGGGGGTTCAGTTCTATCTCCCTCAGAGGACAGGCCTACCCAACAGTCCCATTGAAATTTATTTATTTATCAATGTGAGTTCTGAATCCAACTCTGGTTTCCTTCACAGATCCACAAGTCACCTAACATCAGTTACTGAATAAGGTGTGTCCTTGTTCCACTGCTGTGTGATGGCCTTGTCTTATACTTTTGTTTCAATCTGCTCCTAGGTGCTATACTCAGTGTCCTTCATACTCATTTTTTTAGTTAATAAATGTATAACATCTCCTACTAAAATCTCTTATTCTTTGCAGGGGTGCTCTTCATATTCAAGCAATACCATTCTCATTCTACTCTGTTCTCCCAAGCCCTCATATCCATCTTATAATACAGAATTCACTGTGTATATCTAAGTTTCAAACAACTTTGCTTTTCCAGCATTGCTCAATTAAAGAAGTTCAGAAACTGGAGATATGGCCCATTTGTTTAGAGCTCTTGCAGAAGACAGGTGCTCAATCCCAGGACCCACATGATGGCTAACAACACTGTAACTCTAGTTCTAGGAGAGCTCTGATGCCCTCTTCTGACCTCCATGGGCATTGCATGACACAAGTGCACTTACACACATGCAGGCAAAACAGTCATACACATAAAATAAAATAAATATAATAAATAATTTTTTTTAAAGAAGATCAAAGCCTCCTTTGAGAATCAAGGCAATTCTTAATCATAAGTCCCTAAAAAAGTATAGAGAAAAGCACCATACTCCCACCCCACAATTTTATAGGGAAACATTACAAAAGGAAGGAATAGGAGAATTAATAGGAAGGATGGGACAAAAGCAAAACAACACTCAACAGGGAAAACATTATTATATTTCTATATCCATGGGGCTGGAGAGATGGCTATGGTTAAGAGCACTGGCTGCTCTTGCAGAGGACCCAGGTTTGGTTCCTAGCATCCACATGACAGCTAACCATCCTTCATAACTCCAGTTCCAAGGGGGTCCATCATCCTTTTCCAGCCTATGCAGGCATTGCACATGTAAGTACACTTACATACATGGAAGCAAAACATTTATATTTCTATTTCCAGTACCCTGTGGTTTCATAGATTGCAATCTTCATGGCCTCACTTTGGGGCTTGCTTCACTCATGACTCATGATTTTCTGGGCAGATATAACACTCTTCTGAAATATCTGACTTCCTGGGGCCTCCACTGTACTTTTGGTTGCACTCTCAAGGGTTCATTCACCTCCTTCTCAGTGGTTATCTGCAGAGAATATCAATACCTTCCACAGTGTCTGTCCTGAGGCTTTCCTTTGAAATCTGGGTGGGAGCCTCTAATAGCTCCCTTGCATTCTGCATACATGCAAAACCAGTAGCACCTGGATAATCCCAAGATTATCAACCTGAGTGGTAAGCAGCAACCCTTGGAACACAGCGACAGTGGCCTCAGAGGACCATGGTGGATGAGAATGATGAAATAAATCTGGAGGAACAGTTTTCTAAGTGTCCCTGTGTTGGCAGTGTGTGATTACAATACCTTCTTCTCAAGACAAACTCTTTTTAATGAATTTCTACTTTTATACCCTTGGCCAGTGATGGTTGGAATCTGGCTGGTTCCTGAGATGCTCTCAAAGCACCTTTTTTTTCTGTATTGGTACAAAAAAATGTGTGTGGCTTCTTTTTAATGCTACTAATAGCTGTAGTAAAATACAGACTGTTTGACCCCATAGTCATAGCAATGAATTAAGCAGAATGAAACAGCAATAACTTGATCTATGTCACTGCCTCTACCCTACCTCCCCCCATCCCCAGCTGAATGTAATATTTGGAGTTTCTATGGTATATAAGAAGTAGAAGGTTAACTAAAAGCAAGACTGAAGTCATGCAGTTACCAGAAGATCATCACCCACCATGTTTGTGTAGAGGAGGCTTCTGGTTTATGCCTCTGTGAGTAGCTCTTCATTCACACTCCTGAAAGTAAGACTAATAAACTCATTGGTTTACAAAGTTATTCTCAGAATCATTTCTTTGGTTTGTCGCTGGCACATTATCTTAAATGAATAAATGCTTATTTACATCTCCACAGGAAAAGTAACAAAACAGATGCCAATTGGAATGCTGAGAGGAATGGTTCCATGCCAAAGAAAAGCTAATCATGCTAAAGAAAAGGGTTGCCAGAGCAACACCATCCACTGGGCCAGAATGGGTAGGATTTAAGCGAAGGAGTCAGCTTATGCAGAATTAAGAGATTTCATCCAATTCTGTATACAAAGAAATTAGAGTATAAGAAGACACTGGTATTAGTGAGTATTTATTATCTGGATAGAGACTTGAGGATATCCCCTAACTGCTGCTATTTCTTTCAGGGAAATGGGAGGCAGAGTCATTGCCTTCCAATGGGTAGAACGTACTAGATACTTTCCTTCAGGTTTTCATCATTGTGATTACTATGCTTCAGAGTTAGTTGAGGCTCATTAAGGTCAAAGCATTTTTTCTTCCCTCTACCAGACAATGAAATTTTGGTTTGTAAAAGAAATAGGAAACTTTTGGCTTCCTTTTAGTCTCTGATGGGAAATGAGTCAGAATTACTTAATAAGTGAGAAAGGCAAGGACAGAATGAAAATCCATGGATCATGCCAGGCATCGATTTTTGCCACCTCCGTATGCTTTTCATTTCCTCCAGCTGTTCGGATGCTGAGTATTTTTATTATGTATTTCTTTTTCCATAAAACTCTCAATATTTTGGTAATTTTTTGATTCATCCTTTACTCCTAAAGTTTACACTAGACACAAACATCAAGTTAATTACTCTAGATATATGTAGAAATAAAAAATACTAATGTTTTGTTTTGTGATTTGTCTTTAGTTGGTATCTATTTGAAATATTATATAATTTCATTTTATAGGGAATAAGGAATAAGTTCTTGTCAATGAAGTGAATTATACCATAAATATCGAACTGCTGATGGCTTCATAGATTTTTGTCAATTAATTTCATTTAAAAATTAATAGTATGTGCATTTTTTCCAGTTTTGAGATTTATGATGAGTAACCTCTATGCACTGACCAGGAAGGTTTTAGTAGAAAGATATATATTAGAAACCATTAGCAGGTATGTAGTAAGAAAAGTTAATTTGTCATGTATATTTTATAACATATAGAAAATTAGAAATTTAGAACATTAAAACATAGTTATATAAGATATCTGCAATGGATTAGTTATAGCATATCTGTTCTTATGTGTACCATTATATAGTGTTTAAGTTTCAGCAAAAGTGGAGGCAGGAAACTAGAAAGGGACATTTTGGTGGGGGCACTTAAGAGATGAGGAGAGTAGATATAGGTAAAATGAAAGTAGAGGGGGAACTATTGGGGGCAGAAAGACTTAATCAGAGAATGAAGGAGTATAAGGAAAATCAGGGGGTGAAAGGGAGGAATAAACCGAAGGAAGGGGTATGAAAACCATATACGGAGGCCTCCTATCTTAATAATCCAATTAAAAATAATAATTGGAAGTATACCAGAGTACATGAGAAACAAAAAAAGAGAGGGGTCATACTGAGGGTTAAAAGATTAAGCAGGGATGGGGGTGGGGAGATGGGTAACAGGAGGGGATAGTGGAGTGGGTTTACCAGACCTAAAAATCAAAGAAAAAGCCTTATGGAAAACCACTACTTAGAAAATTTAAAAATACAACTTAAAAACAAAAAAGAACTCAAATAAAATTACCCAGCATGGGTGGACAATATCTCTTCCATAAGGTACAGTTTATTAGTCAGGGAGGCTCCAGATGTTCCAAAACAACACAAGCTATTGTCGTTTCCTTGGTTACCCACCATATCTGCATGATAAGACCTGATTGATGAAGACATCTTATACTTTGTAGAACATAAATCAACCTCAGACCTACAGGGTCTCCCCATTGGTTAGCTTTCATAGTGACAGAAGTGGCTATGCAGGCTCATGGGAAAAGGTATCAGTGGTTTTACCGAATCAGCCTGCTAGACAAGATGTGCCTACTGGTGCAATAATGGCATTACTGTTACAGGGTAACAAACTGTTTTCTGATCAGATAGGAGGTATGCTCCACAGGAGGGAATTTTGTGCATTGTACTGTAATCCTGGTAAAAAAGATCATGGATTTGAGGCCAACTTGGGCTTCATAGCCCCTGTCTGATCTCAGAGACAAAGCAAGATTTTTGTCTCAAAACCTAAAAGTCAGGGACGGGGAGATAGTTCATATTCTAAAGTGCTTGTGTGGAAGCATGAGGACCTGAGTGTAGGTCTCTAGTATCTATGTAAAAAAGCTTGGTGTGTCATCTGAGCACTGGAGAGGCAGTTACAGGACAATTCGTAAAACTCGCTGGCTAGTCAGTCTAACCAATCAGTGAACTCCAGGATCAGTGAAAGACTGTGTGAAAATAATAAGGTGGAGAGTGACAGAGGAAGACACCCATTACCTCTGGACTCCATGCATTCACACATCTGCAAATACACTCACACATACACACATGACCTAAAAAAATGTGATGTGAATTTTAAACTATGTTTTCATTGCTTGAATATTCCTGTGATGTATAATTCTTTGCAAATATTACTTAACGGTCTACTTTATCTCTTTTTAAAAAAAATATTATTTTATGTGTATGAGTATATTGCCTGTATGTATGTAGTGCAGCTGTGTCATGCAACGCCTGCAGAAGTCAGAAGAGGGGATAGGATCCTTTAGAACTGGAGTTACAGACAGTTGTTTGTCATCATGTGGATGCTGAGATTTGAACCCGGGTCTTCTGCAAGAGCAGCCAGTGCTCTTTACCACTGAGCCATCTCTCCAGACCATCTACTTTATTCTTTAAACAAGAACTTTAGCTATTCAAATAACGGAATATGAAACTTTTTAGCAGTATGTTTAAAATAATCATAATTTTGAAATTTCTGAGACTTCCTAGGAATACTGATTTATTGTCTCTGAATTTCCATAATAAAGATGCCAAGAATTTGAGAGTAATCAAAAATTTGCCTTATTTTACTGCATCATGAAATCCTAAAATGTATCATTGTTGATGAATGTACTTTGTAAAAACAAATAAGTAAATAAAATGCCTTCAAGCATATATATTCTGACATTTATTCATCTATTCATTTCAGTTTACAGTTCAGCTTTATTTCAATTGTTTACTTATTCATTAGGTCATTATTTTTGTTAGTCTCTCTGTTGAGACAGTACATATTATAAAACCTAGAATAGCTCTGAGTCCATGGTCCTCTTACTTCAGACTCCTGAGTAGAAGGGGAACAGGCATAAACCACCGCACCTAGATTTAGATCTGAACTTTACTTCACAGAACTTTTCAACTAGTCACTTCTTTTTTAATATCTTATGTATGATTTCTTTTATGTGTGTGTATGTGTGTGTGTGTGTTTTACTTGCATGTATGTAAGTGCACCTGCGTTGTGCAGTGCCCAGCGAGATCAGAAGAGAGTGTTGGGTTCCCTCGAACTGGACTTATGGATGGTTGTCAGCTGCCATGTGGGTGCTGGAAATCAAACTCAGGTCCTCTACAAGAGCAGCCAGTGTTCTTAATTGCCGAGCCATTTCTCTAGCCCCAATTTTAACATTTTTATAAATGTTTTCCTAAGATTTTTGATATCACAATAATCAAAAAATAAGATAGCATTATGTAATGCAAGTAAAGGAATGTTTATCAATAACAGGAGTATAAAGATAATACTATATATTAGTATAGTATAGTATAGTATAGTATAGTATAGTATAGTATAGTATAGTACAGAATGCTTAGTTCTAACTCTGGGGAGGATTTCCTGTGGATGAAGTGAGCATGCCAGTCCTAGCATCCTTATGTGGCTCACGTTCATTCCTCTTGCTCAAACTATATCCATTAGATGATGTTCTAGTTTTACTGTTTTCCCTCATCTGTCGAAGCAAAAATGACAGTTTTTAATAAATTGCAAATGCATAGACTAAAAGATGATAGTATTAATGCTGTGGTTTGTGGCTATTCTTATGTATCCTAATAGAGAATTTTAGTTATCCTTATTTTGGGAAAAAAGATGAAAAAAATTTAAAACTCCATTTAATGTTGTCAAGGTTTCAGGATTTAAGATGAATGAATACAAAATATAAAATTTTTTAACTCTGAGCATAGTGATGCATGCCTTTAAACCTACTACCCATCAGGTGGCTCTCTCTGAGACCCAGGCCAACCTGTTCTACATAGCAAGTTTCAAGGCTGTTAGGGCTACAAGGAGTCTCTGTCTCAAAAAAAAATTAATGAAAAATAAATAAAAATAAAAATTTTATAAAATGTATAATGTAATAAATACATGTATATTTATTGATAATCTAAAATGTTTAATCTAAGGGAAGTAGAAAACTTTTTTCATGTGAGACCTGGATATGGTAACTTTTAAAAAAATTTTTAAAAGATTTTAGTAATAGAGTTTATTAGTCTGCTGATACCTGATTTGAATTTAAGTAGCAAGAAATATGTCCATGTGGCTTCATTAAATTGAAGGCATTTTTCACTTAGAACAAACTGTTTAGAGGCAGGAAATCAAACAGCTCAATAAAGACACCCTCCCACACATGAGGAAGCTAGGAGTGACTGAACTGTTTCCCTCAGCCCATATGGTGTGATGGTGCTCATTTAATACCTGATCTTTTGTGAAGCTGACTTGGACAAAACTTACAATGTCTAAGATGACAGAATTAAAGAGAAGCTATTTTATACCTAAACTTTCTATGCATCAATAGCTAGAGGATTTTTTTCAGCATTTCCATTCATTTAGATACTCCCAAAATGTCACTCCTAGAAAGTAAAGAGGTATACTTATTAGACACAGCTGTCTGAGGAGAATGCAATATACCATGTCTCTGTCTCTAGACATAAGGTTGGTTTCTAAGCACTATCAGAAGGTATGGCTAGTAATGTGTCTGTGGGCTCTGTGAATGTTTATGTGCCCTTGTGATTTCATAAAGTTAAAAGCTTAAGTATTGTGTAGAGATCTAATTTAGCAAGAAACTCCTGATTTTTAGCTCCCCTCTGACCTCTTGCTTTTTTCCTCACCTGCAGCATCTGATCTATTCCACCTTGGTCCAGCTGCAAAAGTATTAGACTAATATCTACATGTGATACTTTCTCTATATTCTTTAGACACATTCATTCGGAGGCAAATTCAAAGTATTATTTGCTCATTCTTCTGTCTTGCTTGTGGGACAATATTTAAAATTCTCATCAGATAAACACACCTTTTCATCATGGTACTTGGAGTTCATAAGCAACATTATTTCCATTTATTTCTTGGAGGCCAACATGACTATGAAATTCTTATGAAATCCTCCATAAATTCTTTAGCTACCTAGCACTCATCCTCCCCTTCCTAACTGATTTTTGGAATTTAAAACATTGTTTTCATTCACATTTATCACTCTTATTCATCAAGATAAGCAAAAAAAAAATAGTTTTGATTGTTGAACCTATATATATGATTTTTCTTTTATTATCATAGAGGTAGAATTTTTTATCTGAACTCTAAAAATTCAGCCAATAGCAAGAAAATGGGATAAGTATAATTATCATCTAGGAATATATGGTAAATGGCTTCCACCTGGGAAGAAGGAAGAATGAGATGCTTCTAATGGTGATAAATAGCTTCACAAAAAAAAATTAAGATTAATTTTATAAATCCTTATATCTTACAATCTTCAGGTTATTGTAAAATTTTCATAATTATTATCATTTGAAAATAATATATTTTTTTTCTAAATTTTAATATAAACACTCCTCTCCAGTGCACATTTAAATTACTTCCATTTTTCTTTGATATACATTATCTAACAGAACGCATTCTTTTTTTTTTTTTGGTCTTTTTGAGACAGGGTCTCCCTGTAGTCCCAGTTGTCCTGGAACTCACTATGTAGACCAGGCTGGCCTTGAACTCACAGAAATCCACTTGCCAGTTGCCTCCGCTTACCAAGTGCTGGGATTAAAGGTGTGTGCCACCACGCCCGGCTAGAACACATTTTTATAGATAGACTTCTTTTATTTATGTTGGAGTTTTTCTTTAAAGTACATTTCCTGAAATATAAAGTTCATATCACATAAATTTTGTTTCAAGTCTTTTAAGTAAGTTTCTCTACTACTATTACTATCCAAAGGGAATTATCATGAGGTAAACATAATTTAACTGCCCCTTCTTTAACACTGAATCTGTCCTTACCTATTAATATGTTTTCTTTATTTTACATTTGCTACATCAAGCAACAGATAAATAGGAAATGTCTTCAGTTAGGAATTACATATGCATTTTTTAGTTTACTGGCTAACTTACAATTTAAAGACCTCTGTTCAGTGCATGTTTTCTGTTCTCTGTCATCATTCACTTAATGGTTAGCTAATGCCTAAGAAAACATTTCTTAATCATTTTGCATTATGATTTCCTTGAGGATCTGAGGAATGGAATTAGTTTCCTTGAATAACGCTGACATTCACAGTCATGCATTGCACACAGACAGAAAATTCAATATAGTTTAAAGAAAATCATGGATTACCTTTTCTCCATGTACTTTAACACACTTCACTTCAGATGTTCATCTACGTGTAAAGGAAAGGTTACAAAGAAAGATTTGTGGCCTTAAGGTGTCTGAGGAGCATGAAACTAAGAATTAGCAATGGGGAATATTCAAGATCAGCAAGTCAGCCCGGAATTTCCCAGTGTACACCTAGGCAACTAGGCAGGGAAGATGAATCCCTGAAAAGAAGCACAGTTCTTTATTTCATCTTACACTGGATTCAAGGGCAGAGGTATCTTGTGGGAGGTTCTGTGCTTTATTTCTTTGCTTTATTTTTCTTGATTGTCTAGTTTTCAGACACACAACAACAAGTACGGTGTTATTAAGCCACATCATAGTTATACCTGAATGAAGAAGCAGCCGGACTCTGAGCGTTCATTTTAAAGCCAGGTGTGAACCCCAACTCAGAACCACCTGTTCCTTCAGATGTCTTGTGGAACTGCGCTCTCTAGCCAGGCTTCATTTGCGCCCCTTTCCCCCCCCCTCTATTTTAAGTATATTTTCATAAATTTAATACATTTAATATTGTTTTTGCATTATTTTCATCCCTCTAAGTCTCCTCAACTCCTCTCATGCCCCCCACTCCCTCTTAATTTCTTGTCTTCTTCTTTGATTATTATTGTTACAATACCATACATATATTTATCTATCTATCTATATATATGACATGAATTTTAATAATGCATTTTAAATTTAAGTATATAAAATTTTATAGTCACTTCAACATGAAATTATATTTAGAAGCTAATACAATTTTACCATTTGTGAATACTAATTTGAAATACTTTGAAATCTGCAGTATGTTTTGTAATTACAATTCATTTTAATTCATATTAGTCACATACCAAGGAACATATCAGATACATCTGGTTGGTGGCTACTGTATCAAAGCATTTAGACTTGTAAGATTTTTTTTAATTTATTGAATTTTTGTGTATTTTATACAATATATCAATAATATTTAGACCACTTTCACTATTTGCATACCACAATAATCCCCCACTGGATTTCATGCATTCTGTCATATATGTTAATGCTTGTTGAGTCAAGTTTGTGTCCCCAAATGTCCCTTGGTGTGAGTTTATCCACTGGAGCCTCATTAAACTATCTAGTGTCACTCTGTGAAACATCAACTCTCCCTCACCTAGTAGTGATCAGTTGCCAGTAATTCCCCAGCTAAGGTCTTAAATTCTTTTTCATTTCCCTCCTTCTACGCTGGCTTTTTGTCTGGTTTGAGTTTGCATGGGTCTTCTGCATCCTGTCACCACTGCTCTAAGGTCATTTGAGCAAGTTCCTAGCAACCTGGAAATCTTTCATTTCCTTGTAGTCATCCATCACCCCTCTGCCCCCTTTTCCTCAATGGTTCCTGAGCCCTGGTTGGCTGAGGTTTAATATGGAAGTCCTACCCAGGGATACACCCTCTGAAGTCTCCTGTTCTCTACATTTTGGCCAATTGTGGCTTTCTGTGTTAATCATCATCTGTTGCTTCACTGCTAAGAACTGAGAGATGTTTCACTGTTCCCCGAGCCATAGGTATAGAGGTAGCATTGTAAATGTGCCCAGAACTTGAAAATAATACCTTATTGCTGAAGATAGGACACAATTTGGACATAAGACTTGGAATAAGGAAACTGGAACTGACCTGGAAGCCTCCTCCCTGAAGACTAACTCCCATAGTATCAGAGGACAATATGCAAATTCCTGAGGGAGAAAATTAATCAATGGTACATCTCAACTGTAAAGCCTAATAATCATGAAAATGACCAGAATACCAAATTATCTCTATTGGTGCAGTAGTGGCACTTTTTATCTTGGGGGTAATCAATAGGGATCTAATTGGACCTAAAGTCCACTCAATGGGAAATAACTCCTGTGTAGTACTATAAACATAGCCAAATACACATGGCTGGAGAGGTCTTATAGATCCTAGAGAAAAACTTTATGTCTGTCACATCCTTAGACAAACATAATTTCTTATTGTATGCTCACTTTGTATCCTTATATTTGTAAATTAATAGACCTATCACTGCTCATCAAGGTAGCTTCTTTTTGCAAAAAATGGAGACTACTATACAAATGGTCAAAAGATTAAGAGAGAATAAGTGTCTGTGAGATGTTCACTTATACTTTTAGTCAAACAGTATCACCAGCATCAACTGAGGAAGTCTAATCTAGGATCCACCCCCATCTCATCAGATAATTGTGACCTTTGATCCATTGGCCTAAATATTGCAGGCAGACAGACAGACACACACACACTGTCAAGCAGACTCCTCAATTATTCTCATAATTTTCAATGAAAGTACCATGCCACATCCAGCACGTTGATATGGTCATCAAGCACACCCTCATTCATTCACTGTCTTGGGTGGAGGGTAAGGTGGGGTCTAAAGGAATTAAAGTCAGGTGCCCAGGTCGCAAGAGGAACATATTGCTCAGTGAGCTTCTTCACATTATACAGTAGCTTTTTTGGTGCTGGTTAGGTAAAAGTGATTAGCCTAGATTTTGTCCATGTTGTAAGCCATTTTACAAGTTTAATGGTAGAGCTCTATTTAAAGGAAGTAGTGTCCATATCCAGGAAGACAACTGGCTCCCTTCCCCTCCAATTTCAGCTCCAGTTCTCCACATAGAAACCCTTCTTCAGTGGCAGACCCTACACAGTGTGAAAGTTCCCAGAAAGAACTCTTGCATCCTGACCTGAATTTCCTGCAAGACTGACCAATTGATAAAACACTTCAATGATTAAGGAGAGCTTGGAATGTTGCAGATCCAGAGCCTATTTACAAATAGATGTCTTGAAACATCTTTAACCCCACAAATAGCCACACCTTGCCTGCCTCTGTTTCTGAATTAACATTCTTGTGACTAATAAAATCACCAGGTCCCACACCAATCAAAAAGCTAAGAATGTCATCAGATAGGATCTGACACCTATAGTAGAACCACCCCCTCACCTGCTATGACCTGTCCACTGAATGTATCTACCAATGTATTTGAAAAGTGTCTTGATTTATGACTTTTCTTTGTTCTGTTACTATAAAAATATAATGTTACCACATT
Organism: Nannospalax galili; assembly: GCF_000622305.1. Classification (NCBI taxonomy): domain Eukaryota; kingdom Metazoa; phylum Chordata; class Mammalia; order Rodentia; family Spalacidae; genus Nannospalax; species Nannospalax galili. The sequence continues at coordinate 7,842,273 of NW_008337147.1, forward strand.
GGAACATAGAATTCGGGATAACCTGAATCTGGTTTCCCAGGCCATGATCACTCATATTTGGCTCCAGAATAACCTATCTCTTATCCCCTTTCAGGTGAGAGTTACGCTTTTGCATCAACAATAGCAACTTCCACATTGAGGGATGTTACATATCAGTGAGACGATATTGGATTCAGCATTCCTTGCTCAATTTTTTCTTTGAAACTTCCCAAATAGTTATTCAAAATATTTGCAAGTTCAAAGAAGTGTACAATATTTAGTTTAGCACATGAATCAGTCCCATTCTTTGACTAAACAAATTTCAATTTGACTTTCAAACAAATGAAAAACAGTGAAGGAAATCATGAATGAATGTAGAAAAAAGTTCGCATTTCTCATGTTCTGCCCCAAGAAGGTCTTATTAACATATGTTACAATCATGAAAAAAAAGATTTCTGGGAGATTTTTTTGTTTGTTTGTTTGTTTTGGTCTTTTAGACACAGGTTCTCCCTGTAGCCCAGCTGGCCTGGAGCTTGCTATGTACTCCAGGCAAGCTTTGATCTCACAGAAATCTGCCTGCCTCCGAGTGCTGGAATTAAAGGTGTGTGTCACCATGCTTGGCTAAATTTTATTATATAAAATGAGTTTAAAGATAATTTAATTTTATTACAGCTGTTAGAAATAAAATCCATGGTCCAATGACCCCATCAGCACCGCCCAAAGAACACATGGACAAAGCAAAAGTAACTTGTCAGGGCAGATTTTACTTTTGCGAAAGGGTGGCTTGTATGGTCTGTCAGATCCAGCAAGCTGGGTGGGCTTTTATTCCTAATGCGAGAGAACTGTGTCTTCTCCCCACTGTTGGGGTCATACCTCACAGTCTTTCTTCATTGGCTAGTTTAAAAGAATCAGGCCAAAAGGAGAAGCACTCCTACCATCCCAGGTCATCAGACTCAGGAATACATCAATGCCTTTCCTTAATAAAAGTCCTACAGGGCATGGTGGGATTAAATGATTAGAATTACTTGTCATAAACCAAGTTTCAAGTTTTACAGGATTTGAAAGGCTAGAAAAATATTTATTGTTTCTTACAAAGTCAAGGTATTATCAAGTTGGTAGTTTACAGTGTTACAATTATTTTAATGCTTTTTTTTTTATTGTATGTGTATGTGTGCAAATGGGAGCATGTGCGTACCACAACATGCCTGTGGAGATCAGAGGATAACCTCAGGTATCAATGTGCAATCCTCATCTTCCACCTTGCTAGAGACAGATCTCTTCTTTTGTTGTTCACCATTGTGTACTCCAGGCTAGCTGGTCCATGGCCTTCCAGAGGAGCACTGGCATTGTAGATGTATTACCATGCCTAGCTTTACATTGGTTCTGGGGTTCAAACCCAGGTCCTCACGCCTGCCTGGTAAGTGCTTTACTTATGAAGTCAGCCTTCTATTGTTTATATCTTACTTTCTAGGGCAAGAATTATCAGGGCAAGACAGAGGAAAATATATTAAATGTGGGCCTGCACTCAACTTGAAGGAATTTTTCACAATCACAAGTCCTGTAGGTTTCCTTAGGTGCTACATGATCTGCAGAAACTTGAGAATAATAATTAAGTTTTAAAACTCATAACACCTGTCAAATAATGATCTGGCTAATTTTTATAAAGATATCCTGCTAACACTTAGAATATGAAAGGTTAGTTGTACATATGGTAAGTAGATATGTAATAATAACTAAAGGGCAACCTGAGTCAAGGAACTTCAAAAGAAAATTAATGCAATTTTAAGAACTTCTGTTAATAGATAAAAAATTACCATATGGGTAGTTCCTAAAGTATAACTAACTATAATATTTTCTGTCTGTTCCCCTGGCTTGAAGTACATTAGGAGTAAACAGAAGGGAAACAGGTCACCCTGGATATAATTAACAACAATTTCATCAAAAGTGACAAGTAGCAACCTCACAAAGGCAGAGGAGACAGAAGAACATGATGGCTAATCTACTCAGTGCACTCTAGGTCTACTTGAGTGATCATGTAAAACCGTTCCATTCGTCTCAGGAATGTGACCCAGGTGTGAAGCATTTTAGATCTACTTTAGTTCAATAGGTATTATCAATATGGGCTCTAGCTTCAAAAGGTCTCAACTATTTTGAGAATTTCACTTATGTAGAATGCCTAGACATTCCATAGTGATGAAATCATGTTAAATTTAAAAATAAAAATAGGGGCTGGAGAATGGCTCAGTGGTTAAAAGCACTAGCTGCTCTTGCGGAGGACGGGAGTTTGCTTCCCAGCACCCTAATGACAGCTAAAAACTGTCCATAACTCCTGTTCCATGGGATCCAATGCCCTCTTCTGACATCCGTGGGCATTGCATGACATAGGTACACTTCCACATATGCAGGCAATACACTCAAACATATAAAATAAAAATAGTAAAATACTTTAAAAATAAAAATAGAGGCAGCAAGATAGCAGCAGAGCAACACTCTTCAATGGTCATCTCCATGCAGAAATATTAACTTGAAGTACATTCCAGAGTCTTTGTCAGCTCAAGCAGAAAAGAAAGAGATAGCTGCCATGTCATTTTATAAAAACACAGGGTTTGATCCTCCATGGAAAGGCCCAGTCCTAGGAGAATCCCACAGTGCCTAACCATAGACTACTGATGCTGGGCCTACTTCAGCCCCCAGCCAATGGCTTTTGGGGATAGACTCCTTCTTTTAGGCTCTTCTGTGTTGCCATAACAATAAGATAAACAAATCTATCCCATGAATATCAATTTAGTACTGTCAAAATAACTTCATGAAATAATTTTCTACATAAATAACATCCCAGAATAATTAACCAGAAGGCAGATAAATTCATATATTAATTTATCTTCCATTTATTCTACAAAACTACTAAAGACTAGACCTTCAATATAAGTAATTTTATTAAAATGCACCAGCCATTAAGAATAGTATTTTAATGACTTCTCAAAGCTCCTCTAATAACTGCTGTTATCTGGAACAGACTTCAGAATCAGGTAGAAAGAGGCTGCAGTTTGGCTAGACAAAGACAGAAGAGAAAGTCTCCATGGAGCCACCATTCTCACAATGGATGAGCTCAGTTCCAGCTTCAGTTTATTCATAGAAAATCCTGCCAACAGTCACTGAAACTTTTGATCTTTAATCCGTTTATACATGACATAATTGGATAAGACATGTTGGAAAATTATTAAACTGTTATTATTAAAATAATTTGTGATGGAGCAGTCCAGACCAGAGCACTCAGTCCGACGGGAGCAGGGAATTGTAGAGTGGGCAAGGATTCCGCGAGTGACAAACAGACAAACACAAGAGATGGTTGATGATCTGAATGTAATTTTCTAAAGCAGAGCATCAGATTTTACACAAGTTACAGAACAAGACTGTGCAAGCCTCAGGTTGATTTCATGGTTAATCATTTTCTTAGAAATACAATTCGAAATCAAAGCAATACAGTACAGTGTAGAGTGTTCTTATCTAATTAATCAGGTGCTTAGACTATTTGTCCTTTTCCCTTAGTGGTTTGGCAACATCAGCTACTTATAAACTTCATGGTTGGTAATTTTATGGTTTTGTTTTTTTAATTTTATTTTACTTTTATTTACTTTTATTTTACTTTCGGT
>NW_008337147.1:7846379-7849230 GCF_000622305.1 Nannospalax galili
GTATCTAGTCTCTCTTCAGGTGAGCCTAATGACCTGAGTAGGTACAAAGCATTTCCTCTATGAGGAAAGAACAGGAATAAAGACAGCAATGAAGACAAGAACTAAAGCAGAACAGCCAAGGACACAGCATGCTTTTTAACACAGCCATTCTCCAGGAAGCATTCTTCCTTTGAAGTTTTCTCAGCCTTGACCCCCGGAGAGCTCCACTGGAGGTGGCATGACAATAATTGTAATTATAGTTTTGTGATTCTAACAATAAATTCACTGACAAATTCACTGTCAAGTCATTAAAGATTTTTTTTTCTGTTTCAATCAAAAGCTATTTTAGACATAAACTTTATGTGCAATAATAGTTACAGGAAATCCAGGAAGTAATAAACTCATCCTTTTCCAGCACTTCCATTAGTTTGAACACTCCTAGCATGTCAATCCTAAATTTTAAAGAAGTATATTGATTGGACAATGGCAGAAGAGGATGCAATGTGTCATGGCTCTGTCTCCAGTCCTAGGGTTTATTACCATTACTGTCTGTCAGCAGGAGTGACTGGTGAGGTATCCATGTGCTCCCTGTATGTCTATGTGGCTGAGCTGCTTCATAAAGCCAAAAGGTTAAGTGTGGTGAAGGAATCTAATTTAGCGAGAAAATCCTGCTTTTTAGTTTCCCATCTGGCACGTAATTAATGGCAAGGAGTCCTTGAAGTAAGAATGTAGAGAAAAGACCAGTTTTATAACAAACAATACTGGAGTAATTGTGTGTCCAGATGTGTGTGTGTGTGTGTGTGTGTGTGTGTTTGTGTGTCAAAAACGATGTATATGTAACAATAATAAAGAAGAGAACAAGTAATTGGGAGGGAGTGGAGGAGACATGGGAGGAGTTGGAGGGGCACTGGGAGGGATGGAGGAATGGAAATAATGTAAACACAGTCCTCATGCATGAAATACTCAAAAATTTTGAAAAGAAAAGGGAAAGAAATAGTACTTGACTCCAAGGTGAAGTATACATAATGAAATGATTTGCAGTGGGTTGTATGAGCACATGCATTTGTCAAAATGCATCAAATTCAAGACCTATGGATTTCATGTGTATGTTATCTTCAAAAAGGCACAGAAGGATCTTTGTAAGAAAAAAAAACAAAAACGTATGTATTCAATTACTGTTATTATGGGCTGAAGTTTAAGTATTCATATACTTAAGTTCCAACATGCTATCAAAATCACCATTCATTTTATTTTAGAAGCATTGAGTCTATCTTTGCTTTCCGTTTTATACTTAGGCAGTTATAAAGGTGCACAATACTGTACTAAACATAGATGTTATGACATATTTAGATGAGATAATAGCCAGGAGAAAATTTACAAAATCAAGTATTTGTAATATACCAGACATTTGGAATGAGGTGATTTATTGTCATTAGGGGAACCAAGCCTCAAAGATGTGTCCAAATTGCTTGATAAAGTCACTTTATGTAGTTTGAGGATTTCCTGTAACCTCATCCAGTTCCCAAGTGTACTCTTCCTAACATAGATGAGCCAAGGAAATTTCACATAAAGTTCTGACTGCCTCTGAATGGACTGAATATTTTGTATTTGTGGGAATAAAGATCTAATGCCTTCTTGCAGTACACATTTGCACTAGTAGTGTCTGTTACTAGCATATTACTGGGTAAACTGGTTTCTAAGAGATGCACCCTCACTACTTGAATTTCTCACACAAAACATACTAGGCCTCAAGTTTCAGATGTAATTCAGTTGGTAGAGCTCACCCCAATTCTGGTCAAATAGCTAAGTTTGAGTAGCAGTACCACAAGTAAGATGAAAACAAAATAGCCAACTCTTAGTATTTATCAGGTCTGATAGCAGACTCTTGGAGTCCCATCACTTACTATGAGGCAGGAGGATCACAAGTTCAAGATAAGCCTGGGCTATATGCATAGTGAGAGCCTATCTCAAAACAGTAACAATAACAACAATTTTAATTTAATAATAAAATTTCTCACTTGTCCTCTTGATCAAGGAGGCTGAGGAGACCCCATCAGATGGACTTGAACCAGTGTCCAGTTTACAAAGAGGAGGGTGAACACAGAGGAATCATTTCCTCCATGCTTTCAAGGGAAGCCAACCATGGTAGAGTAGGACCTTTGACTTGTCTTCACATAGACAGAACTGGTAAAAGAAAGGAGCCAGGGCCTCCTTCCAAGCCCATGTGACCCCTGAGGAACAGATCCTCAAAGAGCCTTAACAGTAAAAAATAAATTTGCTTATCTGGGCCAACTGTAGGGTCTTAAACACCCAGAAGGAAAGTATAACCAAAGATTAATGGGGTCAATATAATTTTTTGAGTCCATATGTATACCTAAAGGCTACATAACAAGAAACAATGCCAGAGAGGAGATACCTTCCTTCCTTTGAGTTATTGACCAGAGTGGCCCAAAAGACTCCCAGACAGTAATCCATCATAGAACTGGGAAAATTATCAGCAGACCCCAATCTTTTCTAAAGGAATATTGACAGCTAATTGCTGCTAGATGAGGAACAGGTGATCTTTCTAAAACAAGGATCTCTAGATAGGCAGACTAGATTCAGCAGATGGACAAGCACTGGAGAATGCCTGGGGATGTCGACAACACAGTAGACAGTAACAGGGATGACAGAGTATATGGGCTCCACTGTGTGGGAGGGGGTGGCTATGGGAGGGTGCCATTTGGGAAGTGGGTATATCGATGAATAAGACAGTGTGGGATGTTCTGTATCATATACACACAAAAAAATCAACAAATTAAAAAAAGATATATTTGAGGAGGAAGCATAAAAATTTACTTCATGTTAAGTAGTAGATGTGATATACATTACC
>NW_008337147.1:7849757-7894067 GCF_000622305.1 Nannospalax galili
ATTAGTAGATGTGAAAAACATTACCATTGAAATCTATCTGATGACTTTATATCCGTGCTCAGATGCCAAGGAGCTCAGAAAGTAACCGATTGTGACTAGTAATAATCAGATATATAGAGATTAGAAATGCATATGCATCTTAGTGTCAATTGTATTGAAAATGAATTTTTCTGTATGAAACTGTGTATTTTAACAATGAAATGGAGATCTTTTTTAAAGATTAAAACCTCATTTAATTTTATGTCTTATAGGGTTTATGCAGAGTACAATATTGTATAACTGTATTAATTCAACTGTAAACCCAAAAATTTACAGCCAATTCTGAAAGAGTTGCGTCTTAGCTCTGGAAATTGTTATTGAATATGTCAATGCTATTGTAATGAAATGCTTCTTCTAAGTATGTGGTTATTAAACAAATAATTTAAAAATATTCCTCAATGAGTCTTGGTTGCATTGCACAAAGAAGAGGCATGAATTAAAAAAGAACAAAGTGTTCACTTATTTGCTTTATTTTTGAGTTAGAGTCTTCATTTACACACCGTAGTGGCCTATTCCTGTAATTCCCATGCCTGGGGGCCTACCTTGGTTATATAATGAGTTTAAGGCCAGCCTGAGATATGAGACTCTGCATCAAAAAAAACAGGGGGGGGAGAGAGAGAGAGAGAGAGAGAGAGAGAGAGAGAGAGAGAGAATTTATGACACACAAATGTTCCCCACTATTTTCTGCTGCTGTGTTGCTGTGTTCCCATGACAACTATGAGGCTTTTTAACATTTACTGTACAACATGACTTCAGAGTCTGATGCTTTTCTTAAATGCACCAAAGACACAGCACATTTTTTTTTAAGCAGTCTCTTCCTAAATACCTAAATGCCTTTTGGGCTCTAGAAGTAAACTCTAGATATCCAACACGGAGTTCTCTCTCTCTCTCTTTTTTTTTATGGTGCTAACTGCAGTTAATTGGATGGCAGATCTCTTGAGTTGTTTCTTAGAAATATTTATATACATTTTTTGGGCTGGAGAGATGGCTCAGTGGTTGAGAGCACTGACTGCTCTTGCAGATGACCTGGGTTCGATTCCCAGAACCCACATGGCGGAACCGTACTTAACTCCAGTTCCAGGGGAGTCCTATGCCCTCTTCTGACCTCCCGCGGCATTGCACCACATGGGTGTACTCACAAACATGCAAACAATACATTCAAACACATAAAATAATAATAAATAAAAAAGTAGTATTTATATACATTTAATATTCTTAGTTATCTTCAATTCTACCTTTATAAAGCTCTGTCACTCCTCTGAAGGAGAAAAGCCTAGATTTGTCCCCACATTTTTTAAATTAAATTTTGACTGTGATAATTTATTTAAATACAAATAACTGAATTTTTTTGTACTTACAGGGAGATTGCACAAAATATACCTGGTCAGTTATAAACCACTACCCCAGCTAACAGCCTTATCAGACCTGTTTAGAAATATGGTTCCTGAACATACCAATAATAAAAGATTATTGTTCTGCAAACAAGTCCTTCTGCCAAGAGACCCTTACCTGAACAATGCAAGCCTTAAGTGCTTTACAAGCACCCCTACGCAACCTGCATAATTCTATCTCCACATATGAACATATTTAAACTCCCCTGCCTCTTGATCAGCTTCCACTCCTATTGTAAAGACCAATCTCCATTACTGAGGTTGGTTTATTTTCTACCTGTAAGTCCAATTCCTTACAATACTTACATGACCTCTTTTCCCCAGGATAACAGCAATCTCGTATTTATTATTTTGAATGTAAGTCCGTGGTTAAACAGAAGAGGGCAGAGTGAGCAGATGGAATATACATTTTGCACCTGCCAACAACTAATGGCAGCCATTGAGCAACATATGTAGAGGGCTCTCACTCAAGGAAAATATAAATACTGTGAATGATTTTTGTTTTGCAAGGGGATACCTCCATTGCTGTTTGTTAAAGCATCATAAAGTGTTAAAAATTATATCTGAGAATGTCCTGAAGTAGAATACTGATTAGATTCCCATAATAAAGAGAAGCATCAGAACGCAGTTTTCTTTTTCTAATTAGTAGTGTGAAGACAAAGCTTAGGAGGAAAAGTTGAATTCTGCCTCCTATAAAACTAAACTAAATTAGCTCAACAGGTGAATCCACACAGCTCTAGTGAAGAAAACTCTAGATAGAATACCTTTCTGCTGACCAATTTCCTAACACACTTTTGTTTCACTAATTAAATTTGTAGCTACTCTAATTTGTAGTTATTCTACAGCCTACAAATTACATTTCTCTTCTGTGTATAGGAATCTCCATTTTAATACTTGAATAGACTGTTATGGGTTGACATATTTTCATTTCACAATGATGAAGATTCAGCGCTGAGCTACACGAATCATTTGCAGTTCTTTGTAGGCATAAACTGATCTTTGAAATATTAAAGGACAATAAAGTTATCTGGAAAAACAGAGCCTGAGAAAGCCAACTTTTAATTACCTTCTGGAAATCTGACTGTTCTGCTGATCATAAAGAATAACTCCTCACTGATTGCTTGTGTTATAAAGACAAGGTCTGTTATCCTTATTCCTTCTCATCTACAGACACCCCTCTAGAAATTCTCCCACTTACCTGAAATGTTTTATCTGATGTCTTTCAGATTTGTTCTTATCAAAAGATGAATATGCTATTATTCTCTTAAAAATAAAACTTTCATAGTCCTTCATCTTCCTCCAGATACCAGTCTACTGAAATAGAAAGAAAGAGCATCCCCTCGAGGTTTCTTAGTCTCATTCATAAAAGAATTTAAGAATGGATCCAAACAGAAGCTTTAGGACAATTTTATTAAAATTTTAAAGAAAAATCCTTATGGCAGGCGAGCTGGAAATCTCACTAGCTACCTCCAGGAGAAATATGGGGGAAGAAGAGAAGAAAGCCATGAAGTCATGCAGGTTTAGAGTCTGCGAGGAGGTCAGACATGTGGCTGACTAGCAGCCACATGGCTGGGAGAAGGATGCTTTAGAGGAAAAAGTAAAGAAATACATGATGCTAAAGATGCTAGGGTAACCTAACACATTAAGGAAAGCATCCCTCACAAAAGGGATATGAAGAAGAAATGGAGGTATTACACTTTTCTGAAGAATTCAGAAAAGCAGGCAGACTTACAGAGACCTACATATCTGTGGCTGGGTCCAGAAGCACTAGGAGGTTGGAAAAATGCACCGCCTCATTAACACACTATGACTTAAGGTGAACCTGCCTTCCTAAGGGTGGTCCTATGATCAGCTGATTGATCAGTGAAACTGGAAAGTAGATCTTCCAACAGGTAGCAGAGAGATTTTATCATCTTGATCAGTTAAACTTGTGGGGCTATTTGCTACTCTAACACTATTTTTCTGCTTCTCTTGGTAAAATATGCTCATGGAAGATAATTCCTAACTTTTATTTCTAAAATTCATCTTTCTCTGATTTCTTCTTTACTCCAAATAAGTGTTAACCTGTACAACCTAACTAACCCCCGTCAAGACCGACAATGATCCTGAATAGTCAAATCCAGTTATTAATTCTCAGTTTTTTTACTGGCCCTATTAGCATCATTCTTCACAAATAGAGCTCTTTTCTCATTGATAAACTTTATCTTAAGCTGACTCTCTAGAACCCAGGCTGTCCTGTTCCCTAAGGGCCTACTCCTCAGTCTGTCTGGGTGGTCTGTATCACTTCCTCAGTGTGTATAATAAGTGTCTCAAGGCTCAGTTTTAGAACTCTTTCTATACCCTTTCTCCAAATCAGTTATTGTTACATAATTTTCCCCAAATTCAGTTTTTGGAATTCCTAATCCATATTGTGATGATATTTAAACATAGAGAGGGAATCTTTGTAAAAGTCTATAAGAGTTATGAAATAAAGTCCTAAGAGTGCGGTTATATTTTGATAAGCTTAGTGTCCATACAAGATGAGACACCAGCACCACAGGGTATGCTTCCTTCTTTGTGTTCACAGAACAAAGATCAGGTTAGAACACTGTGCAAGGGGAGTTGCTGACAAATGATGGAAAAGTCTCACCAGAAACCATTGGTGCTATTACCTGGATCTCAGACATTCAACATCCAAAACCACAAGGAAACATTTCTGTTGATAATACTATTTTATTATATATTGACATCCCAAATACTGTTACAGCCATTCTCAAAGTAGAGCCACATTATTTGATGCTACCTGGAAGAGAGGCTGCTAATACAGAATGTTAGAATCCACTTCTGCAGCAGGTCTTAACTTGGGAACCAAGAACTTGTTTTAAGTTCCCGAGGATGCTGCTGTTTCTGGCTGTGACATCACACTTGGAGGGCCACATCTGGTGACTTTAGCATTTCAGTTGGTGGCCTGAGTAAAGCAGGTTTCTCACTCCATTGTGAGAAAATGCCTTCTTACCTAAGGAAAGACTGAATAGAATAAAGATGGGGAATAAAGTTAATTTTTTCTCTTCTCAGCCCTCTCTACTTGACTGCTTAAGCTGAGGTATCAGGATCTTTTTATAGTCCATGAATGGAACTTATATCACTGGTGGTCCTGGCTCAAAGTCCTCAGATTGAAAATTGCACTAAGTTTTCCTGGGTCTGTAGCTTACACAGTGTATACTGTGAAACTTCCTAGTCTCTATAATCACGGAAGCTGATTCATTAAAATAAACTTAATTATATAAAAATAGATGTGCACATAGAGATGAGATCAGAAGGTCGAAATTAGCTAGTAGTTTAGGATAGAGACCTCAAAAGAAAAATGACCAGTTTCTTGACTGGGAGCTGGAAATTCCCTTGGATCTGCCAGTAAACTTGTCCCTACCTGAGGTTAGAGATGCCAGAACTATCTACCCAAAGATATCTCTGATTCTGCCATAGCTAGAGGCTGGGGATCCAATAAGGGAGTCTGGTTTTTCCCGTATCTCTTTTTCCCTGAAGTAATATCCTATTCCTGGAAGACATGCTGAGGACTTGACCAGAACCTGGAAAGGGAACTGGACTAACCAGCTCATCTCCCCCTTTTTCCTCGCTTTTTCCTCCCTCCTTATTAACTCCTTATTAACTCCTTATTAACTCCCTCCTTATTAACTCGTCGGTATCCCACTCACGGGACCCCTCCTGCTGTACAGGAAAAAGCTCTGCTTTCCCTGTCCTAAACTCCCTATAACAAAATGCCACTTTCTAGAACTCACTCTCTATGGTCTCTAAATTTCATTCTTCAAATTCTCTAGCCCAGAACCTGAAAGTCTCTGGCTTGAGGTGCCTTTGGTAGTTGTTGAGCTTCTGGGATCCTAGCCTCTCAAGCTAAGCACAACAAAGCCAAGAAAGGCCTCTTCACTCTCAAAGACACCCTGATATTCCTGTGTCAGTATGAAGATATAAATCTATTCACATACATAAATAGGGATAATTATACATAACAGTCCCTGTCAAGTATAAAAAAACTAAATACTGACCTTTACTATAAAATGCTGTAAAATATTTATTTTTTGATAAGGAATTCAACTCTTTTAGACCCCTCCCTTGTAACTGTAAACTTATGTTTATGCAAAAGCCCTGTTACATTCCCAGAGCCTGATGGCCTGAGACAGCTGAGCCCTCTTTCAATAAATTCTTCCCTCTTCTTCATTTCCTTTGAGCTGATCTTTCAAAATTAGCCAACTACAGAAAAACTGTAAGGTTAGACCACAGCCAATGCAGAAAAGCTATAGCACTCACATATTATGATAAAAACCTATCAAACTCTGGCTTGGGTATGCTTGCTCAGTCTGAATGATGAAACATAACTTTTGCAAAAATAAAAGCTGTCTTGCTGAGTTACTTCTCTTTATGTGTGTGTATGTGATATCAGTAGAGTCCTTGGACCTCAGATTTTATTTCTAACACGAGTTTTTCTGGAGGACATTGACTGCTATACCCAGTTGTCTTTCAACTGTCTATCTAAAGACCAGAGCGCTCCAATTTATCTTAATGCACCCAAAAGTTTTCTTCTCCTTGGTTAATCCTAAACAGAACTTCTCATATTACTTCTGTATTAGTTGATTCTCTGGAGGTACAGAGCTAATAGCATAAATATCACGAGGGGGATTGTTAAATAGGCTTCCAAGATACCAGCTAGGGAGTCCAACGGGAGCTGTCTGCATACTGGCGAGGCAGAGAACTTGCTATATGCTTAGTCCACAAGGCTATATGCGTCAGTGGTCTCCTAAAACCTGGAGGATTCCTGGAACACCATAGGTGTTCAGTCCCTAGTAAAGGCTTAAAAAAAGTTAATTATGAACTCAGTGAAGAATGGCAAACAGTGGCAGGAACAGGGTAGATACACTCACAAGGAAGAGTGATCTGGGCAGGTTTCAGCTTTTTCTTCCTTTTTAGTCTGGAATTCTTCTGGAGATGCTGACCGCTCTTGGCCAGGGTCTTCCACCACTCAGTTATTTTTTCTAGGAAATACTCTCACAGAACCCACCCAGAGTTGTGGCATTTAGTTGACTCCAAATCCAATCAAGGTGACAACTAAAATTAACCATCATAAGTCCAGGCCATACCTTGCCAACTTACAACCAATCATATCTCCTTATGTGCTTAATTTCCAAATAGAGACAAATTTGCTACTTTACAAGACATCATTTACCAAAAGTCAATCTCATTTTTTCAAATAACTAAACTAAAACCTTGAAGACATTCTTGTCTGTTCTTTATCATATATCTCATACTTAATTAATTTGAAATTTTCATTAGCTTCAAATCACATCAAAATTTATTGATTTCTCCCCATTCATAGCGTTTTCATTCATGTTCAAAGCAACTTTATATCTTACCATAATTATTACAACCGCATTCTTACAACCACATTCAGACTAGTTTCCTTCCTTCATGTCTTTTTACTCCCTGCCTCACCTTGCTGTCTAATAAACTTAAAATTTGAGAGAGATGACTCAGTGGATAAGAGCATTTGCTGCTCTCTCAGAGGACATGGGTCAGTTCTGAGTACCCAGATTGTGTGACTCACAAATGCCTGTAACTCCAACTTCAGAGAATGCAAAGAGAGAGAGAGAGAAATTATAAAAATAAATGTAGGATACTTTAATAACCAAGTCGGCTTATGCATTCTTTAGCCAAATCTTTTCATTGCTTCCCTTTTAACTCAGAATCTAAAGTCCCCACAATGGCCTTGAAGCCTACACCATCATGCCTTTACATTCTGTCCTACTGCTTAAATTCTTTTTAGCCAGTCATTTCAGTTCACAGTCTGAAATTGTAGTTCATCCTTGTTGCTTTTGGCCTGTGATGAGGTAGCACATCATGATGGGAGTATGTGACAAAGTCAAACTGCTGACCCCCAGTCAAGAAGCAAAAAAGAGAGAGTCCAGGGTTCTGTAATTCTTACAAAAGACATACCTTAAATGACCTAAGAATTTCTCAGTAGTCCCCAACTACTAAAGGTTCCACCACCTCCCAGTAGGACTACCACAGGGAGAAATATTTGTACAGGAAGGTCTGGAAGACACTTGTCTGAAACATAACCGTACACAAATTCTTAAGTATAAAGTGTCATATAAATATCCTCTAAACAAAGTATGGGTGAGATTCAAGGTATGATTCATCTGAGGCAAAGTTCCCTTCCAGCTAGGAACTTATGTAACCAAATAAAGCATTTTGTTTCAAAATATAATAGAGCAACTGGCATGGACTATACATTTGCATTACAAAAGGAAAAATCAGAACGTGCTGATGAATCTCAAGCAATTCAAAACCTAAACTATTGGTTACTGTTCTTGCTGTGACAAAATGTATGATCCCAGCCCATGAAATGATGCCATTTTCATGTAGGGTGGGTCAGTTAACACAGTCTAGAAACTCCTTCATAGTTATACACATAGATTTTTCCCATAGGTTACTATAGTTCCTGTCAAGTTGACAATAGTATCTATCACAAATTCACTCCTTGCCAACTTGATAACAAACACATCACTTTTAAGGCACCAAGTTTTACCCCTACTCCCCATAGGTCATGGCTATCTCATAATACAAAATGCATTAGTCCAACTTCTGAAGTTCCCAAAGTCTTTAACAGTTCTCAGTCCTTTTCACTTGTTAACAATTCCAACACTGTTTAAAAGTAAACGTGCAGAGTCCTTTCTGAGTCTCAATCTCTAAACTATGAGCTTCTATAAAAAATAAGTAAAATACTTCCAAAATATAACTGCATACCATTCCATTAGGGACATTACCATTCCAAAAGGATAAATGGGGACATAGGGGAAAATCAGACCAAAACAAGACCCAAAACCAATGGGTGAAGGCCAAAGCCTGCAGCTCCATGTCTGAGGACTATGATGGAATTCCTGTGGTTCCAACAGCCTTGAGAAGTCCCAGTGCGGTAATTTTATGTTCCCTGCAACATGTGTAACCTCTCTCTTTGGCTGACCCCACTCCATGCCTGTACCTTTCCTTGGCTGATGTACCATGAGTCTGGAGTCTTCAACATCATGGGGTCTCTGTTGGAACTGAGGATTTATCTTAGAGTTTCATGCAATAGACTTTTGTTATGATGGCACTGAAGGCCCATTAAGGAAAGCCTATTTCTTCCTAGCCAAGAGAATAAATACACCACTGAGTGGCAATCTAACATTTCAGGTGGGCAGGTCAATCATTTGGTGAAGGGACTGCCCTTCAGGACAGTGGGTTAAACTTAGCCCAAGCTAAAGAGATAGAAGGAAGAATTGTACCTTTAATGAAATAATACACTTTTCCTTCTCAGAAAGTCCACCCTTCGTGCAGTTACTTATGGAGTCAACACCATGTTGTTGATTTAAGCCTGCCTATTTTTCTGAATTACTCTGAAAGGCATGACTTTATCTTCTTTTCTATCTCTTTTGGATACTGACTAGAGTTGAAGTAGTCTTTCTGTCATGATATGGGTTTTTCCCTCTTTCTCATGTGGCTGACCTCCATGTTGGTTTAGCTCAAATGGTATGGCTTTCTCTCTTCTTCTCCATTTTCTTCTTCTAGGCATCTGCCAAGATTTATAGCTTGCCTACCCTGAATTTTACTATTAAACTCTAACAAAAATTGCCCTCAAGTTTCCTTCTTATTCCATTCTTAAATTCATTCATTAACAAGACTCATAACCCAGAGAGGTGACCTGATATCTATGATAACATGTGACACCCTAGATGGAACTCCCTCAAAATGGCCAGTAATACTTTCAAGACCTCTTTTAAGGAACTCTCCCACACAGTGGTCTCAGTAGTCTCTAAGAATGTCGGTCCAAGCCTTTAAGACCCCCCTTATTCTTATATCTTTCATGTTTTCCAAATCACGTGAACAACAATGCCAAATTCTGCTGCAAGGTTGTGATGAAACTTGGCTTCTTGGCAGCTTGGCTTCCTTGGAAGCCAGTTGATTCTGTCTGCTGATCAGAAAATACTTCCCTAGGTGATGGTTTCTGAGTAGCAAACCCCGTCAGCTCCATTCAGCTTCTCTATTTTCAAGTGAATTTGTGTTTTCACAAATTGGAGCCTTCAGTGAATGGAGTTTTGCCCTGAGAGCACCTTTCTAGTTGTCCAATGCAGAGCAGTAGGTTTCTTTTTAATGGAGTTAACCTCCTTAAGTATTATAACTGCTTTCTCCATGTCCACCTCATCTAAAACTTTAAACTTCTCATAGTTTTCCTCACCAAACTTCACATTTACATTACTTTCTCCTGCTCTTTCACTACATATGAGCAATAGCTGTGACCAATAGTCACTGTACAACATAAATGCTATCCTCTCTTGAAATTTCTTCTTGCAAACAAATTAGTCCATTATTTTTAATACAGCTTTGCTCAATTTTTCAGAAAATAATACAGAATGAAGCTGGAGTCTTTTCCAGAATATAAAACAAATGGTTTCTGTCCCTAAACCCAATAAAGTCTTTATTTCCCTCTGAAAACTCAGGATGCAGTCCCAATGTCTGTTTTTCTTTCAACATTTTGGTCTTCAAATACCCACTGGAGTAGTCCATCAAGCTTTATTTACAGCATTCTACTGTTTCTATAGTGTGTAGTTCTAAACTCTTCCACATCCCTCCAATAATCCAGTTTCAAAGATCACATAACCAGGTTTAGCAACAGCCCCATTCTCTTGTACTATTATCAAAAATTTTGGGAAGTCTCATCTGGGGTGCCACGTGTTACCAGGGAAACTGGTGTCCACTTTCAAGGTTCTTAGTCTTATTAATAAAAGAAGTTAAGAACTGATTTAGAAGGAAGCTTGAGGACAGTTTTTATTAGCGTTTAAAAGAAAAACTACAGCGTAGGAAAACTGTAAATCTCAACCGCTGCCCAGAGAAGAGGAAGAGAAAGCCATTCCTTTTCAGTTAGGCATGGAGGTCGGCCACATAGCAGACAAATAGCCACATGCCAAAAGGGGGTAAGAATCTTCAGAGAAAAGTAAGAAAGCCCAAGTACCAAAACAAGCATACTTAAGTCCCAACCAGCACCCAAAAGAAAGAGATGGAGGAGAAGAAAGGGGAAAAGTTGTATTTTTTTTGAGGCAAAATCAGCAAGACAGACATGCCTAACAGAACCTCCAGCAACTCCAAAGCCACTGCACTAAAGGCAGGCTTTCTGGGAAGGAAAAGTATAATATTTCATTAAAGGGATGGTTCTTTCTCCTGTCTTTTTAACATAGCTCTAAAATGAATTTGCCTTCTTGGGGAGCTGTCCCTCACTCAGGCGATTGACCTGCCCAACTAGAATGTTAGGTCTCTATTCAGAAGTATATTTTGTTCTCATGGCCAGGAGGAAACAGCTTCACTTTAATAGACCTTCAATGCTGTTGTAAGAGTACAAATTTCCTATACTGTTCATTTTTCTTCTTTCTGTGGTAAAAATACCCGACAAAAGAAATTTAAGGAAGAAAGAGTTTGTTTTGGTTCACAGATCTTCGTGGAGTAGTCATAATAGCAGGAATGTGAGGCAGCTGGTCACATAACATTTAAAGTATGAAACAGAGATGAATGCTGATGATCCTGGAGTTTTCTCCTGTTCATCGGGTCCAGGCCTCCAGACCATAGAATGGTATCACCTACTTTTAGTGTAGGCCTTTCCAATTTAGTTAATCTTTCCTGGAAACAGCCTCACAAATACATCCAAGGGGATGAGTACGAATCATCTATATTCTGGAGGAAAATGTGCTAATCTAAATGTTAATCTCATTCACTCACTTAGTATCTATGCACCATGCCCAGTCAAGATGATAAATTAGCTATAACAGCACACAATTATTTTATTAAAATAAAGATATAACATATACTTTATACAATTGATGAAATAGTTGTAATCAATGTTTATCACTGTTTCCTACCATCAATCATACCAATTAAATAACAGTCTTTGGGGTGAAGGAAGATGACGCTGAAGAATAGGTATTTTATAAATTCTCCATGTTACTTGAAAGTTTAATGAAGTTTGAAGCGACTGAATGAGAAAAGACTCATGTTACAGTTATTAATCTCTCTCATGATCTTCAGTTTTACTTAGCAGTGGAGCAGGTATTATAAACAATGTAAAAGACTGTAGAAGGTTACAAGATATACAGAGGACAGTTCAGCTGACAAGTTTTACTTAAGGGTAGATTATTGATTGTGATTAAGGATGAACCTGAAACTTTGTATGGAAGAACTGCCTGCTGGGAATCCTTCATGGTAATAATATGATGCCCAAAGAAAAGTCCAGGCATTTAATATCTAACAACCTCCCACAAATGGGCAGTCACTATTTAAAACAATCTTATTTCTTCAGTCAAAAGCTTTCAGTACCATTATGAATTCTGGTAAGGGAAAAAATAATCCTTTAATCCCAGGTCATGTCTTGAACTTGTGGTGGTTCAGATAAGCAAGGTCCTTCCCCCAACTGTGTGTGTGTGTGTGTGTGTGTGTGTGTGTGTGTGTGTATGTAATTCCTTGCCTTCTTTGAGATAGCATTTCTTTTTTATAATTTTATTTATCTTTATTTTATGTGTTTGAGTGCTTTGCCAGCACCTAAGTGAGTGCACCTATATTGTGCAATGCCCATGGAGGCGAGAAGAGAGCACTGAATCCCCAGGAACTGGTATTAGAGATGGTTGCTAGTTGCCATGTGGGTACCAGGAACCAAACCCAGGTCCTTTGCAAGAGCAGTCAGGGCTCTTAACCTCTCAGCCATCAGTCCAGCCCCAAGACAGGATCTCTTGTTATCCATCATTTTGTACACCAGGTTAAGTGACCCAAAAGCTTCTGGAGACTCTCTTGCTCTGCCTTCCATCTTACTCTAGGAGAGCTGGGAATACAGACCATGCTACTGTGTCCAGCTTTACCTGGTTTCTGGGGATTTGAACTCAGATTCTTACACTTGCATAGAAAACATATTATCCATTGAGCTATCTCTCCAGGTGAAACAAGTTCTTGAGGAACATCTATGAAGCTAAAAGTTAGGCTTCTTTCTTAAAAAAAAAAGCAAGAAAGGAAAGCTAAAAGTAAAATTATACTAAGCCTGCTTATTACTTGAGTGTAGATTATAGATATAATTCATTAGGGGAAGAAAAAGGTAGTAGTGCAGTACATGTGCTGAACATATTTTAACAGATGTACAAGATGATTTGTCTCTAATATAACAAACATGAATCAGACATTTCATTGAAATGATACTAAATAATTTAAGGTATATAGTCCATCTACTTTTCTGGACTAATTTAAGCTTGTGGATTTCTTCTTTGTTTAAAGAGTTAACCTGGTACTATTTTTTCTGTTTTTGTTAAATTTTATTGAATTTTTGTGTATTTCACACAGAACATCTAAATCGTCTTTATACCCTCATCCCCATTGGCCCCCTCCCATACCCCCCACTGGAATTTATGCATTATGTCATTTGTGTTAAGGTCTATTGTGTCGTTAAGGTCTCCAGATGTCCCTAAGTGCAAGTTCATTCACTGAGGTCTAGTCAGCCTATCTAGAATCCCTCCCTTTAAGAAGATAACTTGATGCCTTTTAACACCATTATCACTGTAATGAATCAATCATTGTTATATTTGTTTCAATGGATTTATCATTATGAGTGCTTTCTTAGAATAAGCAAACAAAGATCATGTCATTTCTCACTTTCCCCCTCTTCCTCCCTTCTTTGTGAAAGAAATATGAACCACATTTATAGAAAAAGAGATAGTATTCATTGGGGTTGAAGAGATAACTCAGCAGTAAAGAGCACTGGTTACTCTTGCAGAGGACATGGGTTTGATTCCCAGCACCCACATGGCAGATAACAACCATCTGTAACTCCAGTTTCCAGGGATCTGATGCCCATACACATAACATAAAAATAATAAATGAAATAATTTTTTAAAAAAGAAAAGTGATAGTATTCATGAGAAAACTTCAGGGAAATATAATAAAACCCTTTTTAATTTAAACCCAATTTTCATATAAAAATCTTTCATTGAATGTGTGTAACCCTCTTATCTTCATAATTCACAAAATTAAGTTCAAAAATATCCTAAGGCACTTTGAAATCATCTATTTTATTTAACAAGAGTTGTTCTCATTGTTGCTTTTGTTATTAATCTAACTAAAATCATAAAAGTGCCCAGTATATGCAAAGCTTTTTGTGTTGGTTTTCAATCTCATTCATTAAATTGAATTTTGGAAGAGCTTATTTTTCTCTGAATGGCCTTCCATTGTGCTTAGTTATTTTATTTTGGGTTAAAATTATTAACCTCTTTTAAAAGAAATTTGGTTTCTTTAATGACAAATTGTTCTGTTGTGCAGACATTCATAGGAAGATCCTTTTAGCAGCTGCCTTTATAAATAGCATCTTGTAATCCCTGCCCCATAGTTATGGTAACCATCTGATAGTGCCACTTTTGGACATGGTAGTAGATAGGATATAAAGTTCCAGTTGCTTTGGCAAGAAAGACCCACTCCAGACAGTAGTTTATCACTCACTTGTCAGCTATTATGCAGTACTTGGTTCAGCTTCTGACAGAAAAAAATACCCTGTGCAAGTCTGAATGTAATCCTTTAATTTATTGGCAAAAACTCCATTTTTGTATTGGATTCATATATTACTCCTCTCACTAATATTTCGATGTGTAATTTACTACATTTTCATGGACTTTCATTTCCTTTCCAATATTTAAATCTTTTGGAGTTATAAAGCATGAGTCTCTTCTAGAGAAAATATAATATTATTTTCACTTTTCTGTTACATTTATAGGCCTGCATTAGATTATGCTGATTGATAGATTTTGGATACTTCTGTTTTGGGTAAATTAAAACTGAGGAATGTATCTTTTAATTCTGCACATGAAAACATTTAAAAATTATCTGTGAGTTTTAGGCAAATTTGAAAGGAAGAAGACCATCTCTACCCCAAGGACAATTTAACTTTAACTGATCAAGGAAAAATAACACAATTTAGGGAGGCTAGATGCATGAACAATTCATACAAACATAAATCTTCCATCGATCCTGAACAGTTGGTCACTTTTGTTTAAATGCTCTTATCGTTTCCTTTCTCATCAATGCCTTTTGAGAAAGCTTGGCTTATGCTGGGTAGAGAACAAATTAAGAAACTTCCTTCTTTTTTATTCAAAAATTAATATTTCATTTAGTTTTTGTGTGTACACATGCACCTGTGCCAAGTTCCATACGTGAAGGTCAGAGGAATATTTTCAGGAGTCAACTCTTACCATGTGGGTCCCAGGGATCCAACTCAGGTTGTGAGATTTGGCAGCAAACACCTTTATTCACTAAGCTTAACACCTGAAATTTAGCTTCTTAAGTATACATTTTATCAAGTATTACATCCAGATAACTTGAGGTGTCTTACAGTGATACTGCCTTTTGAGGTTCTGAAAACAAAAATGAGTTTGAAGGAAAAGAATGAGAATTTCATATGTAAAGTTCCCAAAATGAAAATATCATAAAAATTGAGGTTTTCTCTCTTAGTTCTATTTGCTCCCTTACAGGATATAAAAGTACCATGCTTTAAACAATGTAGCTGACTTTCCAAGTTTAGTACAAACATAGTCTGTTGAGAAAGGATGTTCTAAAGTCTAGGACGTGCTAATTGATAGAAAAGCTGCAGATTTGATGGCTTATAGAGAACAAAGGGCAGGGTCACTGTTTGCAGTAAAGGGATGATTTTTAAGCAAGGGTCATGACACTCAGGCTAGCTTTCTCTTAGTTGGTATTCTATGCCCAGAAATTTGTCTTAAAACACATTATATGGTATAGCATACATTGATATATCATATCTATAGGAGTATAGTATTGATCTCAGAATACAATATACAAGTTAAGCAGGTACAAATTCAAGCTTGCAATCTGGGAAATGTCAGGGTTGTCCCTGCTATAAAAAACTCCTTTCAACCATTGGCCTTCAAAGAAACTGATTTATGTTCCATGCAGCGCTATCTGAGAGTTTTACTGAAGTACCGTAGAGTTATCCTTATAAGCTATTTCCTCAGGAGAGCGAATAGAGATGTAAACTGCATCAAAGTGAAAAGCCTGAATAGTACAAGAGATGTCTGGACCATGGAGAACATGATTAAGCATGTGGTGTCAGGCATAGGAGAAGTGACCTTGTAACATTGAGAGATTACCGTTGAAGATTGCCTTCAATTTTCAAAGAAAATTATTTTACAGCCTCACAAAGATCATTCTGATAGGAAACAACATAACTGGTTTCCCATGCCCTTTCCTCTTCCAAAAATAAACCTTACATGTATTCAGTGTACATTTATTCTTAAAACTATTCTAAGAAGTTCTAGTCTATGTTTTGCATTTCGGCCATTGTAAAAGTCACCTAAAAAATCAATAAAATCAAAAGAAAAATATTTCACAATTATTTTGGAAGAAAGATTAATTCTGCCATGTTTCTTGATTATTGTAAAAGGTTTGTTAATAATGTAAATATTGCCAATACAAGCTTAAAATAGAATTCAGTAATAGTAACTAATTTTTAAGCTTTATGTAAAAATCTGCAGTTATGAAAATTCATGTTTTTGAAATATTTTATTTATTATTTTTATGTGTATTAATGTATTGCTTGCATATATGTAAGTGAACCCACGCAATGCAATGCCCACGGAGATCAGAAGAAGGTATTACGTTCTCCCAGAACTGGAACTGTGCAGAGCCGTTAACTACCATGTGGGTGCTGGGACTCAAGCCCTGGTCCTCTGCAAGAAAAGCTAGTGTTCTTAACCACCATCTCTCCAGCCCCTGAAAAATAATTTTAAGAATTATAGTTCTTCCATTTACATCTGAGAAACATGACACTTTAATAGAAAAAAAAGAAAAAAAAACCCAAAAATTAGTAAAGAAAGAAGAGAACTATCTTGCTGTGACTCTGGAAGGAGGTTGGTGAGGAGGGATAAACGTGAACAGCTACTTCTGAGGCAGGCTGTGTGGATTGAAGAAGTCCATGGCTCACTGGAGGGATATTTCTCATTACCAATGACAATGTAGCAGTCTAGGGAAGTCCTTGGAGGAAAGGATTTCTGGGAAGACTTATTCTTCCTTTCTAGAAGAGGAAGAAGGTCATGTGTATTCTTGTCTAGGATCCAACTGTCACATCTGACCCATGACATCAGGTCTACATGAAAGGCCAGAGTTTGAGAACACTCCCCAGCTTAGTAGGATAATTGAGTCAAAGGATATCTAGAATCTTCCAGTATGAGCAGAAAGCTCTGTGGTAAGGTAGACCTGATGCTTCTGGACAGAGGTGGAGGAAATATCTTTTCTCTAGAGTCCGGGCTCCATCACGTGACATCTCCATTGCCTGTGGCCTTGGGCACCAAAAGCCTGATTCCCACACACCCTGATTTCACTCCCTCCTTGAGAATCTGCTCATCTGCAGATATCCTGGCAAATATCTCAGGCCTCTGTCAAATGCCGCATTTGACACATTTCATGGTACACTTGAGAAATAAGAATACAGTTTGGAAATATTCACATTTAATTACTTTCTCAATGAGGATTTGCCTAAAATTTGAATTAGTTAGGTTAAATTAGTTAGGTTTCTCTCACCACTCAATTTAATACTATGATGATCTTTGCTCTCCCAGAAAGCAAACTCAGACTGACCATCACCAGTGATAGTTTTCAATATTCCTGGAAAGTTGTTGACATGTATTTCATAGCTGTCTAATTCTTCATATGCTTAGACAATGTATTCAATCTTTTTTGGTAAAATTTTATACACTGTTTCATTTAAAATGTATTATTTTTATGTGTATGAGCATAATGCCTGCATGTAGGTAGGTGCACCTGTGTCATGCAATGCCTGTTGAAGTCGGAAGAGGGCATCAGATCCCCAAGAACTGGAGTTAAGGAGACTTACCAGCTGCCATGTGGGTGCTGGGAATCAAACCCAGGTCCCCTGCAAGAGCAGGTGGTGCTCTTAACTGCTGAGCCATCTCTCCAGTCCTGCACTGAATGTTTCTGAAAAATCTGTATCAGTTTTCCAAAACAAGTAGGTGTTTCATTGGAATTTTCCTATCTTAATTTCTGTTATTTGTTTTTTATAACAAATCCTTCTCACTTTAGATTCTTTAATAGCTTTAAGTGCATGAATCATGTTCGTTTCAAGCTCATTCATCACACATACGATTTTATTGTTCTTTAACAGTGTTTAATAAGGAAAGAGCTCATGAGGCTTCAGTTCTCCCTAAAGAGAAGTTTGCTGGAGGAAGGAGAGACATTTTCTTCAGTGTCTTATCCACTGACAAACTGCCCATACTTCTACAAGTAATCACTCACCCATGTCCATGTAAGCCACCTTAATTAAACTCATTGGGTCACACACACAAAAAGACATGAAAATAGAAGTGGGAACTAGCTAGAAAGAGCAAGGTGCCAGGAGTGGGAGAGGGAGAAGAGTGGGTGATGGTGGTTAAATAAAATCAAAGTATACTGTATACATGTATTAAAATGTCACGATAAAATTTATTATGTATAATTAATATATGCTACGTTAAAAAAAGAGAAAGAGGTTTTATTCAAATCTATTTGCTTCCTAATTTTGCCCTAAGGTATTATCACTTAAATTTAGAGACTTAACAACTGAACCTTGTATTGAAGTTCCAGCATTAGAGGCTTGATAGTATTTTTTGGAAGCTGCCCACATGTCCTGGTTTGTGACCACATCACTAACTTCTGCTTCTGTTGCCTCATTTCCTTCTCTAGTTATACACGCCTACCTTCATCTTACTGATACCTTTAGAATTATTTTGTGCTCAACCAGATAATTCTGCATAATATTCCTGCTTTAAGACAGATTACTTAATCACATCTACCTTTTCCACATAAGGAAGCTTGTTACAAATACAGGAATTAAGATCTAATATCATTTGGGGATGAGTGTTCATCCTATCACTGTAAATACTTTACTCAGTGCCGGTTAACTTTGGTTATCAACCTGATTAAATTAAGAAATGTCCAGAGAATTAGTTTATATCTCTGCATATGTCTGTGACAGTGTTTCCAAAGACAATGAAATCATGGGGGCACTGAACAAATAAGTGGATTGATCCCTTGATGGATTCACAATATGATGACATAATATGACTGGGAGGTTAAAGTGAGGAGGTGGGCAGAGTTGTAGGAGGTCAGTTCCTTCAGGCTTTGGAGCTGTATCTCTCTTGCCCTGGCCCTTCCCTGTGTTCCCCTTTCTCTGCTTCCTGGCTATCGTGGTATGGCCTGCTCTACTCCACAAGGTCCTCACCTCCACAATGGACTGATGATACTTCTGAAATGGAATCTAAAGTAAATCCTTCCTCTCTTAGATTATTCTTATGAGGTATTTTGATAACAGAAATGAAAAATCTTGGCATGTTGGCTCTCATCAGAAATCCGAACATCAGGGAGGCTGAGACAGAAGGATTGTTCTGAGTTTGAGAAAAGCATGGATTATATAGGGAGTTCCAGACCAGCAACCTGCATTAGAAAGTGAAACCGTCTCAAAACAAACAAGTGTATGGGGGATGGAGAGAGAGAGAGAGAGAGAGAGAGAGAGAGAGAGAGAGAGAGAGAGAGAGAGAGAGAGAGAGAGAGAGAGAGAGAGAGAGGCTACCTCAGTTTCTTCAGGATGATTTATATAAGTAGCCATATACTGACCTTTCTACTGCTCTGGATTTCACATGCCCATCACCTGTGGTCTGTGGTGTCTTCTCCCAGAACAACAAATGCTCTCTCAGAGGAGACCTTGCTTTATCATTCAGAACTTGGTCTGCCATTTCAAATTCTCACTCTTCCATTCTTCCACTTCTTGTGAAAGTAGTTTGACCAGTCCCCGAAAAATCAGAATTTTCATCCAAAATAATTTTAGTGCTGTCTCCATCCTCCAGATATAGTCTGAAGGCTGGGTTATGGCTACATGAATCAGGAAGCAAGCCTGCATCTTGCTTCTCCGTACACTCCACCGGTGCAGTTTCGTCAAGTATAGTAGATTTCTTCATTCCATCTTTTCTCTGAATTTTTTTGTTTAACTTCAGGGAAAAAGCTTTCAAGACCTTTGTCTATTGCTTCCAGTTTATTTGTTTTTCATTTTTGATGTTGTATTCTTAATTATAATTTTTAAGAACATTGATTCTAGGCATCTAGTTAGTTTGCATGCCTCTATCCAACTTTTGTTAGAAGGGCAGAATTTCCAGTTCTTTATATCCAACTGTAGGGTTAAAAAAGTAATATTCTAAAGAGGAAAAAATTAACATCCTATTGTTATTAAAAATACAACTCTTCATACAATATGGAGAGGGCTAGCGCTTGCTTAATGCCCTGCCTGGTTCACTGTCTCCAGGACCAACCTAGTACAGAATGTGAGACCCATTAGTGGGCAACCTGTGGTTTCAGAGGCCTTGGCCGAACTCCATCATGTGGCCAGGACTTTGTTGACCATCAGAAACTTTATGAGCATTACTTGCTGAATCATAGCAAGGCCTGTTGACCAGGTTTGGAAAGCTCAGTGGGGTTAGCAAATGTGATGGCAAATAACTGAGAAGAAGAATGCATCCCAAATATATATGGTGCTGATGAGAACAGGAGGTAGAAACTGCTTAGGCAGTTTAGGGTAGAAGGACCCCAAAAGAAGTGACCAATTTCTTTCTTGGGTAAGTGCTGCAAATGTCCTTGGACCTTCCAGCACACATGCCCTTGCCTGAGGTCAGAAACGAAAGATGTCTCTGGTGCAGGGAATGCCAGGGGCCTATTATTTTTTATGTTATCTCTTTTTTATTAAAGGAATGTTCTGTTCCTGGAAGCTATGCTGAGGATAAGACCAGAACCTCAAGGGCCCTGAACACCTGGAATGAAAACTGAACTGGCCAGCTCATCTCTCCCTGCCCTCTTGCTACTAAACCCTTAGTAACTCCCAGGCAATGAGACTCAATGGTATTCGTCTCCCAGGGATGCTGTATGGGAGCTCTGCCTGATTTCTCTATCCTAAGCTTCCTATAATAAAATATTCCTTTACAGAACTCAAACTTTGTGGTCTGTGAAATTTCATTCTTTGAACCTTAAAGTCAAGATACCTTAAAGCTTCTGGCTTGAGGTGGCTTTGGTGGTCGCTGAGTGTCCAGGACTCTAACCTCTCCAGCTAAGCACGACAGAGCTGAAAAAGGCTCCATCACGCTCAAAGGCACTCTGTATTCCTGTATCAGTAGCAAACATATATAACAAATCAATTGTGGTGGCTTAGGAGTATCCTGAAGCTAAAGATCATGGTCTAGAACTCTGGCCAACCCTGTCCTGCCAGCTTCCCCAAGCACTCGGGTAGCCAATGAGCTGCTAGACTTGTAGCCTCTTTGTCAGTCACTGGTTAAGAAGCTGGACTGTAGAGGAAGCTGCAGGTGCCCAAGTTTGACCAATATTCCATCTTTTCTTGAATGAGTTCCTCCCCCCTCTCTCTCCCTCCCCTCCTCTCCCTTCCTCATGGGTTAAATACTTTTTTTTATCTTTGTGAATACATTTGAATTCTTTGAATTTTACCAATTTTTATTGTATTTAGATTCCCTCCCCTGTCCATACCTCCCCTTATTGCAACCTTCCCAATTTAATGTAGTCTATTCTCTATAATAAGGTCTATAGAGTCAAATTTGTATCCCTAAATGCTCTTCAGTGTACGTCCATTCACTGGAGCCTGGGTAACCATGGGTCAAACTCCTAACTCAAACTCAATAGTCTTTAAAGTACAGTAGTAAGAAGAGTGTAAAGTTAGGAACTGTCTCTTCCTCCACAATTGGCATTTTTCTGTACTTACTTTCTTACATTCTGTAATAGTTTTAGGCAAGGGTCATTTTACAATTGCTTGGAGTCAGAGTTAAGTGCATCTCCCATGGTGTATTGCTACATAAATATTTCACTCCTATAAGATGAATATATAAATATTAGATTTCATTTCAGTGGACTCATATCCTTTTTTAATGTAATGCTTTTATTAACTATTTGAGAATTTCAAATATTGACACAATGTATTTTTAATTTTATTATAGACTTTCCAAATCCTTTTCACTGTGGAGCCTAAAATCCAGGGGGTTTAGTTTTATAAGCAAATGCTTGCATATCATTGATCTTATGCTACTTCTTAATGAAATATACTTTGTTGGGCCTTGTATTTCTTATTATGGAAGTACATCTTCTTGGCATTGGCAAAATATATGTACACTTGGACACAAGCAAGGCAGTATGTGGTGAGGTAAACACCCAAGCACTTCTAATTTATGATTTCCCTATTTCTAGGTGTCCTCTGCATACTGTAGCCTAGCAGATAGAAATAAGGACATGAACAAGTCTTGGTAGCTATTTGTAAGCCCCTTCTTTAAGTGGGACATATCATCTCTGTTTTATGTTATGAAAAGCAACATGCAGATAGAGCTGGGAAATTAAAAAATATTTTCCAGAGATAATTTAGAAATATAGCAAATCATCAACACCTCTCAATACAATGTTAAGAATGAGATGAGATGATTTGATAATAAAGACAGTAGTAAAAATTGTTGAGGAAATTATTGTGTAATCTAGCCAAAAGTATTAAGGGCATTAATCCTGAGAGACATGAAATTTCTGTATCATCTGTTCTATCCTAGTTTTATTCTACTACCTTGATAAAATACCCTCACAAAAAGCAACTTAGGAAAGGAAGGGATGAATTTAGTTACATATTATAGTCCATCACAGTAGGGAAGTCAATGTGGTAGGAACTTAAAATGCCTAAGTCACATGACATTCACAGTCAAGAGCAGAAAATGTATGCATGCATCCTACTTAGCTCACCTTCTCTATTCATACAGTCTAGGACCCAAATCCAGGGAATGGTGCCACCCATATCCACAGTAGGCTAGGTCTTCCTACATC
The DNA here is from genome assembly GCF_000622305.1 of Nannospalax galili. Lineage (NCBI taxonomy): Eukaryota > Metazoa > Chordata > Mammalia > Rodentia > Spalacidae > Nannospalax > Nannospalax galili. The sequence continues at coordinate 7,872,146 of NW_008337147.1, forward strand.
AGTTAAAGCAATTAAGACAGTCAAGACAGTCCCCCACAGGCTTGCCTACTGATCTAGACAATTCTTCATTGAAACACTTCCCAGATAATTCCACATTGTGTCAAGTTGATTAAATTAACTATCACAATTCCCTATTAAGGTATGATCTGTATGTAGTGTGTATGTGTGTGTGTGTATGTGTGTGTATGTGATGTGTGTGTAGATTTTAGGATTGAAATAAATATAAATTAGCTAAAACAAAATTTGGAACCAGGATTTATTTTGAGAACTTTGTGGTATGTCAAACATTCAAAGTGCAACACGGCATGTTAGCCCACACCTTTAATCCCAACACTCAGAATGTAGAGGCTGGCAGATCTCTGTGAGAGTCAGGCCAGCCTGGTCTACACTGTAAGTTCTAGCCAGGCCAGATAGGGCTACAGAGAGATTCTATCTCAAAAATAAAAAATCCAAGTGCAGAAATAGTAGTTAGCAGGAGGTAACTGGACCAGGGGCAGGTGAACTTTGAAGCTCAAACTGTTGTATATTTTGAATATTTTTGTTATGCATTCTGTGTTTAGTTAGGCTTTTTATGTGAAAAAAATAGCATAACCAACCTAATGTAGAAAAGATATATTTTGGCTTATAGTTTTAGAGTGATCACTTACCTGAATAGAACATCAGGATTCCAGTAGTGGATGGAGGAGGTTCTTTATCTTGTAGCAGAGAGGAAGCAGAGTAAGAGAAAAGGGCAAGGCACCAGACACTAGGTATAACTTTCAATGCATAACCCCCTAGCTATGATCACTAAAAAAAACTAGGCCAACCTTCTGTAGGGTCCACAATTTTATAATGCCACCAGCTGGATACCAAAGCTTAATGATATGGCATGGCTTGGAGGAGCATATTTCTTATTCAAATCATAAGACTTTAAAGATATTTTATTTAACTATTTTTCAACATCTATTTTATTGAATTTTTGTGCATTTTATATATCTCAGTCATATTTAGAACCTCCTCCTTTATCTGCACCCCCCCTATAACTCATCCACTGTATTTCATTGCACACTGAGGAAGAGGGGGAGTGGAAAGATTGTAGGAGCCAGGGGTGGTAGACGGCCATAAGAAAACAGAGTTTTCCAGGCTTCTGGGAACTTGCTCATATGAGTTTACAGCAATGGTGGCAGCATGCACAACACCCATGCAAACTCAGCTGTAATACTTTTTATCTCCAACACTTTCCAACCCTTTCAAAGTTTCAGCCAATAGACAGTTGCAAGTTGCTTTTTCTCTGATTCTCAGATTGTGGTTCCTGTATCTTAGAGAATGAGATGAGTTAGTCTTTCTTAATCTCAATTCAGAAGTCTACAAGAGTATCTAGTTCACTTAGCTTCAATGTGTTTTCTATCCTTGGTCACTCCATTGCATGAAACACATGTTGATGATCTTAAATTCTGCAGCACAGCTCGATCAGCTACCAAAAGCTCACAAGACAAGTGTGTCTGGATTATTATTAAATAATATATAGATGACACTAGGAATACATGAAAAGGGTTTGGGATCACTGTAAAAAGAATTCTCTAGTCACATTAGCTGCAAAGTCATATAAGTTTAAAAATCATTTTGAAAATTATTAAGAAATTAACTTAGATCTGTAAAGTATTATGAAATTCTTCACCAGTGATTGCCTTGTTGCAGAACTGTTTGAGGGCAGATATGGGTATTTTAAATATGATCATCAAATATCACACTACTAAATGAATTACACTATTATTAGTATTGTTTATACACATTTTTAATAATTAAAGAGTAAGTTTTAGTTATTTTTGAAAGTTTGCAGAGCCACAACATATTAATATACTAAAAATACAGCGAATAAGAATTATTTATAGCAATATACTTGATGATTGAGTAGATAAAACATCTTTTAAACACAAGAAATTGGGGCTGGAAAGATGGTTCAGCAGTTAAAGAACACTGACTGCTCTTGCAGATGACCCGGGTTCGATTCCCAGCATCCACAAGGCAGCTTTGAACCATCCTTAACTCCAGTTCCAGGCGAATCTGAAGCCCTCTTCTGACTTCCACGACATTGCATGGCACAAGTGCACTTACATACATGCAGGCAATACACTTATACACATAAAATAAAAATAATAAAGTATTTTTAAAAACAAAAAATTATCTGAATTTTCACTCTAACTTTTCAACATTTCTAGGTCATTCACACTTGTAGATTGAAAAGTTTAAGAACCACAAGAATATGTAAATAAATGCTTCTTTAGCTGTGAAAAGCCAATGTATATATAATTTATTAATGCTTTGTATTTTGTTGAAGTATTTTATCTGAGATCTGCCCCCCTTTTTTCAATGGCAAATGATATATTAACAGCAATGCTAATGTTTTTAAATGTTAAACTTCATTATTTTCTATTTTCTCAAATATAAATGATGCTTTTCTTTAATGTTTCTACTGTATTCAGGCTACACCTTCAGTTTTTCACCCTTAGGGAGAAGAGAGAAAATCCTGCCTGAAGTCTTCATTGATTACCATTTAGTCTTAAAGCTCACTCCTTTGAATAGGTTTTTCTAGGTTTCAAGAACTACTTACTTATAGTTCATATTCTATGTGATGTATGCAGTTTACATATAATATATGCATTATTATTATTATCACCTGATTAAGCAGAAGACATAGGCCTTGATTTGTAACCTTTGCCAATTTATGAATGATTCAAGTCACAGGAAGTCTGTAATAATCTCAAGTATCTTAAGTCTTAAGTCAGAGGTACACTTGAGAAAACTTCTGTATACAATTGATTATGTACAGCTAGGACAGGTAGGACAGCCCACTCTAGTACACCACTGACTCACTGAGGCACTTTATATGGTCTCGCCCATCATGAACATCTTAGGTACAGATGAGGAGCACTGCTGAGAGCAATCAAGTTTTCCGTGAGTTTTGTTAGAATTAGACATCAAAGCATAGGTTAAGAAAGAAAGTCAAGAGCAAGGCTTGGCAGAGAACATCTATTATCCTAGTACTTGGGAGGTAGAAGCAGGAGGATCAGAGTTCAAGGTCACCATCAGCTAGTGCATTGTAGGTTATCCTGAGAAACATGAGACGCTGACCAAGAAAACAAAAAAAGAAAGACAGAGAGAAAAAAAAAATAAAGAGAAAGCAAAAAGGAAGGAGGGAGGGAAGGAGAAACTCATTCAAGAAAAGATGGAATATTCATCAATCTTGGAGACCTGCAGCTTCCCATAAAAACTATATTATTAGCTTTCACTCATAGATATATGTGTGTCCTTTACCAATAAATTTTGAGTACCATTTTCTACATTAAAAACTATAACAGCAAAAGTTGTTCTATTTGTAAGTGGAGATGGAGGTATAAGTGGAGAGTTGTATCGGTGTCAGTTGTCTTGTCCTGATAGTGAACCACTGAAGATGCCTCAAGTAGCCAATATTCTGATGTTTTCAGGTAAAGGACTTTTAAAGTGAAGGAAAAAAACAAACTTCAAAGGAGTAAAACCAATTATTACAGACAACATTCTATATCATTTTTCCTATATATGGCCTTTTATTTCTCAAAATAAATTATTTAAAATTTAAAATAAGAAAAAAAACTTATTTAAGATAATTTTCCATTAAACTTAAAGGAATTTTTATATGTTATGTGAAACTGAAAGATTTTATAACATGCTCAAATATTCAGCCGAAAGCTGAGTTGTACAAATGCAAACTCACTCAAAGTAATGTAAAATAGTTCTAAAAATTTTCCAGAAAATTTCAGTCACTCTTAAAACCATCTCCCTGGTTATTTTATGAACATTTCAATATACTTTTAAATGTCTACTGCATAATGATTAGCTTCTTATGATATTTTATTACATTTTATTTAGTTAAATTAGAATGGCAAAAGCTCATCAATATATTTTGTACTCTGCCATTTTAATCACATATTTACTCTTTCTTTTTAAGTCAAACAGTGAAGGCAGATGAAGGTTTCTGGTCTTGAAGGCATTGATAATATGCCCTTTTATCATTTGAGGTCAAGACTAGACCTGTAGATTACCTACATAGAGCTCGAAAGGCAATTAGTGGCATGAAATAGCTAAGGAGCTGAAAAAAAATATCCAGTATCCACTAAGTACAGTGGTCTAGAGTTGGTCAAGTTATTATGTTAACTGTAGACTTGCTTTGTAAACATAGCTGTTCTACTTGCTTACTGTTACTATGCCAAAACACCATAACCAAAAGCAACTTCGGGAGAAAAGAGTTGATTTCTCTTACAGGTTGCAGTCTCATCATCAAGAAAAACCAAGGCAGGAGCTCACGACAAGAACCTGGAAGCAAGAACTGAGCCAGAGACCTTGAAGGAAAGCTGCTTACTGGCTTGCTCCCTCTGGCTTGCTCAGCTATCTGTCCTTATCTTAGCATTTATTAAATTTTATTAAGGTACATTCATTATGACCAACTCAATATTGACATAGTTTGTTTGTCACAATAAAGATTTTTGTTTGTTTTTACAATGTATTTTTATTTAATTTTTGTGCATTTCATACATCGTAATCACATTTAAACCCCATCCCATATCTGAAACCCCCTCATAGACCCCCCACCAGTATGTTAAGGCCTATAAAATCTAATTTGTTTACCCAGATGTCCTTCAGTGTGAGTTCACCCTTTGGAGCCTGGTCAGCCTCTGTAGCATCACTTCCTTAAAGAAGACCAACTCCCCCTCACCCATCAGTGATTAGCTGCCAATAATTCCTCAGATAATGTTGATAATTCTTATCCATTTCCATAGTTCTATTAGTCATTACATTTTAGAAAATCATATCTAGGCAAATCATCACCCACTCATTAATAAACTATAAATATAAAATAAAGTATGCATTTTGATCTTGTCTTGGAAAAGAAAGATCGGAATAAACAGAATTCTTTAATTGATATATTCTTGTGTTACCTCTTCAGAGCAAGTGGTAAAGATCTGGATCTTGACATAGCAGTAATTAGTAACTACTTTGAAAAGATTAAGAAATAAAATATCAGTCACTAGAAACTATATTAACTCTATTATTGACTTTCTTTGTGATAGCAGTCAAGGACTTTAATCTCACTGGTTCTCAGAATTTCCATTTTAGAATGGGCATAAGTTTCTACCATATCTCAAGCGTTGCTGTAAAAATGAAAAGAAATATAGCTATATAAAAGAACTGGGAGGTGTTGGAGAGATGACTCAGTGGTTAAGAGCATTGACTACTTTTCCAGGGGACCTGGGTTTGAATTCCAGCACCCACACGGTGGCTAACAACCATCCATAACTCCAGTTCCAGGGAATCCAACTCCCTGTTCTGACCTTTGTAAGCACTGCATGACATGGGTACACTTACATGTATACACTATACATGTAATACATTAATACACATAAAGCAAAAATAATAAAATATTTAAAAAGAGTTTGGGGCAGTGTGAGTTTCTGGCCATTATACTTCTAGATTTAAAGTAGATAACTTCCATTTTCTTTCCTTCATGGATATTTTGGAAGTCTACTAAAACAAGAGGAGAAAGAAGACAAGGAAGAGAAGAAAACCAGGCACACTGGCACACACCTGCAATCGCAGCACTTAGGAGGCTGAAGCTCGTATTTATGGGTTTGAGGCTGGCTTGGGCTACAGAGTAAGACTTTGTCTAAAAAAATAGAAAGAAGAAAGAAAAAATAAAGAAAGTGAGGAGGAGAAAGAGAAGGAAGAAAAAAAGGAAAAGAGGAGGAGGAGAAGGATAAAGGTAGGATTTAATATTGGATAAGAAACATATTTTCACCAAAATAGGGGCAACTACTTCCTGAAAGACAACATGTTGAAAACCTTTTTAAAAGCTTATTTAGAACACCATCTGGTCCCAACATGCTTCATAAAACAATGAGTAGATGATGGGGCTTGGCACATCTACCTTGTTTCCACTAAGTGAAGGAGTGTTTGCCATAATATCTCCTAATGGAGGAACAGCAAACTACAAAGTGATGAACAGCAAGTGTGACCCAGTTCATTAGGAAAAAACCACCAAATTATAAATGGCATTGTGATAAATAGCACATCAAAGACTGAGCATGCTTGCAGTCATCAGTATGTTGACAACACCCTAAGGACCCACTAACAGTCTCTAAAATAATAGACGCACAGAAAGCAGCAGGACTGGAAAACTGAACAGATTGCAGGGCTGAGCTACCATGGGAGAAGCCAAAAGCGCAGTGCAGAAAATCCTTGGACTGGTCAGAGCTGTGGCACTACTTCAGCACAGTGAGGATGCCAGTACGCCCAAGGATACCCTTCAAAATTGAAGTGCTGTTTTTCTTACTGATAACAATCTTTAAAGTCTTTATGGCTAGTTATCATAAGGAATCATGCTAGTTTAATGCTGTTTTTAACAGGAAGTACTCTATATGAGAAAATTTTATCTAATGAAGTAGAATTACTCAAAACTCTCCAAATGGCCATTTTATGATAAGCCTGTTAGGTGGCAATTTTTTTAACACCTTCTTATTTCACAGCTGTTTTAACTTATTAGTAGCTTTGAAAATGAAATTTCACTCCTTAATACCATAGAATCCTGGATCATTGGGTCTTCTAAATATCTGGGGAAAATCTTATCTTTTTGTTCACTATCTAACTTAGGGTATGTCACATAATAATGAATTGCAAGTAGAAAGGAATGCAGTGATTTGCATCCCCCCCCCTCTCCAAACAGGGTAGTAGGGAACAAAGCAATACAAGCAATGTCAGAGCTGAGATGTCAGCCAGCTACTTCCTTAGGCCAGGGAAGGCATTTTCCCTGACAACAATGCATCTTACATTTTCACGAAGTTGGAAAGGACAAGAAAGAAAAACTACTTGCAAACAATATAATTTTTTAAAGTATGTGGATATTTGGAGTCCATTACGTTTTTTGTTTTTTTTTTTCGAATTTTACTAACATCTATAAACTCCACTGCACCATACCCTCTTTCTTCTTGTCCCTTTTGTTAACTCTTCTTTATAGATATTCACTCAAGGAAGGAAATGCATGGGCCACAAGTGTTGCTTTAGCTGTGATAGAGCAGTATGGATGCCACCTGGTTAGAGTAAAGTAGGCCGTGCTCCAATGACAAAAGATCTGCAAACTTCAGCGTCACACCATTTCAAATGTTTATTCCTTGCTCATAAAACATGCAGTAGAGTCCTGAATAAAAGCAGGGCTAGGCAGCAGGAAGCTCAGGGATTCATATTGCTGCTTCCTTTTGGTCTCAAGATCACACTATGTTGATGTTTGGATTTTATTCACTACCTTTGACAAGTAAATGCAGTGAGGAAATTGATATTTGTTGTATGAATGAGAATTTCCACCTTTAGTGTATTTTAAAACTCACCAAGTTTTTATAACCACGTATATTAGGGGACTTTGGCTGAGAAGAAAGAAAGAAATGACTTTTTCTTTTTGAGGCTATTAAGAAATAGTCATAAGATGATGTATTTTTCCTAAAAATTTAAGAACATTCAGATACTCTTTGTACAAGTTCCTTCTGGATAATATACACAAATACCAGAAGCATGTTCAGACACCATGATCCTGTCTTTGAGGTTTTATTTTATGAAGGAGGATGACAGATGGAGGTGCCACCCTGTCCTAACAGAGATTTTGCTAATTTCACAGGAGGTAGCCAGAAAATATCAACTGGAGAGATGCTTTTTCTATACACCTACTCAGTAGTAGCTATAAAATGTCAAGGGGAAAAAAACTGAAAAGCTTTTACTTCTGTAAGCCCCATGTACTAAACCATGAACAGCACAGTGCTCTTTTCCTTTTTGGTTTTCATTTTCTTCATTTACAAATAAATGCCACCCGCAATGGCCAAGACTGAACATTTAAAAAATATCTTCTTTGTGCATTCATTCACCATCATGTTTTAATTCCATCACTGACTAAGGCTTTAAATGAGAAGTCAAATTTTATTTCTTTGATTTGATACAAGTGATATAATGTATTTCATGATTTTAATTTTATCCTAAATTGTATGTCTTTCATAAGTATGTCTTTCATTGCATTTTTAACCTATCCACCTTGTGTGAATGGAGTAACAGGTCAGGCAGCTTTTCTCTATTATGCAAAAGGGCTGAGATAATAACTTCAAAGGAGAGAAGGTTTATTTTGGCTCAAACTTACAGAGCTTTTAGTTCATAACATAAGTCCATTGCTTTTAGCTCCGTAACAAGATTGAAATATAGAATAAAAGCATGGCCTAGGAAAGTTGCCTACCTCATCACAGCCAGAAAGTAGAGAAAGATACAGGAATGGGCCAGGGACAAGGTCTACAATTCAAAGGCACTTCTGTAAGTGACTTATTTCCTCTAACCAGCTTCCTAGAAGTTTCTTTCCTAGAAGTCTGTTGAGTAATAACTCAGTACTGGACTTATCAATCCAGTGATGGAGTGATTGCCTTCAACTGTCCTTCAATACCTCTCCTAGATGAGAACCAGGCAGGCCTTCAACACAGGAGTTTGTGATTGTGTTGGGGGGAGGTGAGATACTTAATATCTAGATCATAAAACATATACTAAATATCTTTACTGAAATCATGCCATACTTGGGAAATTTATGTTCTCAGATCAAATAAAAAATTAATTATTAGCAACTTACACAGCAGAATAATATATCATAAAAATGACTCTTGTGAAATATGCATCTTTTTAAAAAGTGAAAATTAATACTTGTCTTAAAATATTAAAATGGACATAGAATTTTTGTAAATAAACAAAAGTAACATTGTAATCATCAGTTTAAATCAGAGCTGCTTTAATTAGAGGATGTATTTGTTACTTACTCATTGTTGTGACCTGGCAAAAGCAACTTAAGGAAAGGTTTATTTTGGCTCAGAGTTCCAGGGTACAGTCTATTTCAGCAAGGAAGCCATGGCAGAGCAAATGAAGAGGCCACTGGTCGTTGCATCTGCATCAGGAGGCAGAGAATGAGCAGAACAGCTGGGGACTAAGTTTTAAACACATGAGCCCACGGCTCATTCAAACCACAACACAGAGCTTTCTAAAGAAGTTCTTTGGAATTGGAATATCAGCTTTGCTTATCCAAACAGTCAGTCTGCTTCCAGCTCTTTGTAACATCCCTGGGGTACAACACTGTTTTCTGACTCAAGATGATGATTTTTGTTATTTATTTTGGGGAATTTTGGGGAGAGTTTTTTTTTGTTTTTGTTTTTTGAGACAGGTTCACACATAACCCAGGCTGGCCTTAAACTTCTGATCCACATGCATCTACTTCTTTTTTAAAAAATTAATTGAATTTTTTGTGAGTTTTATACAATGTATTTTGATCATATTTAGATCCTATCCCTTTTATATACCCCCACCAGTTTTCATATACTTTGTCACATACTTTAAGGCCTGTAGAGCCAAGTTTGTGTCCCCAAATGTCCTTAAGTGTGCATCCATCCACTAGAGCCTGATTAACCTATCTAGTATCACATACTTACAGAAAGCCAACACTCCCTTTCCCATTAGTTATTGGTCGTCAGTAGTTCCTCTGCTAAGGTTGGGGCTTCTTACCCATTCCCCTCTTCTATGCTGGGATTTCATCTGCTTTGAGCTTAAATGGGTGTTATGTGTGCTGTTACCCTTGCTGTATATTCATATGAATAATTTTCCAGCTGTCTGGAAAACTGTTTCCATGTGGCTATCAGCATCTACTTCTTAATTACTAGAATTACAGGCATGCACCACAGAGCCTGATGTATGTGATTCTGGGGATCCAAACAGGTCCTTGCACATGCTAGATAAGCACTCTATAAATAGAGCTAACCCAACCCCCAAAATAGTTTTTGAATGCCTCACAAAAAAATAGAATAACCGATGGAAAAAAAAAGAAACCTTTTTCTGTGTTTAAAGGATGCTGTGTTATATGCAGCATCCTTTAAAGGGTGATTCACAATGCTTCCACCTAAGATGACTTCACTTTCCTTCAGTGTAAGCCAGTGACATGGCCTATCTGGTGACAAAAAAGGAAAAAGAAACATATTTAAACTAGGTATCCTTGAGCTCTGACACAAGCTAGAATCTTCACTACAAGGGACAAAGGAAAGAATAAATGTTGAGGATAGTTAAGATTCCAATGGACTTGGTATTTAAATTATCACTTACAGAATCTGCACTTAGGCAATTTTTAACATCTTATGTTTGGAAGCAATTAACAATGACATTTTTCATCAGTATCATTTAAGGGGTTTTTATGACTTCAAGATGTCTTTGAATACCTACTGTTTATTATTTGGTAAGCTTGTAGTTTACTATGTATAATTGGGGATATCATAGTAGATAATCAGATTCAATGTTGTAAATGATGCCAGGCTCATTGCATGTCCTGGAAGAGGTGCCCTTGAGTATGCGACCATTATACAGACTGTGCTTTACTACTGTGAGGTTAAAGTTGCCTACTAGACTGGTCTTTACATTGAGTAGGATTTTGTGACGTGGGATTACCAAAAGATTGCTTCATAATCATGGGGGATATATCAATTTCATTTACTATGAGTTTTGTAGAAGGTGAATTTCACTGTGTTCATTTCTGTGCTTCCCATGAGACTCCACCTCAAGTGAAACATGAGGATTGTCAAAAAATCCACAATAATAACATCATCCATTTTTCATGAAAAAGTTTATTCTACCTTTATAGCCAGCATTAAATAATTACTTATGTTCCTTCTCCAGATAGAAGCCTGAGACTCAGATCTATTAAATCATTTATGAACTTATAGACCAAACTTGAAATGTCACTTTGCCAGGTGCCTGTTCCCAGATATCATAAGGGTCTTTCTGTGAAGACTTGTCTACACTAGAATGGAATTAATTTAACCTTAAGGGTTCTTAGCAATCTGTCTTGTTGAACACAGTTCTCTTGAAATTTGCAATGGGTCTTGCATACTTTGAAATAGATTAATATGGCTTTTTTTCTTCAGTACTAAAAGCATCCATCTCTTTCCTTCAGTAACAGAACTGGACAGTATTGTCATCACCAGATGATATGTTTTTATACAAATTTCTCTGCTTATATTTTCTCTTTACTGATTTGGAGCAAGGACTCTTGTAAATTGGTTGTTAAACAGAGTCCTTGTTTGAAATTAAAGTCTATCAGTTTACAATTAAATAAATTACATTAAAAATAAAGATTAAAGATACCAAAAAATCATCTTTCTTAATTAAGTATACTGTATTAATTAATATCTATGTCCTTAGGGTTACTTAGTACTATGTGTATATGACAGAAATGCTTTATGATGATAAACCACTTCTTATCTCTTTTCTTCACTGAATTTGAGGACCATAGACCAGCCAACGGTGAGAATGAGGAAAGAACACAGTATTTACACAACAGAAATAATTTGTATGTGAAAATTCATTAATTCAAATGGTATTCCATCATGTTGGTATCTAGAATAACAAAAATCTTCCAAAATCATATACTGTCCAATAATACACATTCATAAATTTCGGTAAGTTACATTATATTGATCTCAGAGTTCTTATTGAAAATTTCACTATTTGATATACTGAAAAATACTGTTTAAAGATAAGGGACTCATTCAATGATCATTCATCAAGGAGCATTTATTGAATAGAATAATATATGTCCTAATTTCAAATATTGATTTATTTTTCCATGATTTCTGTACACAAATTACTGACTTTAATGTTAGAAATAGTTTATCTTTAAAATGAGTGATTTTGGGGCTGGAGAGATGGCTCAGTGGTTAAGAACACTGACTGTTCTTTCAGAGGACCCAGGTTTGATTCCCAGCACCCACATGGTGGCTATGAACCGTCCTTAACTCCAGTTCCAAGGGAATCTCAAACCCTCTTCTGACCTCTGCTGAATTGCACAACACAGGTGCATTCACTTACATGCAGACAATACACTCATGCACATAAAATAAAAAATAATAAATAAAATATTTTTTTTTAAAAAATGAGTGATTTCTTCTATGTCTACAAACATCCAGTTTTTAAGTTTTTAAATTTACTTTTTAACCACTTGAATGAAATTTAAGCAATTCATTTCCATTGATTAAGAAAGAACATAATTATGTTCTTATGGAAAGAGAACATAATCTTTAAGTCCTCTTTGCAAATCATAACAGTTATTTTAAAATTAAATATATTGAAAAATATAAGAAAATTAAACAAATTACTTTTTCTTTCAATCAGCTATGTTACCATTGGAAGAATGAACCAAACATTAACCAAAATAATCCTGAGGCCTCAGAGACAAATTCCTACCATTCATAAAGAAAACAATGGGCAAAGAGATTTCAGTAATCAGAGGACAAGACTCTGGGGTGTTGGGGTGTTTTTGGTTTTGTTGGTGGCAGTGGTAGTGGTTTTGTTTTGTTTGTTTTGTTTGTTTTGTTTTGTATTGTCTTTTTGAGACAGGGTCTCCCTGTAGCCACAGATGGCCTGGAACTGACTATAGAGACCAAACTGGCCTGGATCTCAGAGATCTGCCTGCCTCTACCTCCCCAGGTTTTGGGCTAAAGCCCTGAGCCACCACACCCCACAAAACTCTGTTTTCAAGTCTAAATTTCTGTAGACTGAGGAAGGGGAGTGACAACTATATCAAAGACATTTCAAGGTGCAGTATCTCGGCATTTATTCATTCTAATGGATTTGGCATAGAATGAACATGTTAGGTACCCTAGGCAAGGGACCGTACTAGTTATTATTCTCTGAATCTCTTCCATGGAACACCTACCAAAAATTTGAGATAAAGGCTGGATAAGTGTGAAAGCAGCAGTTAAGCTTCTAGAATTAACAACTAAGCTTTCCAGAAGCATAAAATTAATTTTTAAATTTGTTTTTATTTTATGTACATGAGTGTTCTGCCTGTATGTATGTAAGTGCACGCATGTTGTTCAGAGCCTGAGGAAGCCAGAAGAGGCTGTCAGATATTATGGAACTGGAGTTAAGGATGGTTGTCAGTTACCATGTGAGTGTTGGGAATGGAACCTGGGCCCTCTGGGAGAGCAGCCAGTGCTCTTAACTGCTGAGTCATCTCTCCAGTTGCCCCCCCCCAAAATAAAATTTCTAAAAAATAAAATTCCATTTTTTAAAAACTAATTTCTTTGTAGTTGATTGCAATAGTGTTTTGAATGAACAAATGAAATTGTTAGACTACTGTCACAAGATCCAGGATTCAATGCAAAAATGGGTAAGTTGAGAGGTTTCTAACTACTAATGTCCTACATTTTAGGAGAAGGGAGATGTATTTTTGACATGAGAATCTATTAAAATGAGAAGTCTCACTTCCTCCAATAAAAATATGTTTGTAATAGTTTTAAGAAAGCTGTACTTGAATCACAGTATATGTTCATAGAAAGAACAAGAAAAGCCCCCAAGCAAATTTTCAAGTTTTTTAAATGTGATGTGATCTTAAGCAAATCATTGAACTTTTCCGACTTTAGAATTCTTTGTGTAAAATTATGATAACATGTCTTTCTTAATCTGCTTCAGTTTTCTGGGGAGTACTGTTGTATATGAAACTTTTCCTGGGGAGACCAATACACACACATGCCTACTCACAGCACAAAGAGAACCCACGACAGACCAAATTAATGATTACATCAAAATCTAATTTGGTGAACCAATGAGTTTTTAATGGGATTATTAACAAGAATATGGGTGAGGGGTAACTTAAAGCAGCATAAATGACTCAAAAATCGTTACATCACCCAAAAGTCCACCCACCATGGGTGACAGCTCATGAAAGCTGCATCCCTAGAGCTCTTGCAACTTTGCTGGTCAGTCTTTTCCTGCAGCAGTTTACTGTTTCTTTAATCCTTGGGAGGGCTCCTTGTGAATCTTGTAATTTTCAGCTTTTACATACATGTGAAATTTATTTCATGAGTCTTATGAGCTGCCTTCTACCTCCTGTAAAGAATAACAAGTACATATAAGGAAATACATCTGGACATCACTATACATTTTATATTGTGTTAATTAGTTGATCATCATTACAGTGGTTATATGAGAACGTCCCCCATAGACTCCAAGTATTTGAACACTTGGTCAGTTGATGGTATGGTTGGGAAGGTCATGGATCCTTTCAAGGCCTTCCTGGAGGAAGCATCTGTTGGGGTGGGTTTTGAGAGTTCATAGCTTCATCCCAATTCTAGTTTTTCTCTCTACTTCCAGTGCTTCATTGACAATGTGAGCTCTCAGCTTTCTGTTCCAGCTGCCTCCTACCACGCCTCCATTCTGTGATGGACTCTTATCCCCCTGGAACCATAAGCCAAATAAACTCTTTCTTCTATAAGTTGTCTTCATCATGTTGTTTTAGCATAGCAACAGAAAAGTAACAAATATCATTTATCATGAATTGGCATTGTTCTTACAAGTTTTAGCTCCTAGTGAGGCTTTTCCAGCAAATACTTCTGAGGGAAGGGCTGTGAACTTGAGATAGATAATCAAAATGAGTTCTTCCTTTCCCCTTTCTTTCCCTTCCATTTCTCTTTCTTCAAAGGAAACATGAGGGGGCTGGAGAGATGGTCCAGTGGTTAAGAGCACTGACTGTTCTTGCAGAGAACCCAGGTTCGAATCCTAGTACCCACATGTGAGCTAACAACCGTCATTACTCCAGTTCCTGGGGAACTTGATGCCTTCTTCTGACCTCCAAGGCATTGCATGACATGGGTGCATTTACATATATGCAGGCAATACACTCACACACATAAAATAAGAATAATAAATAAATATTTTGAAAAGCATGAGAATATAAGTACGTTCACTCAGAACATTATGAGAAGGGTTACCCATACTGAAAATATCTTTGTTCCTACTTTTAATACTGTATTGATCTATGAGATGAATTCCCTGTATAAAACTTTTTCCTGACTAATCCAACAAATGTGGTGCTACCATTATTAAATTAATATTTGTGTTTTTTTTTTTTTTCTTTGGAGCCAGGGTCTCCCTGTAGCCCCAGCTGGTCTGGCACTCGCTATGTTGACCAGGCTGGCCTCGCTCTTTCGGAGATCTGCTTGCCTGTACCTCCTGAGTGCTGGGACTAAAGGTGTGCCACCATACCTGCCTAATATTTTTAATTGCATTTAAAATTGTATGCTGTTTCTGAACATTCTACTCCATTCAGTTATTTAACATTTATCCTTTACTTCCCCAAATTACTTGTAAGTTTGCTTAGAATTGATATAAAGGCCACTACTAACATATATATCTCAAACAGAACCTACTACCACGCCATGCACAGGACAGGGATTCACAAGAAAATTTTGCTTAATGTTTAGGAAAACCATGTGGTTATTTATACTAGTTGAAACCATCTTTGGATTTTTTTTTTTTTTTTTTTGAGACAGGGTCCCACGTAACCCAGGATGGCCTCCAACTTGTTATGTATCAAGGAACTTCTGAGTTTCCTGCCTTTCTCTTGAGTGCTGGAATTACAGGTGTGTTCTAGCACCAAGTTTTTATACAGTGCTGGGAATCAAACTCAGGCCTCACACATGGTAGATAAGCACTCTGCTAACTGAGCTACATCAACCTGCTTGGTATTTTTTTTTTTTTTTTAGAAAGATACCTTTAGGAAGGTGGTGATCTTGCTGCATGCACAATCATAAAGAACAGAGTTCAGATCCCAGAATCTATGAAACAAGTCCTGCAACCAAGAAATGTTTTTAACTCTAGATGAAAATAATCTAACAAAGGCCTCCGTGTGCTCAGAGGCATGGGCACCTGCAAACACATGTATGTTCACAGACTCTAACACACACATTTACACATTTACAAAGAAACAAAAGAAAGGAAGGGAAAGAGGAAGGGAGGAAGGAAAGAAGGAACAAGGAAGGAACGAAGACTGAGCTGAGCAGCATCACTTTCTTGACTTAAACTCCAGGATACTAATTGATTGGGAAGATTTATGGATGAATTTCATGGAATCAGTAATGGTTCTCTCTAAATTCGAAGAAACTACATAAACTGCAGAAAACTCTAGGAACACATGTTGTCTCAAATTAATGTCACTAAACGAGTTCATTATGTTAGATTGGGAAGAATAGCATCAAATGAGAAATTATGCTGTACCTGTAGCATATGATCAGTGATTCTGTGATTATTAAGTTAATATTTCAAGAAGTTTAGGATTGCTGAGCATTTTAAATTTCTGAATTCATATTTTCTTACATTAAAATGTATGTTTACTATGTTATTATAGCAAAACTTTAATTCTGCATTTCTCAAACAAGAGTGAATAATTTGTGACAAATGAAAAATATGTCAAAATATTTATGCATTAATAATTGAAGAGTCACATGAGTTGTTAATCTTTTTACTCATATTCTACAAACTGAATTGCAGGAGTTAGATTAACAGAACTATGAAAAAAATTATTTGTTAAGGAAAGCTTACCAGCTTTTATAAGTCCACTTTTAAAATGTCTATGGTTAAAAGAACTTTTGTAGAATAAGTATTAACATCATATGTTTCTCATCTTTAAAGTATTCTTATACATTTAGGTAAATTTCCAACTGTGGTTAAAGAGAATTTAAATGTATTGTTGCTAGACTGAACTTTAATGATTCTATTTTAAAGATACTTTCAAGGAAGGCTTTAAGCCAAATGCTTACCATTTCTGTGGTTTTGTGATTTGAAAAAAAGATCATAGCATGACTTAGAAACAAAAGTGATTTAGCATCATTTCCATTTTCTTTTGTTAATAGTGTAAGCATAAACCACAAAGGATCTAGATACATTTATGAGGACTTTTTACAGTTGTGGAATTCTCTTCTGATGTCTAACCTTTCAAAATGACATGATAATAGGCTTTTCTGTATATATTTTCAGAATTACATATTTCTTGATGTTTCTCTCCCCAACTCAGCTTAGTATTAAAAAACAAACAAACAAACAACAAAAAAAGTACCTAAAGAACAAAGTAGGAGAAACAAATGAACAAAAGAATATGTATGAAATCACCAAAGCTTATAATCAAACAATGGCATGGAATGCAAAGCCAAGAACGGCTCCCCTAGCGGCTGTGGCACTGAAGGCTGCCCAGGAGACCAGCGTTATAAAGGAGGAAGTAACATCAGGCAAAAAGAAATTAATCTGAACGTATCTATTTAAGTACCAGACTAGTGTGAAAATTACAATCATGTACTGTTAAATTACTTCATACGTAATTTTTCCATTCTCAATGCCCAATACAATTCTGAGAATCAAGTACATTCTCAACATTTTCTTACTGAATAGGATTTAACTAAAAACAGGAATTTTAAAATGTCAGTAGAAAGCATATCTTTAAGAAGAAAAATAAGTTGGCAGTTTTCAAAACATTTAAAACTACAGGTTGTTGTCTGTTGCACTCTGTCGGGACTTGGCCTGAGCTGGGCTAAAGGCATCCGAGGTTGAAGAGGGGCTCTCCAGTGGCGTTTGGACAAGCGAACGCCAAGGATACCCCAGAAAGCTTTACGAACACATCTGAAAAAGTATTTAAGTACTCATGTTTTAGCATTTTAGGAGAAATATTAAAATAATCTTAAAATTAAAATCAATATCTTCTTTAGATAACTTTTTTTCATCCAAAATTTAAAGGTCAGTCAAGTCACAGCATTATTATTTATTATTCAATTGAATTTTGACTATCCGTTAAATTAACATGTATGAATTCTATGCGCCTAACATATTTTCCCAAATATTACATTTTTTAAAATTTTTAAAAAAATTTTATTTATTTTTTTAATTTTATGTGTATGCGTGTATTACCTGCATGTAGGTAAGTGCACCCGCGTCGTGCAATGCCGGAGGAGGTCAGAAGAGACTGTCAGATTCCCTGAGACTGGAGTTATGGACAGTTGTTAGCTGCCATGTGGGTGCTGGGATTCAAACCTCGATCTTCTGTAGGAACAATCAGTGTTCTTAACCACTGAACCATCTCTCCAGACCCATCAAATATTACGTTTTAAGAATAAGTAAGTCTAAATATAGGTTATGTTTCCTTTGTATGTCAAATGTGAAGGCATTCAATGATGTGTCTCAAATACATAATAGAAGCAATTACTACTAGAAGAAAACCATGTATGTGATAGTCTGAAGGGGAGTCATACACTCATCTGTGTATTTATGGAAATAAGCAAACTGACTTTATGATATGGGTGAAATTTTAGATTGAATGCACTGAAGGGTAATTCTGAAATAGCACTAATGTTAAAATATCAGGCTTTGCAATTCAGGGTTTTATTTGGGGCATGTTGTTTAAGCCATACATTGCTGACTGCTTGAAGTCATTCCAAATAATGTCACATACAGAACCTCAGAAACATACCCTGAACATGTTTAAGAATTTTGTAGATTTTCCCACTATTAAATTGATTTGTAAATTTAAAATGTGAAATTGTTGATTCACATTAGGAAAATAATTGGCATATATATCATTAACTGAGTGTAAATGAGAGAAGCTTTTAGATTTTACTTTCAGATAAATTCAATAGTTTTAGAGATTATAAATATTTAGAGAAGTGAAAGTAAGTATACTGGGTCAGCTAAATTTTCAGCATAGCTCTGCATGGTCATGTTTTCTCAAGAGGAGAATAGCATTAAATGTGCTTCCAGGAATATGAAATAGTTAACAGCAATAGAATAATATTTTATATCAAATCTAAATTACTGTGGAAAACATTCATTATTACATTAGTGAAATACATAAATTATACAAAAGCTCTTGGTTTGAAGGTAAAAGCCTATTCAGACACACTTCTACACTTAAAATTATGTGTTCACAGAAAACTAAAGTGATTCTGAATGATAAATTATTAACTGATTTTAAAATTAAAGCTGAAAATCAGCTATCATATACAAGTGTGTGAAGTTATAGCAGGTGGTCCAGCTTCCTACAGTAGTATTTTGCTTCACAAAGATTATCTTCCAGGTTGGTTGAATTCCTGTTGCACATCCAAGGGTGAGCACTGAGAATAGGTTTGTTGTTCTTCCTATTCCTTGCTCTGAATCTGACACAGTGCATTATTTCAGAATGTTTATTGAATTCAAATATAAAATAACTAGAACAGGGGATGGGAAGACAGTCAGTAAAGTGCTTGAAACACCAGCATAGAAACCTGAGATTGATAAAGTTCTATGTTTGTTCATGAAAAAAATAGCATATCACCAAACATATAGCAAAGGTTTGTAAGTATTTATTATATACCAGGCATATAAATGTGAATTATTTTATTATATGCCTAGCAAAAATCAGTACCTAAAATAATTCTCATACCATATTCATCACAACCTGTCAATCAAATTCCTGGGAAGAGGGCCAGTTTTGTAGATGGCATGTCTGTAGATTGCTTTCTGTAAACTTTGAAACTGGTATGCTGCACAGCAACATCTATAACATCGCTGCTAGATCAAAGAGACTTGTTATTACAAATCATATTCTAAGTGTCTGTGTTGAAAATATTTAATATGGCTCTTCTTAGAGAACTGCAGGGTCCCTGATGGCTGAGTACATAATATATACAAATAATAAAAATATATATTGTATATTAATAGGTATATTGTAATATATATTTTTTTCACAAAATCCTAAGGTGAGAATAGTAAGTCCCAGATGAATTTATATGCCAAGGCCTCTCAGAGTTTTTTGTCACAGATATATGGGGTTGGCCATCCCAGACTTCTAGACATTTAATATGTACTCTGTTATTTATGAGTAACTGTTTGATCCAATATATGCAATCATTTCTATCCTTAACTCATGGTTGCTGAGGGCTGAAATGTAAGCCTTTTTTACCAACTGAGAAAGTTTCAATTATTACCTAAACAGACCTAGAAAATGAGAACAATCAGCCTGTCTTTTTGAAAAATTATTTAAATAAGAGAAAAGAAAATGATGCAATGACATATAAGTAAGCTATCTATGGTTAAGTCTGTTTATTTTTTTAGTCAGGATTGTTTTTCTATTTTCTATGTTCTATCATCCCCTTTACAGAAACTTAGTTAAAACATTTGCTCTTTCATTCATTATCCTGCAACTTTCACATATCTATTTATTTTACTTACAAATATTTGCAGTGTGTGTGTGTGTGTGTGTGTGTGTGAATGTCATTGCACGTGTGTGCATGCCTACGTGGATGTCAAGCATGGGTATACTTCCTCAGGAGCCATTCACCTTGCTGATTTATTGTTTTCTTATTTATTTTTAGAATCTTTCACTGGATCCTCAAGTTCACCAATGAAGCCAGGTTGGCTAACTGGTAAGCCAACAGAATTTACCTGTCCTGGTATCTCCAGTGGTATTATTACAATCAGGAGCCATCATATCCAGATTTTTATATGGGTGGTGGGTATCAAAATCAGCTCCTCATGATTGTACAGCAAAGACTGCTGATTGAGCTATCTTCTCCAGCCCACCAGCTTTCTATTTATAAGGATTTCATGGCATGAGAGTCCACCAAACATCCCTGGCATAGTGGTTAGTACAGTTACTGATAATGTTCACAATAGGGACTGATTCAGGAACCTCAACTTAAATAACTTGACTTGGGACTATCCCATGACTTTGGCAAACTTGAAACTTTTTCCCATTGTATGTTTCTATAAAGGGTGATTTTGAACATCTTAATAACCAACCAAAGCGATCATATGCACAATTCTTGGCTTTAATTTCTTGCTTTGTTTTGCTTTTTGGAAACCTGAGAGTTGGCATCCATTGGGATCAACCCTACAAGAGAAGTATGCACCTTTCTGCCAAAGCCTCTCCCTTTCTATCTCCTTCCAAGAAAGGGATTCTTCAGAAGTTAGAATAAAGAATAACATTGGCTCCCCTAAGGGTAATTATGAATAGAACCCAAACTGAGAGTTTTAATCATATTAACATCATTTTTTGTGTTGCTGGGAAGGTTTTGATGGTCCATGAAACTACATTTTTAATTTAAATTTTTTGAGAATTTCACAAATGAGTACTGTGTTTATATCATTTCCATCCCTTCTTCCCTCCCTCCCCAACTCTCCTCATGCACCCCCACTCCTTCTCAGCTTTGTGAGCTTTACACACACACACATACACACACACACACACATACACACACATGTATATATATATATATATGTATGTATATATAGTTCATTTAGTGTTGCTTATACATACATGTGTCTAGGGCTGAGTATTTGGGATTGGGTAACCTATCAAGGAGCTTTGCCTTAAAGAAAACTGATTCTCCCTCACTCAGCAGCTGTTGATTGCCTGTAGATCTTCATCTGGAGATGGATATTGTGAAATTCCCCCCCTTTAACACTGGCATGTCTACCGAAGCTGTCATTATACGTGTCCTCTCATTATTCATGAAGACATTTTCAGCATGACAAGGGGAAAGACAGTATGCTGGCAAGAAATTTTCTCCCAGTAAGTGTCCTAAGATGCTATTGTTTCAGTGTGAATGGTATTTTCTTACCTTACTTGAGTTAGGGTACCCTAAAGAATAAAGTGTGTTCATCATAACTTTTCCTCCAATGAATAATGCAAGTTCTTCAGGCTTTTGTGTTGCACATTGGAATTAACATATCTCTACCACTCTAAGATCAACTATTAGGTAACAGAACTGATCAAAATAACTTGGAGGAATAAACTGTGACACAGTATCTTAACATAGCTGAGACTTGAAATTATTTGATAGAGAACAGTGAGAAAAAAGTCTACGTTTTTGAAAATTATCATAAAAATTTGAAAGTAAAATTAGGGATGATTTTAATGTAGCCTCAAATATTATTCATTTGTTTTTGTATCGATGGTAAGATGACATTAATTCTTACTTTATTACAATACTCTATTTTATGGAAAGACTACAAGCTATAAAGAAACCTATAACTTTTTATTTTTATACAATAAAATATA
>NW_008337147.1:7894180-7903804 GCF_000622305.1 Nannospalax galili
ACAAGAGCTTTAATAATAGAATACTTAGCAAAAACTGATTAAAACTGATGATTTTCTGTCATTAGCTACCTCTAACTTGGCTAACAAAATGGCAGGTGATGATAATAGGTCAGGTTAAAATTTGATGGGAGACTCCAGGACCAGAAGTATAATATATTCTACAAGGGTGTGGAAATACACCTTGTTGGATTGCCAACAAGAATTCTTCAGGGGTGACCTTTCTCTTCAAAGAAGCAAATGGCAAGCTCTTTCAGCTAGATCTCTGAACTGAGTAACCTTTCATCTTCAATATGAAATCTATTGTGAAACTAAATGAGACTATTGCTTTAATATTTTAGTGCCAGAGAATGGCATTCATATTTAAAAACCAAGTAAACCAAATCATGTAGTCTCACAAAGAAGTTTTGCAATTTTGAAGGAAAAAAATTAAAAGATACAACAGGCAGTGGAGCAGTATAAAGAGATATTCACATAATTAAATTGCTCGTACTGTGTTCACCTTAAAAGGGGGAATGCTTAATCCTCTCTCCCAACTCATATAACCTTGCAAGGAACACTTAAGCCTGCTACAGATTGCTGGGAACACTGATCCCTTGATGTGAAGAATAATTGAATTTTAGTAAATCACTCTAAAACCTTATAAAAACTAACACCAAAGGCTTGTAAAGGACTGTAAGCAATAAAAAATAAAAGGAGGAGGCCATTGGTTGGAGGTGGTTTAAAAGCTGTGGTATCTCAATTAGAAAACTTACAATAGAAAATTTAACTACTTTTCTATTCAGTATTATTTCATCATGTGAAAATTTTGTTAATAATGTGAGTGGTACTTTTCAAAGCAATTTTATACGACTTATTTAAAAATTTTTCTACTTACCAAATGCAAATTATGAAGTTCCATACAAGAAAGTTATTGGTACTCCAGAGTTTTCTGAGAGTTTCTATTTACCAAATCACCTCCTGGGACCTGTAGGGAAGAATGTAGGACAGTGTGTTATAGAGTAATGCCCTCCACTGATTCTGCCTATTCATTTTAACACTGTTTATTTATAGGTTTATAACAATTATTTAGTAAATAAAATATTGTTTCAAAATCTAAAGTTATAGTTATATGATAATGTTTGCTTAAGCAAACTAACGCTAGAGATTTCCGAATGCTTCGAAGAATTCATCAAGTAATGGATATGGGACAGTGAAAATAAGATAGTGGGAAAAAAAGATACATAGATATTCCACCCAATCCAATTTCAAACATCTACTTATAAAAACTATTGACCATGTTCATAGCCTTTTCCTCTAATTCCAGGCCTCCCATTCACAATTTTGTATTTCTACTGAATAAATCTAAAAATTGAGTAGATTTCATTTTTGTGTGTAAAACCACAGCCTATATTACTGAAGAACAGAACTTTGGTAGTTCAGAGGAAAAAAAACTGGGAAATTCATCCAGAATTTAAAATAGAGCTATCTGATATTAAATATAAGTAACAAAAAGAAATTTAAACAACATTCCTCATAAATTATTAAAAGATATTAAAGTATATTCAAAGACACAATAGAAGACAAAAGTTTAAGGTCAAAGAATTGAGACAAAAAGTCTCAGAAGGGCACTTCTGCCTCCAGGTGGTAAATGAATAGACTGCAGCAGATTCTCAACTGACAACAATTTAGAAATCAATATAATTAGAATGTCACATACACAGAGATGTTAGAAAGCTGATAGATTAATGAGAAGTGAAAGGGATGACTCTAAGATGACGAGGTTTTTTTTTTAATTTTCCTTTACCATATACTCTCTAAATGCTGAAGTTATATAGGTAGAAACGTGAAAATATAAAAGACAAACATCTATATTTTCTTCCTATTTTTGCACACACACACACACACACAGACACACACACACACAAATAACTATTGCAAATTTAGCAGCGTCAAAAACACATTATTTTATGGGTCTGTAGTTTAGAAATCTGTAATGTAAAATAAAATCAAGGTGTCAAGAGGGTTGTATACTTTTCTTAATTTTATCTTCTATTTAAAATCTTTTTTTTATTATTTTTATTCTGTGTTTATGCATGTATTGCCTGAGTCTAGGTAAGTGCATCCGTGTCATGAAATGCCTTCAGAGGATAGAAGAGGCTGTCGGATCCCCTAGAACTGGAGATACGGATGGTTGTTAGCTGCCATGTGGGTGCTGGGATTCGAACCCAGGTCTTCTGCAGGAACAACCAGTGTTCTTAACCATTGAGCCATCTCTCCAGTCCTAAAATCTATTTTTAAAACCTTTCTTTGA
This sequence comes from Nannospalax galili, assembly GCF_000622305.1. Taxonomy (NCBI): domain Eukaryota; kingdom Metazoa; phylum Chordata; class Mammalia; order Rodentia; family Spalacidae; genus Nannospalax; species Nannospalax galili. Next base: position 7,896,471 of record NW_008337147.1, read on the forward strand.
CAACAAATTTTAATTGAGTACTTCATACATGCATATAGTGTTTTTTGATCATATCCACTCCCTATTCCTTCCCACTCCTCCAATTCCTCCCCTATCTGCCACCCCACTTTCCCTTTTCTGTCCCAACATCATGTATTATGTTCTCTCTCTCTCTCCCTCTCTCTCTCACTCTTTCTCCACTCTGAGTCCACTTAGTGGTGCCTGTAGTTGGGTAGGTATAAGACCATCTACTGGAGCACACATACTCTTTCAGGGGCTGAAGAAAACTGACTCCCCCTCTCCCAGTAGTCATCAATTGCCAATAGCTTCTCAGCTAGGTTTGAGACTTCCTGAGCTCCACCACATCTATGCAGGGATTTTGGATAGCATGGTCTTGTGCAGGTCTCGTGCATAGAGTTTCTTGAATTTTTAGGAGGAAAGTTTCTTCCAGATTCTAAATGTTGTCTACATTGCTTGGATCATTGTTCCCTTCATTGAACCCATCATGGCTGATTTCATGTTGCTAGCGCTCTAATTCTCACTCTTTTGTTTCTTTCTGTACCAGGGGATGATGCTTATGATTGCATGGAATAAGTTGTCTTATGTACTATAATCTCTTTGCTTTCAATTCTGCTGACTAGCAACCCTAATTCAATCTAAAAATTTACTTCCTCTTTTTCACATCCATGGATTCTAATGAGTAGGATATGTGTATCTGTACATTTATTTATTACTCTGCCAATCATAAACCCTGAAAACCAAAGCAATTTACTGCTGAGAAAACAGATTAAATTTGGACCATCAATGAGAACATGCCCTATAGGATGTTCCAGGCTCACCATGGAAAACCCAAAGGGGAAGTCTGTATTTCAGAAATGCAGTGTAACCAGAGGTTAACCAAGACTGCTCCTCAGCCAGGTCATAACAGTTTAGATTTGAGGTATTCAGTTTTACTCTGTCAGCCTAGGAGAGAGAAGTAAAAAATTTTCTATACAAAGAAATAACATTTTTAGACACTACTACTTGCATTCATTCAAAAATTACTTTTACTAAGGATGTTAGAGAAAGCTCCAGATGCCTCAAAATCAAAATTTGAAAAAAGAAAGAAATGAAATCAAGGATGATCTAGGCATTGGGACTAGCATGAAAACTTTAAATAACTGTGAATAAATTATGTGCTAAATTAGAAGACTATCATCAGTGAATTATGATTTAGTTTTTTAATTAAATAGATTCTAAATAGAAATAAAAGCTTCAATATCTCAGCCAAGCATGGTGTGCATACTTTTAATCCCAGCACTTGGGAGGCAGAGGCAGGTGGATCTCTGTGAAATCAAGGTCAAGCTGGTCTACATAGTGAGTTCCAGGCCAGTTAGGGCTACAGGAAACCTTGTCTTAAAAAGACCAAAATTCAAATTAATAATTTATAGGTGGGTTATTATGGAAGACAGGATTAATTGCTAGGCTATGTATTGATAGGAAATATCTAAATTCCCTAAGCATGTGGAGGAAAATATATATTCTAAAGACACATTCAGGCAAACAAAATAAATGAGATATTTCATTATCTCAGATCTGCAATGAAAGTAAAAATACTAAAAGGAGTTGTAAACAGGAGAGAAATGATCACAGATTAAAAAAATGGGATCCAGGAAAAAACAAAATAAAATGTATTAGCCAACACAAATCATACTGTAAATATACATGGAAGTAAACATTGTAGTTACATAGGCAGAATAATGAAAGCAAGACAAAGATATGTGAAGAAACTCAATGAAAACCATTCAAAAAGTTGTAACAAAATGGAAAGATAAAACATTCTTTTGAGGACATTTTAAACATAATTTATTATGATAAAATGTCCATTTTCATTTTAACATAAAAATTCTTATTAATCAGCCAAAAGAAAAGTGCGACGGACCAGCCCAGACTGGAGCACTCAGTCCGATGGGAACAGGGAATCAGACAGTGGGCAAGGATTCCGCGAGTGACAAACAGACATAACACAAGAGATGGTTGATGATCTGAATGTAATTTTCTAAAGCAGAGCATCAGATTTTATACAAGTTACAGAACAAGATTGTGCAAGCCTCAGGTTGATTTCATGGTTAATCATTTTCTTAGAAATACAATTCGAAATCAAAGCAATACAGTACAGTGTAGAGTGTTCTTATCTAATTAATCAGGTGCTTAGACTATTTGTCCTTTTCCCTTAGTGGTTTGGCAACATCAGCTACTTATAAATTTCATGGTTGGTAATTTTATGGTTCCGTTTCCTCAAATTTATCTTACTTCTGAGGTTTCGGTGGCCAAGGCCAAATCTACCTATCATCTATCTATCTTTCTTTCCATGTTTCTTATACTCTCTGTAATTGTTCAAGTATACTTTGCTGCTAACTTATAGTAAAGGCACCAAGGTGGTCTGGATCTAGCTAACCCATCCATAAACTATAGTGAATACCATGAAACTTTCCTTCCTTGAATATTTACCCATCTATTATTTCTTTCATAAACTCCTGTATGGGGAAGTGGTTCATCAGTGGGCTCGGGGATTCTGAATATGCTCTCCTTTCCCTTAAGGGGATGCCATAGCCTACCTCTCCCTAACTCGTAGGCAATTCCTAAGTCTTTCTTAACTGTAGGCAGCAATCTTCTTTCAGTATCCCTTTAATCTCCTTGAGACACCTCTAGGGACTGAAGCAGGGGGATTATTTACAAATAATTCTTCTTTCTGTAACTTATCTAGAATTTTCCAAGGTTGCCTATTCTTAGCTACTTTACTTATTGTTTAAAATAAGAAAAGAGCATTTGGAGGAGGTCTAATATCAGGAAACTGAGTTCCCAGGAAATCATCTGTATCTAGTTTCTTTTCAGGTGGGCCTAATGACCTGAGTAGGTACAAAGCATTTCCTCTATGAGGAAAGAACAGGAATAAAGACAGCAATGAAGACAAGAACTAAAGCAGAACAGCCAAGGACACAGCATGCTCTTTTAACACAGCCATTCTCCAGGAAGCATTCTTCCTTTGAAGTTTTCTCAGCCTCGACCCAACCCACGGAGCTCCTCATGGGCTCCACTTGAGGTGGCGTGACAGAAAAGTCTACTTTAAAACATAAAATACTATTTTCAAGAGTAACCCATAATTCAGCTAGTTGAGCATTAATCACCCACAGTAAGTCACACTTCCAGAAACTCAACAGATGCTTGATCTATAATGACATTGAGTACGTTTTAAATTTTTTTAATTTTTAAAAATGTATTTATTATTTATTTTTATTTCACATATGTGAGTGTTTTGCCAGCATATATGTAAATGGACCTGAGCATACAATGGCCATGGAACCAGAATGGGGCATCTGATTCCCTGGAACTGGAGTTACAGATGGTTATTAGTCACCATGTTGGTGCTGGGAACTGAACCCAGGTCCTTTGCAACAACAACCAGTGCTCTTAACCATCTCTCCCACCTTTGTTTCAGTTTTATTTATGTGTATGTGTGTATCTGCATATACACACACATATATATATATATGTGTGTGTGTGTGTGTGTGTGTGTGTGTGATGCAGGTGCCCATAAAGGCTAGAAGAGGGCATTTTGTCCCCTGGAGCTGTAGTTATATGTGGTTGTAAGCCAGATGTGGATTCTAGGAACTGAACTCCAGCTCTCTGCAAGAGCATCAAGAGTTCTTAACTACTAAACCATTTTGCCAAGCCCCATTAGGTACATTTCAGCACAATAAGTTTAGTCTGCTAATTAAGCAGTAAAGTTAGAATGCTGATGGTCTCTTTGTACTAATGCTACTGTGTCAGGATAAAGGATTTGGGGATAATGAGTGCTGTGTTCAAAGCAAGATTATTTGGACAGCTAACCGAAACTAGAAATACTGTGAGGTAGATCCCTTCTTCATGATATACTTCATCAAAAGTATAGATTTCTATAGACATAGAAGGAAAAACAAAGATAATAAAACCATAATGAAAATTAACTGAGAAAAAAAGGCAAGATGCAGAAAATATCTCTAATAGTAAATGTATTTATGTTAGTTTCCTGGAATGATACTTAAGAAATTGATGAAGTATTTACCTTTTGGTAATGAAATGAGAGGGGAGAAGGAAGTCTTAACCCTTTTTTAAGAAAATAAGTAAAACTTGGTGCTGCAAAGAGGACTTAGTGATTAAGATCATTTGCTGTACTTAACAGAGAATCCAAGTTCAGTTCCCAGCACCCATGTCGGGCTGCTGACAATCACCTGTAACTTCAGCTCCAGGGGATCTGACACCCTCTTCTGGGCTCCATGGACAGTGCACACACATGGTGTACATATATACTTTCAGATGAAACACTCATGCAGATAAAAACAAATCTCTACTTAAAAAATAAACTTTAAAATTTTCTTAATTTTAATTGCTTTTATATAATTTAAAAACACATCACCTCAAAAATACCAATTTTAATAAAAGAAACATGAATGAAACATGCAAAGAGTAGGCTCATTTTGTGTCATATTTAAGTTGTTAGCTGGCTAATGTGATTGGAAGATAACTATAAAGTCTTAGGCATACCAGATAATGGAACTAATGCTGCTCAAATGGTATTTAATCCATGAGGAATACTAATTCATGAGAGATAGGCAGTAAGCTGAGCTAAGCAAAGAAGCAGCTTAAGATTCCTCGCACCTCCCTCGACTGTTTGTGTTGGTGACAGGTTCAGCATGAAGTAACACATGGAAGCATGGCAGCCATTGATATGTACAACTTGTTTTATTAAAGTCAAAGATTAAGTCAAAAGAAGAACTGATCAATAATAAACATTTTGTGTGATTAAATGTACCCCTAGCCTACAGTCTTGTCATTACAGTTTCTTGAACTTTAGTGTACAATATCCTAATATATTATTGAAATACCTGGGAGGGGGGAGTTTTTTTTTTTAAAGAAATTTAGTAGGCCATGTAAAGATGTTATTTCTTAGGAGCCTAGTTTGCCACTGTTAAGAAGGTGCTAAATGGGATTTTTTTTTAGCTTGATCAGTGGTTTACAAGTCATAAAGTTCAAAATACTTTGTATGAAATTATGCCATAAGCCTACTGCAATATTCTCCATACTTTCATATTTCAAAAACACTAAAGAAAGGAAAGAAAAGAAAATACCACTGTTGAAAAATTTATGGAACATTAAATTCAAAGATATTTTCAATGCAATTAAAAATTATGGAATGCATTTGAATCTTTCTTCCAGAAACAGTGTAACATAAATATTTAAATTACAAAAAGAAATTGTAAAGCATTGAAGTTTTTCATATAGGGAAAAGCAAGATAAAGGGAACTCAAAATCTTTGTTTTTTCTGTTCTGAAGAGAATCAGCACCCTAAAAGAACCACCATCATGACAAAATACCATACCTCTGAGCTTCAAAGCACCATGGTTTAAGTGCTGGTAAGGTAAGAACATGGATGTATCTCTACTCTGTTGGTATAGGTCTTCAGAACACTTTTCTTCTGTTTCTCTCCTTAAAAATAGTCACTTTCAACTAGAGGTGAGACTCTGATTAAAAATAAGAGGAAAACAAAAATTGTGGAGAACCAAAAGGAAAAATTCAATCAAGACTTTGGATTTCAGAAATTCCTTTCATCCAGCATGCGTGAGTATATGTGAACTTTGGATACAATATAGTTTTTCCATGTTCAATGTAATGACATGAAGAGAAAATTTCTGTTTTCTTTAAGTTTGTCAAGCTCTGATCAGTAGACTGAGAAAGAGATGAAAGCTTAATAAAAACAGTATATAGATATAAATATACGCATAGTATGTACGCACACAATACATGCACCAAAAAACTCCCATTTTTTTCTTAGTAGCAATTTTTTTTTCCATCCAACCTAAATCCCTGTCTTCTGTAAAGGAAAGGGCTGTTTCTTAACAGATAGCTTGAATAAGCAATTTGGAACAGGATAATCAATCTAGGAGATATTCTTTTGTAGCACTGACAATACAAGGACATCAATACTCCCTGACAGAGTAGCAATTCTCAGCTTTCCTGAGTGGAAGACATAAAGCGAGGGCAGAGTAGATCAACTGAGGACTGAAATATGTTGTTGGTCTTCATGAAGGGAGGAGTGAGGTGAACTAAGATGGGGTAAGATGGATCTTGGACAAAGATCCCTGATCCTGAGAGAGTGCAGTCAGTTTTAACATCAGGACATTGGTGAAATTTTGTTACTCAGTTCCAAGGTAAAATGTCAATTAAATTCATTGTTGGTGTTTGACAGTATCTTATGGTGATTTAGAGGTTGCAGATTTGAGTATTCAGGTAAGAGGACATGAAGCATCTACCACTGGCAAGAGTGCTACCATAATTAGTTAGGTAGTGACAGAAGTTTTTCAACAGAACACAAACAAAGCAATGCTTTCCCGTTCCTCTTCTCAGATATAAAATGCTCATGTTCTTTCTCTCCTTTTCTTATCAAAACTACTCTAAATAATGGAGATCTATCAATTGGGTACAACATACTAAGAATTAAATATAGTGTGTCTTTTTTAGAGAAAATCATGAAATAAAAGATATCCCTATCCAATGTGCATGGTTCAAAATAGCAAATGAAATAGACAAGCCCTTGGATAAAATTACCACGTAAGGTCAAAAACCAGCAAATCTGACCTATTCTACTCCTTAAAAAATAGTTTCAACAGCTTATTTAAAAGTCTAATAATGCAGTATAATCTATTAGTAGGAGGAAATAAAGAGTTATGACTATGAATTTGTGTTGAAGAGCACTGGCAGAGGACCCAGTTCAGTTCCTAGCACTGACAGAGCAACTCACAACCTTTTATATCTCCAGTTCCAGGGGATTCAATGCCCTCTTCTGGCCTCCATATGTTCCTACATGCAAAAAGTACACAAAAACTCAGGTAAGCACAACCACATACACATAAAAATAATAAGTCTTTTTAAAAAAATATGGTTTTAGTTTTATAAGTGCCCATGAGGATTTAACCACTATTTTTAAAGATTCATTTATTTTTTAATTTTATTTGTATGATTGCTTTTCTGCATGTGTACATGCCCATAGAAGGCAGAAGTGATGTTGAGTATCTTGAAACTGGAGTTACCTGTCGCTGTTGGCTGCCATGCTTGCTAGGAACCAAACCCTGGTCCTCTACAAGAGCAGTAAGCACTCTTAACCACTGAGCCACCACTCCAACTCTGGATTTAAGCAGTATTAGATTCTTCAAATTCTTCCATTTTCTACTTGTAGGTTAATTAAATTCAAAAGTAGAAGTGAAATTATATTTTGGTCAATCAAATCTTATTAGCAAGGCTTTTTTTTTTAACATTGTCAAGGTGAAATCAACAACAGA
>NW_008337147.1:7904169-7917308 GCF_000622305.1 Nannospalax galili
CTTATTTATTTTTATTTTATGTGTATGCGTGTATTGCCTGCATGTAGGTAAGTGCACCCGTGTCGTGCAATGTCTGTGGAGGTCAGAAGAGGCTGTTAGATCCCCTGGGACTGGAGTTATGGACAGTTGTTAGCTGCCGTGTAGGTGCTAGGATTCGAACCCGGGTCTTCTGCAAGAACAACCAGTGTTCTTAACCGCTGAGCCATCTCTCCAGACCCTAGGCTTATTATTTTTAATGATGTATATCTGTATGGGGGTTTATGCTCTTGATTTCAGTGCCTACAGAGGCCAGAAGAAGGTGTCAGATTCCCTGGAGCCAGGTTACAGGCAGTTTTAATCCATCCAATGTGGGTCCCCTTGCTAGGACCTGGTCCTCTACAAGAGCAGTAAGCACTCTTAACCACTGAGCCACCACTCCAACTCTGGATTTAAGCAGTATTAGATTCTTCAAATTCTTCCATTTTCTACTTGTAGGTTAATTAAATTCAAAAGTAGAAGTGAAATTATATTTTGGTCAATCAAATCTTATTAGCAAGGCTTTTTTTTTTAACATTGTCAAGGTGAAATCAACAACAGAAAATGCAATTAAGAACAAAGTGGGTTTGAGTCAGACAGATGGCAACAGTCTCTACAAACATCACTGGACATTCTTATTTCAAAATTTTGGATTAGATCATTTTGGCTACTCTGGCTTACACTCTTGTGAATTTATCAATCTTAATTTTCAGATTTTAATTGTCTCCTTTATATAAAAACTCCTAGGCTACCTTGTGCATGTAATTTTATCAACAACTGTTGCTACTTTTAGTTATAAGTTAGACAGCAAAAACAACCAACTAAGTCAGAGTGATGCCACATACCCTCGATTCGAGCACTCAGCAGGCAGAGGCAGAGACAGTTGAATCTCTGGAAGACCCAGGCTAGCCTAGTCTACATAGTGAGTTTCAGACCAGCCGGGGCTACAGGAAGACCCTGTCTTAAAAACAACAATGAACAAACAAACAAAATCCACAAACAAAAAAAAATTAAATTGGCTACCAAACAGAAGCGTTTCTAGGACTCTGCACAGCTTCTGAAGAGAAAGCTCCAAAGCGGAGTGAAGTTAGTGTGGTGAACAAAATGAAAGCACTCAGCTCTCAAAGGAAAATACAGTGAAAAGTGCTTGAAATTCTTAAGCTATAATAATATACGAGTGCATTTGCATCCCAAAATAATTTTGAGTGTGTGTTCAAAAAGAAATAATGAAATATAAATTGTGACAAATATCACTAATTAGATTGATAAATTTATTCTAGAAATGCTCTAACCTTTTAGATTAATGGTTACTTTAACAGCAGTTATTCCCTGTGTTTTAGGAAATGCCTACTCATCTGTGAGAATGCATATTGCATCAATGTTTGACAAAATAGTGTGTTTAATTATCTTTTCATTTCCTTTGTTAATTTTTGTAAAGAGTCTTCAAATTCATATACAGATGAATATGTAAAAGGATCCAGTATGTGATCAATCATATATTTACTTAGCTAATATTACCTGTGAATCATTTTATTTCTAAGACATATCTGCAAATTAGATTACAATTCTTGCATCAAAATTACTCAGGTTTGTTGTTTGATGAGTCACTCAACACAGTGCTTTGAAATCTTTCATAATTGCTGTTTTTAAACGTTTGAGAACATTGTGCATTGAACAAAGGGTGATAGTAATTCCTAAAGTATCTGTAAAGGAATGAATCTATGCATCTTCCTCAGCTTTAAGAAGACTAGGAGATACTTCAAAACTGTTCTCAAAAGGGCAATTTTACTTCTTTCTTATCTCAACAATAGTTAATACTTTTGGATTTTTTAAAATAGAATTTATATGTTTACCTAAGTTACAAAATATGGCCTTTATAGAGCTATTTAAAAATAACACTGGGGGCATTGATGTACAGATGACTCAGAGGTTAAGAGTCCACAAGCTTTCATTGTTTTCAAAATTATTATATTGAAATTTAATTTTGATTAGTCAAGCAGATGCTGACATAATCAAAGGAGAGTTATACATTTTTTCCAGAAATTAGAGGCATCAAATGCCTGTAATTTGGAACCTATTGAAAGGTTACTTTAGTTGCTTTAAATGAAAGGAATATAAGAATGCTTTCTTGACATCTTGTTCTCTTTCTAGCCTTGGGCACAGTTCTACTTCTACTCTTAGCACCCCAGATATCTGGACTACCCTCTTAGCCCAGACCTGCCCATTGTGTTTTGATCCCCTCCACTCAGACCAGCTCAATTCTTCAGTCTAGTCTCTTAGAGTCTTCACAAGCTGTCCCCACTCCCGACTTGATTCTGCACACCTGAAACCAGGCTTCTATACTGGCTGTCTCCACCCCTAACTTGCCTCGGATTACAGAGACCAGCCTTATTCCCTGATAAGTCTGATCCCACCCACTGCACCTTGACTTCCACAAAATTTGAGCAAATCCAGTCTCCCTGACCCCACATTATGTTCTCCTTCTAGCCTTGGGTACAGGCCCTCTTTTGCTGCTAGCACCCCAGATCTTTGGACTACCCTGTTAGCCCAGAACTGGCCACGGTATCCTGATTCCTTGGACTCAGACTTGCTCAGTTTGTAGTCTAGTTTCTTAAAGCCTTCACAGGCTGTCCTCGTCCCCAACTAGACTTTTCACTCCTGAGGCCAGCCTTCTACCCTGGCTATCTGCAACCCCATATTCCCTTGAATTCCCTAGACCAGCCTTCTTCCCTTGTAAATTGAATCTCACTCACAGAACCTTGACTCCTCTACAAGCCCAAACAGCTCCAATCTCCCAGACTCCATATCTTGTTCTCTTTCTAGCCTTGAGCACAGGCCCACTTTTGCTCTTAGCACTCCAGATCTCTGGAATACACTCTTTACTCTTCCAAATTGTGCCATGTCCATTCCCCTATGTTGGGACCACCTACAGTCCCTCCCACTGCTACAGGGTACTCCCCTTACCTTTCATAGGGGTCCAGACCTTTGTAGTCTGCCTGAGATCACCTGAATCAAGCCTCTATCTAGCAAGCTTCCCAACTTGCACTGTTCCTACTGATGAGAGGTCCCAAACCTTAAGAAGAAGCCTAAGAGCGTCTGATTCTCACCTGACTTTGACCCCTGTGAGAACGCCTGCATAAGTGGACTGCAGCTATCTGATCCCTCCAATATAAAATCAAAAGAGACAACCTGAAGCCTAGATCAACCAACTTTTCATATTCAATAAGAAAACAATAAAGGCACATCAAGTATACAAACAGAAACAGACTTCTACTCAACAAAGGAAGGCTTCACTCTCAAACCAGAATCAGAAACAACAAAAGAAATCCACATGCCAAAATCACAACCAAAAAAATAATAGTATGAAAAACCCAAACAATATGTTCCCACCAAACACTGACAGTCCTATTGAGAGGTTCTATAATGAAAACCCCCTAGAGATAACCCAGGACACAAAATTTAAAAGACAATCATAAACATGATCAAAGAATTCAACATTCAACAAATTTAAAGGATACACAAACAAATCAAAGAAAGAAAAGAAGATAGGGATAAACTTCTGACTGAATTCACAAAAGAATTAGAAATATTGAAGAAAACAGGTGGAAATGAGGAAGGAAGTAAAACACTTACTAAGTCAATTAGAAACGACAGGAGAAAGCTTCACCAATAAAATGAATGAAATGGAAAAAAAATATCAAGACTGGACAATAAAGTTGATGAATTGGACTGTTCAAGCAAACATTACGAATAATTTAAGAAAACAAAGGAATAAAATGTGCAGGAAATGTGGGACATCATGAAAAGACCAAATTTGCACATCACAGTCATAGAGGAAGGAAAAGAATGTCAAGACAATGTATGTACCAGATCTTCAACAGGATTGTAAGAAAAAAATTTCCCAAAATTAAAGAAAGACATGCCCATACAAATACAAAAACTACATAGAACACCAAATATTCAAGAACAGAAAAGGAACTCTCCATGGCATATCATAGTAAAAACACTAAACATATAGAACAAAGAGAGAATACTGAAATCTGAAAAAGAAAAATGAGTCACATATTAAGGAAAACCAGTCAAAATTACAGCTGAAATTTCAGTGCATATTATGAAAGCCAGAAGACCAAAGTATTCTCAGTTCTAGACGCCAACCCAGAATATTCTACCCAGAAAAATGACTATTATAGTTGAAGGGGAAAAAAAAATCTTCTACGACATGAATAGGTTGAAAGAATACATGTCCACAAATTCAGGCCTTCAAAGGATCCTTGAAGCAATACAAGGAATGGAGAAAGGAGCAACTATACCCAAAGGAAACAGAAGGAAACTAAATGAAAATATAATTGTAGAAACACAAAATTAGACAAATAATGCAAATAGTAATCAAAATGATGGCAACCAATACATATCTTTCAATAATAACTTTAAATACCAATGGAATGAACTACAGAATCAAAAGACACAGGTTAGTTGAATGAATTAAGAAACAAAATCCATCTTTCTGCAAAAACCCATCTCACCATCAAAGACAAGCACTATCTTAAGGTGAAAGGATGGAAAATATATTACAAGCAAATGTCACTAAGAAATAAGCAGGGATTGCAATTACAATATTTGACATGATAGAATTCAAACTAAAACTAATAAAAAGTAAATAAAATGGTCCATTTCATTTTGATTGAAGGAACAACTGATCAAGAAGTTATTACAATCATGAACATATATGCACCAAACTCTAATGCACCCAATTTCATTAAAACAGTACTACAGGACTTTAAGACATAGATTACTCCAAACTCACTAATATTAGGAGACTTCAATACCCCACTGTCTCCATTAAACAGGTGAACCAGAGAAAGAATAAACAAAGAGGCATCTGAATTAAAGAATACCATGCATCAAATGGACCTAACAGATGTCTACTGAATATTCCACCCAAGCACCAAAGAATGTGCTTTCTATTCAGCACCCCTTGGAACTTTCTTCAAAACTGACCACTTAGTAAGGCACAATACAAGCCTCAACAAATACACAAATAATGAAATAATTCCTTGCATTCTATCAGACTACAATGCAATAAAGTTCAAAATCAACACCAGAAGAAGCCCTAGTAACTACATGAACTGATAGAGATTAAACAACATAGTCCTGAATGATGACTGGGTCAAGGAAGAAATTAAGAAAGAAAAAAAGTATTCCTGTAACTGAGCAAAAAAGACAATACAACACAACAAAACCTCTGCAGCACTTTAAAAACAGTCCTAAGAGAGAAGTTTATACCTTTAAGTGCCAACATTAAAAAAATCAGAACAAACACAAATAAATGACTTAACACTGCAATGCAAGGCAACAAGTGAAATTTAAACCCATCAGACAAGAAGAAACAACAAAAATCAGAGCAGAGTTTAATGAAATAGAAACAAAGAAAACAAGACAAAGAATCCATGAACCCAAGAGCTAGTTCTTTGAAAAGATAGACAAGATATGAAGAACCTTAGCCCAGTTAACAAAAAGAAAGGAAGAACAACTCCAAATCAACAAAATCAGAGATGAGAGGGGCAACGTCACAACAGCCAACAAAAAAGATCAAGAACACAATTAAGAAATACTTTAAAAACATGACTCTATAAAATTTGAAAACCTAAAAGAAATGGATGTATATCTAAAATCAAGGAATCACTAGCTAAATAAGAAGAGATCAACAGCCTAAACAGACCCATAACATATAAGAAAACTGAAACAGTAATACAAAACTTCCCAACTAAAAAAATTCCCAGCCCAGATGGATTCACAATGGAATTCTACTAGACATTTAAAGAAGATCTATATCCAATATTATTTAAATTATTCCAAAAGTTAGAAACAGAGGGCAAACTCCCAAATTCTTTCTGTGAAGCCAGTATCACTCTGATGCCAAAACCAGGTAAAGAGACAATCAAAATGTAAATTGTAGACCCATATTATCAATGAACATAGATGCAAAGATATTCAACAAAATATTTGCAAACTGCATACAGACACAAATCAAAAAGAAGAACACCCACCACAGTCAAGTTGGCTTTATTCCAGAGATGCAGAAATGGTTCAATATATGTAAGTCAATAAACATCATAAATCATGTAAATGGACTCAAAGACAAAACAATATGTTCATCTGAATAGATGCAGAGAAGGCCATTGACAAAATTCAGCATGCATTTATGATAAAAGTTCTAGAGGGAATTGGACTAGAGGGAACACACCTCAACATAATTAAAGCTATATACAACAAACCCACACCCAACATCATCTTAAATGGAGAAAAACTGGAATCATTCCCATTAAAATCAGGAATCAGGCAAGGCTGTCCATTATCCACTCATTCACAAAGTAGTGCTTAAAATCCTTGTTAGAAAAATAAAACAAGATAATAAAATTAAAGGGGTACTAAATGGAAAAGAAGAGGTCAAATTATCCCTTTTTGCAGATGATATCATATTATAACTAAGGGATGCCAATAATTGTACCAGAAAACTCATAGAAATGATCACCAATTTCAGTAAAGTGGCAGGTTACATAGTTAATCTACAAAAATCAGTAGTCTTTCAATATACCAATAACAAGAATTGGAAAAAGAGTACAGGGAAACCCTCGAATTCACAATAGTGTCAAAAAAAAGAATCTTGGAATAAAGCTGACCAAAGGTATTAACTACCTCTGTAATGAAAATTTTAAATCTTTAAAGAGATTAAGGAAGGCACCAGGAGATGGAAAGACCTCCCATGCTCTTGTATTGGAAGAATTAATATTGTGAAAATGACCGTCCTACCAAAAGCAATATATAGATTCAATGCAATCCCAACCCAAATCCCCATGACATACTTAGAGAATTAGAAAAAAAAAAGTACATAAATTCGTATGAAAGCACAAAAGACCCTGAATATCCAAAGCAACCATGCGCTCAAAGAACACTGTTGGGGAGATTACTATACCAAATCTCAAAGTATATTACAGAGCTATAGTGATAAAAACAGCATGGTACTGACTCAAAAATAGCAGAGATCAATGGAACATCATTGAAGACCAAACCTGAGTACATGCAATTTCAGCCCCCTGATATTTGACAAAGGTGCCAAGAACAGACAATGGAGGAAAAACAGCATCTTCAACAAATGGTGTTGGCAAAACTGGATCTCCACCTGTAGAAGGATGAAACTAGATCCTTATCTTTCACTTTGCACAAAAGTCAACTCTAAATGGATCAAAGACCTCAATGTGAAACCTGAAACTCAGAAACTGCTAGAAAAAAAAACATTGGCAATAACCTACAAGATTTAGCTGTAGGAAAGAACTTTCTAAATCAGACATCAATTGCTCAGGAATTAAGGTCAAGAATCAACAAGTAGGACCTCATTAAACTAAAAATGTTTCTGTACAGCAAAAGAAAAAAAAAAACAAGGAAACAAAGAGGAAACTCACAGAGTGGCAGAAAATCTTCCCCGGTAACACATCTGACAGAGGTTTAACATTTGGAATATATAGAGAAGTCAAAAAACAAAGAGTCAAGAAAGCAAGTGACCAGATTAAAACATGGGCTCAAGATCTGAACACAGTTCTCAAAAGAAGAAATAAAGATGGCTAAGAAACATCTTTAAAAGTGTTCAGCATCATTAGTAATTAGATAAATGCAAATTAAAACCATCTTACAATTTCATTTTACCTCAGTCAGACTGGCTAAGATCAAGAGAACAAATGATTCCAAATTCTGGAGAGGATGTGCAGGAAGGGGAACACTCATCCACTGTTGGTGGGATTGCAAACTTGGGTGACCCTTATAGAAAGCACTGTGGAGAACACTTAAAGAACTAAAAATGAGCCTACCAATTGACCCAGTTATAGTCGGCATATAACCAAAGAACGCATCCTATTGCAGAGATACGTGTATATCCATGTGCGTTGCTGCTCTTTTCACAATAGCTAAGAGATGGAAGTAACCTGAGTGACCCTCAAATGATGAGTGGATAATGAAAATGTAGTACAATTACATGATGGATTTCTAAACAGTGGTAAAGAAAGACGAAATCACGAAAGTTGCATGTAAATGGATAGAAATAGAAACTCTTATACTAACTGAAGTAAAACAGATTCAGAAAAACATATGTTCTCCCTCATATATGGATCCTAGCACCAAATCCCTATATGTGATATTCATCCAGATATAACTGCATGAATCAGAATAATGAAAAGGAACCAGGGAGGGAAAGGGAAAGAAAGAATCTGAGAGAGAAGAACAGTAGGAGACAGGTGTTAATAAGGGAGAAATGAATAAAAATGGGGCTGTTTAAACAGGAAGGGGAGGGAGGGTTATACAGGGAAACTTGGGGATAAAGGGAAAGAAGGAGCTCAAGAGACATGGGACCATAGGAGCCTGGTATTATCAAGGGAGAAATGGGGACACTTTAAGTGGGGAAGCTACATGGAAGGGTTAGACAGGGAGGGAGGCAGGAAGGGAGAGAGCAAGAGCGAGAGTGAGAGAGAGAGAAACAGAAGAGATAAATAATGCCTAGCTATTTAAAAAAAACCAGAGGAAATCATATTAGTCCAACATTCCAATGACAAATTATACATACAATATCACTACATAAGTCCATGTGCATAGCAAAAGGCTATATAACAAGAAACAGTGCCAGACAGGAGAAACCTTCCTTGAGTTGTTGGCCAGGGTGATCCAAGAGACTTCCAAAATTACACAGGTTATTGCAACAGCCCTTTATTGTCTTGCAGAACTTGAAGGTAAGACCCTACTACTGAAAACAAAACATACTTTAGACACAGGATTTGGAACAATGGAGCTCAAACTGACCTGGTAGTCACTTCCCCTGAAAATTAGATCTCATAGCTTTGGAGAGCACTATGAAGGTGCCAATGGAGAACATCAATCGGTGGTCCAACACCAGATTTAAGACCAAATATCCACATCAATGCCAGCACATCATATGGCATTGGTGCAGTAGTGGCACCTTTATCTTGGGGCCAATTGACAGCTAAAAGGACTAAAAGTCCACTCAATGAGAGGAAACTCAGGTGTGGTACTGTAAACATAACCAAATACACATGGCTGGAGAGGTCATAGATCTTAAAGAAAACCCCAAAACTGTCACATCCCTAGACTAATGTAATTTTACTCTGTGAAGAATATGTATCCTTATATTTACAGACAAATACCCAAGTCTATACGCATCAAAGAAACTTCTTTTGCACCAGATAGAGACTATTATCAAGTGCCACAACTGGTCACACACAGACATTGTCTATGAATTTCTCAGGCCTAAGTGACACATCTGCAATGCAACCTCTACAACTAAAACTCATGGAACCTAGAACAGGGGTAATAAAAATGACACTAATGAATCTCTCTCAATTCTCATTAATGAAGCTCCCTCATCCAACAGAGGGCCAGGAACATAAAAGGTCACAAATGACCAAAGCATAGAGATTAAGATTCTGCAGAATGTTCATTTTTTGGACAGAACTCCTATATTAAACTCCACGCACAGAGGGCTCAAGGGAGCATTGTGGACAAGGGGTCTAAAAGATTATTAGAATCAGGGAGGAGGTGCACGAACATATGGAAATACAGTCAGACAAGATCCTGGGACACTGCTCATATGAACTTAGAGCAGTGGTGTCAGTGTACACAAGTCCCATCCATACTCAAGCAGACAAAAACCTAGCATAAAACTGGGGAAATAGGTAGCAGACTCCAATCTTAGCTGAAGAAATATTGACAACTGATTACTTCTAAGTGAGGAAGAGCTGATCTTCCTAAAGCAAGAGATTCTAGATAGATTCTAGATAGACCCCAGTAGATGAATTTGCACTGAGGAATGTCTAGGGACATCATTAGCTTGACACAATAGGCTTTAAAACAAATGACAGAATATATGAATTCCAGTGAGGGAACTGTGGGAGGGTGCCCGTGGGGATGGGGGTATAAAGATGATTAAGATTGATTGAGATGTTCTTTATAAAATACACAAAAATTCAATGTAAACAAGTTTTAAAAGATAAAAAGGAAAGAAATCCTTCTTGCAGGGTGCAAAGATGGCTCAGTCATTAAGAGCACTGGCTTACAGAAGCCTAACCTGTTATATAGGACCAACTCACCATGCTACCTCCTCCAGGAAGAATTTCTCTAAAAATACTCATGCATGAAAATTTCAAAAAAATTTTTAAAAGAATCTTTGTATGTTTGAAAGCCACAGATTGAAGATCAGAGATAGTGATTGAGTCTACCCACGGGCATTCTAAAACCAAGAATGAAGAAACCACTTTAAGGTCACTCAGGGAAAAAACAGGAATGCTAAGTATAAAATCTGAGTTATCCAGCTTATAGTCGGGTGTCCTCAACAGGTAAATTATCTTTCTGCACACATTTTACTGATGTGCCAACTGAAAAGCTATGTGGTAAATTAACACAACTCCTTTCATCATTTTTATACTTTCAAGATACATTTCAGTAGAACTTTGTATTTTAATTATCAATACCTTTAAAAGAGGGAAATAAAATGTTGGCAATATTCTTCCCATTTCCCTGCATATAAAACTGAACCAACTTTAAGTATACAGATTCCCAAGTGTTCTTTTCCAGATCACTGCCCACTGGCTCCTAATTTTATTGACTATGACTGTTCATGGAAAGACAGATCTTTCTTTCTCCTGTCTTTTTCAGCATTCTACTTCTTTCTTCTATATTATTGCTGCTTTCCTCACAAAAGGAAGGCTATTGCTACTCTTCTCTTCTGGTCATAGTCAGGCTAGCAGTCACTTGCTCTTGAAGCAGGATGACCCAGGCACAGTATTAACAGTAAATTGTCCTAATGCAAAACATGCAGAGCAGAGTGAAGTTCTGTCATTTCTGTTTCTTAGACAGCATCATTCTCCATCTGTTCTGAATTTAGAGCCAAGCCTTGCTCAAGATAACTTTAGTATCTATGGGGATGGATATGGGGGAGTTCAAAGACCAGCCTCCTGGATGGGTTGTCAAATATTCAAAATATAGCAAGCTCCTTCTTTAGCTCGCCACAAGGGAAAAAAAATCAGAACAACAACACTAACAAACTGTCTCTAGGAACCCCACACAGGGGATTACCAAGAATAATTCCAAGACCCAATCTTCTTGTCTTCTTTTTCATGTCTTAGAGTGAGCTCTGAGAATGAACATCCTTTTATTTCTTTCCAAGAGGTGACATCATCTGTTTTGCCTAAAACCAGCCCATGAATGTCTTTGAACCACCATTCTCATGCTCCATCTCTTTTTATTATTTTCTAACAACAAATTCATGGTCATTTTATTTCACTTTAAGGATTTAATTTTTGTCCAGACCTCTTTAATGAAATCAGAGATTTCAAAGAAAAATAAGAATAGGCTTTTTTTTTTAAATACTTTAAGTTAGAATTTCTTGTTGTGACCAAGACAGAAAACAGCAGTGCTAGAAGGTCTTTGATATACTACCTTCTTTCATCCTCCCAAGGTAGACACTTAATAGGTATCCCTTCCCTTTTATGCCTCCTTTGGTCCCATCCTAAGAACAGGAAAGTTTTCTTTGCTTAAGCAATATTTTATTTATTATTTTTGTTTTATGTATATGAATGTATTGCCTGCAAATATGTAAGTGCACCTATGTTGAGAAATGCTCGTGGAGGTCAGAAGAGGGCATTGGATTCTCCCGGATCTGGAGTTACTGATGGTTGTTAGCCACCATGTGGGTGCTGGGAACCAAACCTGGGTCCACTGCACGAGCAGCTAGTGCTCTTAACTTGCTTAGCCATCTCTCCAGCCCCAAAATTTTCTTTATATTATGCTCAACAAGCATAATATAAAGCAAAATTATTTTTGAATGTCCAGGCTATTTTGTAAAGTGTTTTTGAAAATTTTCTGTGCTGAAGGAAGTATATTTTGTGCAAAATACTGTCTAAATGATTACAAACTCTCATGTATGAGAAAATAAGACAGGGGATTCAGGATAAAATCAAAGGATAAAGTAAAATGAAATTTATCAGCAGAATTAATATAAAATTGCACTGATGAGTAACTTTATGCTTCATTTTAACAAAAGTTTTCTTCTTTAAATGAAAAAATGTCTCACTAGAGATAAATAAAATAACATAAGAAGTACCACAGGCTGAGGAGATGCTCAGTCACTAAGAGCACTTGCTGCACAAGAATGAGGACCTGAGTTTGGATCCCTAAAACCACATAAAAAAACAGGCTTGATCTTATGTGGTTATAATCCTAGTACTAAGGAATACAGAGACCTAACCAAAACCCAGTAAGCTCCAGGTTGAATGAGAGACCCTTCTCAAGGAAAGCAGGTGGAGAGTGGTAGAGGAAGAGACCCAGTGTTCTCCACTGGGCTTCCATGTGTGCACAAATGCATTCACAGGCATGTGCCTACTATCTCTCTCTCTCTCTTTCTCTCTCTCTCTCTCTCTCTTTCTTTCTCTCTATCTCTATCTCTCATTCTCTCTCTCATTCTTTCTCTCCTCTATCTTCTCTCAAACACAATTATTTATTTAAAAATAAATAACATAAAGCTAAAAGTAGCCTGGAATTCAGGCCATCCCCATATCCACTAGATTGAATTTGGTCACACATACCCATGTACTTTCTCATGTCTTCGTTTTATTGATTATTTTCTGCATTTCTGTTTCTCTTTTAATTTCTCTCATTAGTTATTGATGTTGCTATCTCAGTTCTGTTGGGTCACATGATCTTTTATGTGGTGTTGTCTATAAAGAAATTTGACTTTTTCTGTATATTATATATATGTGTGTATGTGTATATATGTGTGTGTGTGTATAAATGCCTGAGGACATTAAGAAAGCATCAGAGCCCCTGGAACTGGAATTATGGATGGTTGTTAGCTACCAGGTAGGTACTGGGACTCAAACTATGAAGGGACTGGAGAGATGTTTCTGTGGTTAAGAGCACATCCTGCTCTTCCAGAGGAACCAAGTTCAGAAGTTCGGTTTACAGCATCACCTATAACTCCAGCTCCAGGGTATCTGAAAACTTCTTGACTCTTCAGGCACATAAACACTCTCTCTCTCTCTCTCTCTCTCTCTCTCTCTCTCTCTCTC
>NW_008337147.1:7917336-7932304 GCF_000622305.1 Nannospalax galili
AATTACCATATGACCTGGAAAAATGAAAACTTAATCTCACAAGAAAAACTATACACAGTTTATATAATAGCAAGTGCAATGTTCATTAAATAAGGTTTATTCAATATTTATAGTGTTTTCATTCATAATGGCCCCAAATTTAAAACAATTCAAATGTGCTTGAATGAATGAATAAGTAAACCTATTGTTATATATTCACATTAAGAAAAACTGTTGTACAGCTAAAAAGAAAAGACAAATAAAACTTATTGGTACATGTAATGATCTAGATAAATCTCCAGAGAATTTGGCTGAGAAGAATCATTTAATCTTTGAGTGATAGCATATACCTGTGATACTGCTTCTCAAAAGGACAAAGAAAGATCAAGTTCAAGGCTAGCATGGACTAGTCTGAGCTATATACAAGTACTTGTCTCAAAGAATAATCAGTCTATCAAACAAACTAACAAAATTAATTTAATCAAGTTACATACTGTTAGGTCACATTTATATAATATCTTGAAGTGACAAAATTACTGGTATGGTGGAAATTAAGGAGGGGTTTGGGTTCAAGAGTTAATGTAGTCATTAAAGGGTCAATATGCGGGATTCTTTAAAGATAGCTGTGTTCTGTATGTTGATTATAATTAACATCACATCTTCGTTATGCAGTATAGTTTTTCAACTCATACAGTACCACTGAAGAAATTGTAAATAGGTACATGGAGGCTCTTTGGTTCCTTAAAACTTCATGTGAATCTACAGTTATCTTAAATTAAATTAAGTTCTATTAAAAATCTTGCCATTCTTCTTGATTGCCCCCTAACTAGTTACTAAGACCCTATTGTTAAATATACCAAATATCATATATTCAAGGTGTAGAGAAATCAAACTGGAGCTGTACTGGAAACCTGCCCTTCCCCCCCAACCCCCCCACCCCCAGCTAGCTTTCATAGTGCCACAAGGTGCTGTACAGGCTACTAGGGGAGGAATGGCATCAATATCAATGTTCTTACCTAGCTGTGAACTCTATGATCTACAATATCAACCTGTCAGGCAAGATGTGCCTAGTGGTGCCATAGTGGCACAACTATTATGGGCGTAGCCAGCCAATCTGTGATCGATTTGAAATGTGTTCCACAAGAGGGAACTTATTTCTGGTACTGTAAACCTGGTCGAAAATACCCGCCTAAAGAAATTTTAGGCCCTAAAAACAAACAATACTGATGCTGCTAAATCATCATGGCACCAAACTGCCTTCTAAATATTTATGCTTATATCCATAGATAAATGCTACTCACAGTCCTAATCAGAGAAGCCTGTATTTGCAATGGTAGTGAATGTAAAGATTCATGCCTCCTCAGGGTATTGAAAAGAAGTGATAGTTCAGTGTTCAGCCCTAAATACAACATTTATGCTACTCCCTTTAAGATCAGGGAACAGCATAAAAGAGTGGTCTGAAAGAATGTCAGAAGATAGGGAGAAGGGCTGTGAAATGCTGTCTTTTGGCCATGGTACAGCCAATGCATTCATAATCTCACAGCACCTGTGTGCTCAGCAATGGGCTTACACAGACTGGGCCTGTCAATAGACAACCATGGATCAGGACAAGGCTTATAAGGCCCTACCCTTTCCTGATGAACTATTGGCTAGTGATGGATTCTGGGAGAGAAACAGTCACTGTCTACACACTGAGGAGCTCACCAGACTCAAATAAATAGCTCACAACCTATGGTAACACAGATAAACCTCAGTGGGTTAAATTCAGTGGGTTTCAAGAAAAGGCGGGGGACTGGAGAGATGGCTCAGCAGGTAAGATGTACCTTGCAAGCCTGACAAACTGAATTTATTCCAGGAGTCCAGATAAAGAACAAAGGAGAGAAATAACTCCACAAAATTGTCCTATGACCTCCAAAATTAGACCATGACATACCCACATATGATTTATACACACAATAATAATAAATAAAATTTTTAAAATAAAAAATGAAAACACCAACAATAAAGTCATGAATATGGGAGGGGTATGGAAGAGAAGAGGGGCATTAATCAAGGTGGGAGAGAGTGTCAGGGATTTATAATAATCAGAACACATAGCATACATGTATGAAATTGTCAAATAACAAACTCAATAAATACTTAAACATAAATGAAAATCAGTCAAAAGCAGGCATAGTGGCACATGCCTATCATTTCAGCACTGAAACATTGAAATAGGAGGATCATGAGTTCAAGGTTAGCATAGGCTACATAGTGAGGACATGTTTCATAAAGCAAAACAAAAGATGAGCATACATTGACACTTCTTCCTTTCCAATTTGTATCCCCTTTATCCCATTCATTTGTCTTATTGCTATAGCTAAAACTTGAAGTAATATATTTGACAGGAGTGAAGAACGTGGACATCCTTGTCCCTGATTTTACTGGGAATGTTGTGAGTTTTTCTCCATTTAGTATGATGTTGGCTGTGGGCTTGTTGTATATTGCCTTTATTGTGTTGTAATTATGTTCCATGTATCCTAGATTTTCCATGATTACTATCAGGAAAAAATGTTGTAGTTTGTCAAAGGTCTTTCCTACATCTAAAAGGATGATTATGTTCTTTCTGTTTTTGGGTCTGTTTATGTGTTGGATTACACTTACTGATTTATGTTTGTTGAACCATCCCTGAATTTCTGGGATGAAGTCAACTTAATCATGGGGGATAATCATTTTGATATGTTCTTTCATTCAACTTGCCAGTATTTTATTGAGAATTTTGCTATCTATGTTCATCAGAAATCAGCTTATAATTTTATTTTTTCAATTTTTAAAATTTATTTATTTAATGTGTATGAGTATTATGCCTTCAGGAATATAAGTACACCCATATTGTGCAATGCTGGTGGAGATCAGAAGAGGGGATCAGATCCCCTGGAACTGGAGTTATGGATGTTGTTAGCTGCCATGTGGGTGCTGAAATTCAAACCCAGGACTTCTGCAAGAACAGTCAGTGCTCTTAACTGTTGAGCCATCTCTCTAAGCCCCTATAATTTTCTTTTTTGGCTTACTGTTATACCCATAGATTAGTCCATTTCTCAAAGCTCACCAGACCTGCCTCTTCCTGCAGCAGATGGTGAGTAACACAGAGATGCACAACTGTTAATGTGCAGACAATAAGATATTACAGAGTTCCCAGTCCTAAATGGGGCACGTACTACATGCCCTCTCCTCCCAAGGCTCAGAGATCTTTGGGGAAGAAAGGACATAAATATTGTAAGAGCTAGAGGTGATAGATGAGCACAGCCTATGTTGACTGGACACCACACATATGAACTCTTAGTGCTTGAAACAAGACCTGTGCAAACCCAATCCAGACAATAACTCAGCATAGATGGGGGAGGTGTGAAAAAGGCCTCACCTAGCTGAGGATCTATTGCTAAGAGGGGGAGAGTCAGTTTTCCTTACTTGCATGTCATCTGGTAGGTTGGCCAGAGTCTGTGGGATAGACACACACGCAAGGGAATTTTGGAAACTCAGATTAGACTTTATAGGCCTTTTAAGAAAGGATGAATAATAATATAGGATATAAAATTGGGAGAGGAGAATAGTAAGGTGAGGGTGGAGAGGGGGGAGAGGGTCTGCATATGATCAAAATACATTGTCTAAAATTCTTGAATCAATACAAACATATTTTTTAAAATTAATGCTTTGTTTTGATTGCTGTACTAAATTTATAAATCAATAAAGATACATAAAACTTTTTACTATTAATCTTCTCATTCATTAATGACCATGTATTGAAATGAGTATTTAGTTTTATAATTTTCTCTGTTGAGCATTTAAAGACATTTCCATAATATTTTTGTATGTGTTTGTTAGAATTTAACATAATGAAGTATGTAAATCCTCTCCTGATCCCTTTCTTGTATTTACTTAATTATTTTAAATGATACATCCCTTATGATCTTGATAGATGTGAACATAGTCTCACTTATTTCATTCTTAATCTTAGAATACTATTTTAACATTAAATGTTATGTTTTCTGTGAGTTATTTGTATATTTATAAAGTATATATACAAAGGAATCTTTAATTAGATTGGAGAAATGATACTAATGCTTAACAATTTTTGCTCTTATCAGTACTGTGTATATAATGTAAATTTCATCTTGCATATCTAATAAAAATGCCATGTACATTTTATTCACTAATTCTGAGTTTTGAGAGCCCCTTTATAATTATCCAGCATAAAGCCAATTTGTGTAGCTGTTTGCTCTGGGTTGGATGTAATCATTGCTGTCTTGAAGCAGAGCAGTAATGATGACCTGCACAAGACCCTCAGGAGATTGGGTCTATGAGTATTCCCTAACGAAGAGTGGAGAGAGATACACGACTGAAGACCCAAGAGACTCAAGAACCCTCATGAGATTATATAAAAGTAAACAACTGAGCACGGTAGCACATGCCTGTAATGACTAATTATCTCAGCACTCAGGAGGACTGCTGTGAGTTTGGATACAAGCTGCACTACCTTGTGAGCTACAGGACAACCTGGGTTATATAGCAAGACCTGGTTTTACAAACAACAAATAGAACAAAAGAGATAAAACACTTGACTGGGTGGGGGAATTTCTTAGTGGTGTAGCTATTGTTAGGTCACCCAGGAGACTTACAGATGGTGTAGCTACTTTTAGTTACCCATGCTTCTTTGAGCCTAATAAAAGCATTAGTTCACCAACTGGACTGGAAGGAATCTTTTGCTTGATCTTTCAGAGCTCTCTTTATTTGGGATGAATAGACGTTTCATTACATCTTTCCAGGAAAAGGAACATGACAGTCAATCATATCACACTGAGATAAACCTATTTTAGTCACAGTGCATTATTTGTTTTAAATGTAAATATATTTGATTTCAAATATTTTCCACTGGATTCTTGTATTGAGTGTTGATAAGTAAAATCACCTTATTAATTTTTCCTTCATACCAACAGTCCTTGATAGATTTTTGTGGCTTCTCAGTACCCATCTTTTCCAGAATACTAGAAGAATTCTTTTGAGTTTAGATACTTGTTTCCTTGAACTTATGCTAGAATTCACTAATTATAGTAACTATGCCTGCACACATCTTTCAGAATTTTTTTCTCATTTAATTTTTATAGTCCTTGTGAAGTTGCTCTTTCTATTTTACTGTTCAGGTGTTCCATCTAAACTTGCAAACTAAATAAGGTGAAGATTTTCAAATGTCCTCTAATCTCTGTTGCAACTGCATCTATGGAATTAAATGCCTTCATTTTTTATTTTGTTTGTGTTTTCTATTTTTTGTCTACTTTTAACAGTTCTTTTAATTTTAATGAATTCTTTCAAAAATCTAATTTTTGAGTTTTTTGATGTTATACTTTATTTTTATTTCACTAATTTATTATATTTATTTTGTGTTTTTGTCTTTCTACTTAATTATTTGACTTAAGTCTTTTTACATTTTCAGATTTAGCTAACTAATTTTTGGCTTTTGGTCTTTTTTTTTTTTTTTTTTTTTTTTTTTGAACTCACTATGTAGACCAGACTGGCCTTAGTCTCACAATAATCTACTTGCCACTGTCTGCCGAGTGCTGGGATTAAAGGTATGCACCTCCACACCCAGCTTCAGACCTCAGTTTTGATCCCACAAGAAGACAAAAGATAAGGGAACTCAAAAATACCCTCCTCACAGTGCAGCATCTCCTAGATAACAGTTATCAAATAAAACCTGTGTTTAATCCTTTAGAGACAGGGTCTCCCTGTAGCCCCAGCTGGCCTGGAACTCACTATGCAAATCAGGCTGGCCTTGAACTCACAGAGATCTGCTGCCTCTGCCTCCCAAGTGCCCAAGTGCTGGGATTAAAGGCATGCACCATCACACCTGGCGGCTTTTGGTCTTTTGATAGTTAAAACTGAAAGTTTTCTCCTAAGGTTGGTTTAGCTTATAGCCCACAGTATGAATTATATGTATGTATAGTATTGTAATATATAGTTAAATATATTCAATTTTAAATGTATTCTAGTATTTACTTGAAAATTAGTTTTTTCCCCATATGTTATTCAAGCATGTTTTTTAAATTTCCAAATAGATGGTATTTTCTTCTGCTTTTACTCTTTAATCTGACTTAACTGCTTTGTAGCTAGAGAACATTAGTTACATGCTACCTTTGAAATTTGTTGAGACTTGCTTTTAGTCAAGCATGTGGTTGATTCTTGCAAATGCTATTTTACTGACTCAGTGTGTATCTACAGCTTAACGTGATGCCCCTATATAAAATGTTTAATAAAATCTTAGTGAATCAAGAAGGCATTATTCATTCTAAAATATTTTCTCTCTCCCTCTTCTTCCCTTTCTCTCTTTCTCTCTCTTCATCTATCTATCAAATACCAAAAGAAATAAAATCAAATATCAATAAATATCATAAATGAGGCAGTTATTGAAAGTGGAGTATGGGTTACTGGAGATTTTAATGCCATGTCATGCTTGGAAAAGTTAAGAGGATTAAGAAATACATTAATAAAATGGAGGAAAAGCTATAACTAATTTATTAAGCTCATTAAGTTTTAATGAGTCAACAAAGAATGCTCATCAGCCAATGTACAAAGGCATTGAAAACAAGACTAGGCTTATAGCTATTAAAGCTCTTGTAGTATGAATGCAGAAACATGAGTTAATCAAATTTTCCAGAATACGGCATTTGGTACAAGTTCTAAGCAAATGGAACAAACCCAAGTCTAATGAAAACAAGAGCAGAGTCATTTCTAGTCATACTGATCACAAATGCCCTCAGAGGAGGCAGTGGAATCTCAAATAATGGACAGTTTGTGACAGAGAGACATGAAGAAAAAGCACATTTTACAAAATTGGAAGGGCAAGAAAGTAGTGGCTTATTCCAGAAAAGAACATAGTTCCACCTTAGTTAGATTATAAGGTTCATAATATGTTTGTTCATAATCATTATATTTCAGGAGATGGAAATGACATGTAACTTCCTCCCACACAAATATCCACATGTTGAGTCTGAGCTCTAGGACCTCAGATGTGTCAACTTCGGGAGACAGGACTTTTACAAAGGTAAATTAAAATGAACCTATTAAGGTGAGGTCTAATGTAACTTGGCTGGAGTATTTGTAAGGAGACTTGAGTGATGTACACAGTACACATACATAACATGCAAGCAAACACTCATACACATAAAACACAATTTAAAAAAAAAATAAGAGGAGCCTGAGACACACAGAAAGACACCAAGTGTTGATGCATACAGATGAAAGGCCATGTGAGGAACAAGGCCACTTCCAGGCAAAGAGAGAAGACTTGCAAGACATCAAAACTGTGAACATCTCTTCACAGACTCTAGCTTCTGGATTATGAGAAAATTGATTACTTAGATAGAAGCTACTTGCCAGTGATGTAGTAGTGGCCCTAGTACATTAATATAGAGGCATGATGGAACAAAGGTGTCATCTATGATAATCTTTGGTAGCTTCTGAAGGTCATCACATACGCATTGAATTTCTTTTGAAGAACTTACTACGCTCTTAGTTTCATCTGCTATCAATATGAAGATGCCCGTTCTTTCTCTTGCGTTGGTGGTTATTTTGTCACTCAGTTTTCACCTCCATAACAAGATGCAATAAGTAAAGTCCACCCAAACTATGCACCATTTAATTGCATCACACCTCCCAAATAAGTTCACAAAAAAAAAAAATTCATGTAAAGATGGTGAGTTACTGGGGCACACGTGGAAATATGACTAGAGACAGCATAATTATAAAGCAGTGGAATAACATTTAATTCTAGGCAGTAATGCATATGATAACTATACTACCATCCAACATATTGGATAAAAGCCTGACACTTGTGCTCTTTTGGTTCTTGAGACTCTCAGGTTCCTTTACTTTCTATATACCACTTAAGTACTTAAAAGTATGAAATATAATTTGATCATATTTAAGGGTAAATGAGTAAAAAGTTATTTATCTGCTCCTTTGGATGTCATATGACATCTACAAAAACACATCATACTTACATGTAGGTAGGTCAGCAGTGCCCTGCACAAGATAACCCAGCCCTGCTCAAATAACATATGTGTACCCACCATTCTTCTGTTCCCAGAAGTTCCAGAAGTGTTACATTTTTCTCTAGGATATCTAACCTCTCCAGCTATGTGCATTTTGCTATGTTTACAGTCCTACACGTAAGTTCCCTCCCATTGAGCAGGTTTTCAATTCAATTACACAGCTGTTGATTACCCCCATGATAAAAGTGCCACTACTGCACAAATAAGAAATAGTTCACTGTGCTGGTAATTGTTGTGGTTATTAAGCTTTATGACTGCGTTGGACTGTTGATTGATTGTTCTCCTGTGGCAGCTTGCACAGTATACTTGGATACAATGAGAGCTAGTCTTCAGGGAGGAGAGTTCCAGGTCAGTTCCAGTTCTATTGCTCCTAGTCCTATGTCCAAAGCCTGTCCTGTCTTCAGCAATAGGGTCTTATCTACAAGTTCTAGGAGGCAATCAAGAGCTGTGGCCATGTCCTGTGTTATTTTGGGAGTCTCTTGGACTACCCTGACTAACAGCCTGGAGGCTTCTTCTGCCTTGCACTGTTTCTTGTTATATAGCCTTCACTATACACATGCACTCATGTACATTAATGTATGTGTATTTTTCAGAAGCCTTTTGAATGAATATATTTCCATCTGTTTATTCACACCACCTAAGCATTATTTATCTCTCCATTTTTTCCCCCTGTCTACACCTCCCTCTTCCCTCCCCAGTTAAAGTATCACCATTTTCCCCTTGATAATACCTCTCTTCTATTATCACCCTCTCTTGAGCTCCTTCTTCACCTTAAGCCCCATGGTTCCTCATATAACCCTACCTTCTCCCTTCCAAGTTAAATACTCCTCACTTTACCCATTTGACCCTTGATAACACCTATCTCCTACTATCCCCTTCTCTTGGGCTCCTTCTTTCCATTTACCTCCATGGCTGTTTTCACTTTTCCTGGCTCTTGTGGTTACCTAAGTAGATATACTCACAATAGAAGGATTTGAAGCTAATATCCATAAATGAGAGAGTCTGTGTTACTTAACTTGGTTTAAAAGTTTCTAGTTTCATCCATTTACCCATAAATCTTGTTTTTCTTTACCACTGAGTAGAACTCCATTGTGTAAATGTACCACATTTTCATTATCCATTCATCAGTTGAGGAACATTTAGGTTGTTTCCATTTTCTAGCTATTGTGAAAAAAAGCAGCAACAAACATGGATTTACAGTATCTCTTCAGTAGGATGAGTCCTTTTGGTACATGCCATAAGAGTGGTATAATCAGATCATATGGTAGATTTATTTACAAATGTATTTTCTTCCTGTGCTAAGTATGTATCTTTATATATAAAGACAAATATATCATTCACCACTCATCAAACAGATTAGAGAGACCATTTCAACAGATGGAGACCATTACAGAGTTCAACGACTGATCAAACACAGAGAACAAGTATTTGTGAGATGCCCAGTCTTCAGTGACATATCTACAATGAAACTTTTACACCTAAGGTTCATGGAACATAGTGGAACAGAGTGCAGAGAAAATATTAATGCATCTCTCAACTCGCGCCAGTGAATTTTCGTCATGCAACAGAGGTGATTAACAGAAAAAGCCACAACTGGCCAAAATATGGAGAATAAGAAACTGCAGAGTGTGTGTCCCTGGGTAGGACTCCTATATTAAACCTCTGCCACACAGGGCTCAAGGCCATTATGGAAGAAGGAGCAGAAGGGGGAGTGGTAAATGACCACAAGGATACAGAATTTTCCAGGTAGCTCAGAACATGCTCAAATGAATTTACAGCAATGGTGAAAGAATGAACAAGACCCATGCAAATTCAAACCAAACAAAAACTCAGCATAAAAGTAGGGAAATGAGTTAGAAGCCCAAACTTTAGCTGAGAAACTACTGGCAGCCAATCACTGCTGGAAAGGAGAGTCGATCTTCTTTAAGGCTGACCAACTCCAGTGAATGAACTCACACTGACAGACATCTGGGCACACAAACTTGATTTGATAAGCCTTAACATATGTGGCAGAATGCATGAACTCCATCAAGGGAGCTATGAGGGGGTGTGGATAGGGGAGAGAGTCGAAATATGATTAAGATGTGTTATATGAAATGCACAAAAATTCAACAAACATGTATTTTTTAAAAGCGACGTGTTAAGTTAATTAATGCTTTTATGAACTGCTATTTAACAGTAAGTATGCTCTTTCCATCTAGAAAATCTTGAATCATTTACAGAGGATGAAGAATGGAACTCTTGCTTTTGTCCATCTCTTAGAGTTGTCCTGTGTTTTTCAAATTCATGTCTTACAAACATGGAAACGTACAATATATCCAAAAAGACCATACACACCCATTATGATTTTAAAAATATTCATGCTCAGATGCCGAGGAGCTCAGAAGGTGGGCGACTGTGACCAGTGATAGTCATGTATATAGAGATTAGAAATGCATGTGAAAACGTCTCAATGTCAATTGCTTTGGAATGAATTCTTCTGTATGAAAAAAAATAAAAAAAATAATGATTAAAAAACAAAAACAAAAAAAAATTTTATTTATTATTTTTATTTTATGTGTATGAGTGTGTTGCCTGCATGTAAATGAGTGCACCCATGTTGTGCAATGCTGCAGAAGTCAGAAGAGGGCTAAGGATACCCCTGGAACTGGAGTTAAGGATGGTTTGCAGCCACCATGTGGGTGCTGGGAATCAAACCTCGGTCCTCTGCAAAAGTAGTCAGTGCTCTTAACCACTGAGCCATCGCTCCAGGCCCCCATTATGATTTTTAAAAAAAGAGAATTAGTGAAAATTAAAAGAAGGTTGAATATATATCAATGATAAGCCTGAATAATGAACAAGAATTGGGATCAATTCAGTGATATACTCTTTAGGTATAAAAAGGGAAAAATGTTATGTGAAAATTTCAAGCATTCTTATAAACCATTAAAACATATACCCAGGCCAGGAACTCACTATATTGACCAAGCTGGCCTCAAACTCATGGAGATCTGCCAGGCTCTACATCCCAAGTGCCAAACCACACCTGGCTTTGGTCTTTGATTTCTTATTCCTTCTTTTCCACCATTAAACTTCATTGTATATGTGTTTTTGTGCAACCTGCTTCAAGTTATTTCTGGAAAAATGTGTTAAAAATTATCTTTTTTTGAAATAATAAAAATATTCTTAAAAAAACCCATATACCCCTCTGATGCCAATAATCATCAAAGGATGCAATTTAATCAGGTCAGTTTGTTGGGACAGCACAAGGATAATGTTATATTAAGTAATGATTATGTCATACTATCTCCCACTGGTGGGTATTATAAAAAAAGAAAGATTTAAAAAGCAAATCTTTCTTTCAACATGGATATGCAAAACTGAAGACAAAGAGTACTTGGAGCACTGAATTGGTGGCAAATTATTTTTATACTACTTCATATTAATTTTTTCTTTCACTTTCCTGTGCAGCAACAGTAAAATCCAGCAATTTTGCTTGTAATAGTGAAGAAAAAATGACAGATGCCATCTGGCTGC
Source organism: Nannospalax galili (assembly GCF_000622305.1). NCBI lineage: Eukaryota > Metazoa > Chordata > Mammalia > Rodentia > Spalacidae > Nannospalax > Nannospalax galili. The sequence continues at coordinate 7,928,916 of NW_008337147.1, forward strand.
AGAAATGGTTCTGAACTAGTTCTAAAAGAGATATAGAAAAGAAAATGATTGTCATATATATGTATATATCTATATATGTGATAATTTTATCCTCATATGGATTTCACAAAACATGTTTCTTGGCATAACTGTTTTTAAGACAAATTTAAAACTTAACCTTCAATCACTCATATTTTTTTCTTAGCAACATGGAGATGTATCATATTTAGTATTCCTATTCAGCGAAAAACAGAAAGTGAGCACAGTTCATGAGTAAAATAAATTCCAATTGTGTGTGAGTGCACTCGTGTTGTGCAATGCTGCGGAGGTCAGAAGAGGGCTTCGGATTCCCCTGGAACTGGAATTAAGGATGGTTCGTAGCCACCACGTGGGTGTTGGGAACCAAACCAGGGTCCTCTGCAAGAGCAATCAGTGCTTTTAACTGCCGAGCCATCTCTCCAACCCCAAAAGTAGAATTTAAAAAAAATAAGATTTATGTTTCTTCTTTGCAGGCAACAGAATCATCTGCTTAGTTTGCAATAAATTGATTTACCAAAGAATATTTGAAATTTTACAATATTTTCCAAGTAACTATGGACTGAGCTCATGGAAAGAACTCCCAAGAGAACATTCCATGACTGGCCTGATAAGCCAGGTGTACCTCTACCAACAGCAGTAGTATGAAGCAAGATGTCATTGATTCTCCACCAACCTCATCTCCAGTTCCCACAAATATCAAATCTTTTTCGACACAGAAGCAGTTTATATTCCATTTGTATTGCTTGATTTAATCTTTTAAGTATGTTGATTATATTATACAGACATCTTGCAAATGTATAATAATTATGAACTCTAGGGTTTTTTGTTTTGATTTATCTTGTTTTTTGTTTTTTGAGACAGGGTTTTCTTGTAGCCTCAGGTGGCCTGGACCTCACTATGTAGACCAGGTTGGCCTCAGTCTCATAGAGATCTACCTGCCTCCCCCTCCTCCGAAGTGCTGGGACTTAATGCACGCCCCACCACACCTGACTAATAAAATACTTTATCTATTGTCAACTACTGAAGTACTTTTATCAAACTAAGTTTAGCTACAATGTTTGTACAGTCTTTCCCCCGTGAAGATTAGTGTTAAAGGTGCTGTTGAACAGCTTAAAGCAAGTAAGACAGTAAGTTACAGTTTTTACAGTAGCCACTTTTAAACTTCCATCACAAGATAATACCTATATAAATATTGCCAGTGTTTTCTCCTCTCATAAAAGAGAAGGGGGAAAGTGGCCTTAATCTTTCTTAATAAATTCTGAAATGTATGTTTATGTGTATGAGTGTATTGCCTGCATGTGTGTGAGTGCACCTGTGTCATGCAATGCCCACAGAGTTCAGAAGAGGGTGTCGGATCCACCGAAATTCGAGCTACAGACAGTTGTTGGCCACCATATGGGTGCTGTAATTCTAACCTGGGTCCTCTGCAAGAACAGCCGGAGCTCTTAACCGCTGAGCCATCTCTCCATTCCTCAAATTCTAAAACATTTTTACCAGTTCTCTTCTCTATGGTTGGAACAATATTTTAAAGTAAGTCAACTGAGGTAAAAACATTATTTTGAATAATGGAATAATTTTGAACAGTGCATGAAAACATAATGTGCTGAGAAACTTAAGTCATAATGTTCAATTGTCTTCTTCTGAACATTCTGGGTGGCATAAATTTAGAATTGCTAAAATTCTCTAGGAGACTTTGAAAGATCACAGGAGGAAGCCTAGAATACAGGAAGTGCCAAATCATTGCTTCTCTCTTCAGCTTTTCCTTTTCATCCCTTCCCGGTCTGACTCTGAAAATGGTTACTTCGTGCCTTTCACTGCCATTTCATGCTGCCATCAAGCCATTTATGCAGAATCTAGTAAATGTGATGTGAACTATGAGCAAACAAGTGCAAGTTCATGTTCAATGGTAAGCAATCAACGCATTTGCCTTCAAGAAGCAGGTACCTCAGCATTGTTTTGAATGATTCTAGGAATATATCAGTCTAGGACCATACGCCAGATCAGTAAGATAAATGCTTCTAATATATTTTTCCCTTTTAGTTAATAAAAAGTTAAGAGACTAGGGGGAAAACACAGACAGACAAGTATCTGTGTGAATATTAATCACCTTCACATAGATACGGTCACTTTCAACTCCTTTTCAATTATATCACATAGATTGAGATGTTTCTTGAGAACCAGAGCCTAATAATGTATCTTTAAATCAGGTCTATTGGAAAAATGGTCTTTCCATTATTGTTTAACATGAAGGCAAAGATTATTTACAATGAATTCATAGCACTCAGGGACATGGTAAACACACAGTAAGTGCTTATTGAAAGTATTCAGCTATTTAGGTGCCATTTAAGCAATGGCTCTTCTGTGTTTAATGTAATAAAATCTGGGGCTGAATAGGATTGGCCTGCAGGAGGCTTAGTCAAGAGGCAGCAAGATGAAAGAGAGAAAACAACAGGAAATTAGTAGTTCATTTTTTCATTAAGGTAATATAGCATTGAGATTACTTCTGATTGCAAAATTGCAAGTTAACACACCAAGGAAAAAGTTTAACTGACAAGAAAAAGGAGAATGGCCAGGTTTGGGTACATTTTAGTAGATACTTCTTTAAAATATAAATATGTTTGAACCCCTGATATTTCTAGTGTCCTGTGGTCATCTTTTCTATTAATGTCCACACTAAATAAACCAGATCCTTATTAGATGTGATGCTATGAATCCAGAAACCTCATAAATAATGTTGAGTTTCTGGAAGTGCTTTTTTGCCATTTGTCTTGTCTAAAGTTACTGTATGTAGTCAAAGGTTTGTGTGCTGCACAACAAGAACACTAGCAACAACAACTGTATTGGGAATCATCCTCACTCCCCTCCCATGCTGGCCAACGTTCATTGTGCATAACTATATGCTGGAGTTCTCCGCTTCCCACCCAAGTCACATCTCCACTCGGTCAGCTTTGGGGGCCCCCCTCTGTCTATATTGCTAAACATCTCTGCATCTTCAAGTTTCTCTCTCTCCCTGATCAAATGCTACACACAGTCTCATTTTCGTCTTCTAGGCCATCAACCACAGTCCTCCAAAGTCTTGTTCTTCTGTGGCCTGAGACCACCTTATACAAGGCTGCACAGAACTGGAAACAGTCCCTGCATGCGCCGGTTCTTTAGTCTTCCTAAATGGATATGTGTAGATGGGGGTGTTTGTGTTTTTGTTTGTGCTAAGACATACATCACATAAAATTTTCAATCATAGTCATTTTTAAGGGTACAATTCAACAGCATTAAGTAATTTACATTGTTGTACAATCACACATTCTTTCTCATATGTGGATCTTTTCAGTGTGTGTGTGTGTGTGTGTGTGTGTGTGTGTGTGTGTGTGTGT
>NW_008337147.1:7932479-7940640 GCF_000622305.1 Nannospalax galili
GAAAGGAGACTACAAAAGGGGGAAAGTGGTTTTGAGAAGAGAGGTGGTTTTGAGAAAGAACCCAGTGACATGAATGCAGAAAGGGACTAGTGTGGGTGGAAGGCTATGAGGTGAGCAGAGTAATGGCTGAAAAGGGGAGAAAAAGGATCGAGAAAAACAAATGACATTTGAAAACGCCATAGTGAAGACTCATTTATTAATAAACATTTAAAAAGAGAAACCCAAAGAGTACACCCACAGATAAGCTGAGATGTCAGTTGAGTGGGTCTAGTTAGCATCTCCAGTTTGTGGCAATATTTGGATTTTGGAGTTGCCTTCCAAGTATTCTGTGATATTAGACTCCAGATAAGCGATGGGGTCTAGAATACAAATCACTGATAAATACTGTGTTAGGACTGGACTGCAGTAATGCATTTACCAATGTATAAAATGAAATACCCTTTGCACATACTCATGCTAACTCCAAAATATTTATTGCCATCTGCTTTATATAACTACATATTGACTGAATAAATGTCTATAGAAGAATGAAAATTTATAAAATAGGTCAACACCTTCACACCTTCCAATTTAGACTCAGAGATAGTATCAAACCAACTCTCTGGTAACCACTGGTTGCAAATGGGTTGCCTTTAAAAGCAGCCACCCCCAGGATACAGAGATCTGCTTCCCCCTGCTGGATGAATCCATTAGCTGCATTTCATCCAGGAAGCTTCTGTACTTCAAGCAGAGTAAGAGCTCATATTCATGGTTGCCACTCAACACAAGAAACTCGTATTTGAAAATGATAACAACATGCCTTTTCCTCATGACTATGACTGAATCTTTGCCATGACTTCTAGACATGTGGGTACGAATGTGTCTGTACTTCTTGACTACGGCACATATTCAAACAGAAATACACTCAACCTAGAGGAATACCATGAAATGATGCTCTTATCTCTGAAAGGGCTCTGCTGACCTCTGGCATTCTGAAATATGTGTCCAGATTTCCCAAGTACTAAAAGTATTCAGGACCACATACAGAATATTCAGTATCTCAAAGATGAGAAATGGTTATTCTTTTTTCTTTTGGATATTGTATCATGTTCTTACTATAATGTCTTTTGATATTTCCTTCTGATTGACAGAGTAAACATCAGGATTCTTTGGAAGTCTTTCCTCTCTAAGCAATCACATGCTTATTCTTGTTCAATATCTTCTATAAGAATTAAAATTACATAGTATGAGTTCTTGAAATTCTTATGACTATATGTTGTACATATTAATTATTCACACAAATCAGAAGTCAGTTAAAAAGCACTTTTTTCAAAACACCATATGAAACCAGCAAAAGAAGTTCAAATTTCACACATACATGGCGTACTGTCATATCTATGAACATTAGGAAATTGTCACAAATTGAAACTGAGGTTAATGAACATAGTGACTGTGAGTAGCTACTGTTGCTTCTCAACAAGTCACAGACCATAATTAAGGCTGCTGGCCATTTGGATGTTTTCCAATTGTCATCAGGAAATGAGATGGATCCTCAGGAAGGTAATTAAAAGAAAATTGTAATATCATTTTCTAGGCTACTGATAAAATCTCTCAGATAATAAATACTGAAGACATTTGGTGCTTTGCAATTAAGTTTGCTTTCCAAATTGAGTTTATGTTGCAGAAGGAAGTTCCTTTAGGATTCACGACAAAGAATGAAACAAGAGTGTTCTTAGCTTTGAGTTTTAATAGAATAATATCATTCAGGTTTTTCAAATCATTCAAACCTGAGAAAAATCAACATCTTTTCTCATTTTTTTTGTATTGTGTGTGTGTGTGTGTGTGTGTGTGTGTCTGTGTGTGTGTCTTTGTGTGTGCACTATGGTGCATATGTTAAGGTCAGAGGAGAGCTTGTGGGAGTGGGTTGTCCATCCACCATGTAGGTTCCAGAGGATGAACTCAGGTCATAAGACTTGGGCAGTAAGTGTTTTTATTCACCAAGCCACCACATTGGCCCCAAATCAGTATTCTTTATAAAACTATCCTTCAAATTACAGAAGAGTGTGATAATAATGTCACCTCTCATTGGATCATTCCTTGGGCAGAATAAGCTAGGTTACTATTTTCTTTAAGTAGATTGCCTATTGGTGACCTTAAACTTAAATGTATAATTTTCATACTGCTATATAACTTTATGCCACCAACACTAAGATTTAAAATAGGCAAGGATTTAACACAGGGAGATCAGAATCTAACCTCCAAAAATATCTCACATCACTTTGACACTCTCACGTAGGAGAGTGTGCTTTCCCCATGAGAGTCTCAGCTCTGCTATTTTTATACTACTATTATGACTGTGGTCAAAGCCTGATGTAAATCAGCAGAAAGGATTAACGTGGTGATTATATTTGGTCAGTGGAGGCTGATATCACTGAAGGCTGCTGCAACTGATTTTTAGAGTGGTCTGGGTGAGTTACTTTTTCATTTACATACATTCTGGTACATTTTGTTAGTTTTCTTTTTACAATTAAAAGAAATATCAAGTCATTGGAATGTTGGAAGTTTTGTTTTGTTTTGTTTGCTTCTTTGTTTGATCTTTTTGAGGCAGGGTTTCCCTGTCACCCCAGCTGGGCTGGAACTCGCTGTGTAGACCAGGCTGGCCTGAGTCTCAAGGCGATCTACCTGCCTCTGCCTCCTGAGTCCTGGGATTAAAGGTATGTGCCACCATGTCTGGCTCCTTGGAAGTTTTAATAAGTAGATTAATGGCTGTTGGGAGAAGTTCAAAAATAGCTAACAAGAAAGGAAAGACTAAGACATGTAGTGCACATAATTTAAGAAAAATTGACATCTCCTACTATCTGGAAAATTGCACAACCCATTTTTTTTTTGGCTATTTTCAAGCAATATTAAAACTAATAAGGGTGGTGCTAGAGAAATGGCTCAGAGCTCAAGAGGTTGGGCTTCTCTTGCAGGGGACCCAGGTTTGGTTCCCAGTAGCCACTGGTTCCTTACAATGGTAACTCCAGTTCCAGGAGTTCTGATGACCTCTTCTGGTCTTCACAGGTGTTGCATGCATGTGGTGCACTTACATTCATGAAGGCAAAAAACTAGTCCACGAATGAATGAATGAATGAATGAATGATAAAAATAAAGAACAATAAATAAATAAATAAATAAATATTTAAAGAACTACTAAGGGAGTTCACATTTCTTACCCAGGTCAAAATTTACTTTTATTCCAGCTGAGCCTGATGACTCAAGCCTATAATGCCTGTACTCAGAAGTCTGAGGCAGTAGAACAGCAAGTTTGAGCCCAGTGTGAATTACATAGTGAAACTGTGTCTAAAAAAATCAGAAATACAATAAAATCAATAATTTCAAAAATGTAAAAATAGCCCTCTTTTGCATTCCTGGGTGGCACAGCCACCATCTTTCCTGGGTAAGTTTGGTGGCATCCACCATGGCCTGACTCCAACAGCCACATTTGCCCTCCCAGCTCCCCAACCCCATCTCTCCTCCTAGCCTGGGTACTGGCCCATTTCTTGTCTTGTCAGACCCTTGGACTGACCTCTTGGCCCAGAATCCCCACTGCTTCCTGATCCTTTGCATCCAGACCAACCCAATTCCTCCCAGTAATCCCCAGGAGCCCTCTGGGTCTGTTCCCATTCCCACCTCCCTTTACATCCCTAGGCAGCACAGCCACCAGCTTCCTCCAGCCAGCATCTTTCCTGGGCCCTGCTCCCAGGCCAGCCCGAACCCCCAAATTCCTGAAGCCAGCATCTTTCCTGGAGGGATCCAGACGTTAGGAGAAAGCCTGAGAGCATCATCCTCAGAATTGGATTCTGTAAGAACTACTGAGCAGCAAGATGAAAGAAATTTGGCCACTCTAATATAAAATCAAAAGAGAGAACCTGAAGCCTATACCAACAGCTTTTCATGTCCAACAAGTAAAACACAAAGGCACATAAAGTCTACAAAAAGAAGCAGGCTTAAACTCAACAAAAGAAGGCTTAAGTGTCACACAAGAATCAGAAACTACAGAAGAAATCCACATGTCAAAGTCACAGAGAAAAAAATGTTAACATGAAAAACCAAAACAATATATCCCCACCAAGTACCAATAGTCCTCTATAGGAGTACAGTGAGAATCCCTCAGAGATAACACAGGACATGGGACTCAAAAGAACAATTATAAACATGATAAAAGAATTCGGTGAGTTTAAAGAACACACAAACAAAGAAATCAAAGAACCGAAGGAAGATAGGGGTAAACTTCTGAATGAATTCAGAAAAGAGTTAGAAATATTGAAGAATGCTCAGGCTGAAATGAAGAAGGAAGTGAAACACTCAGTAGATGAAATGGAAAACAGAATATCAAGACTGGAAGATAAACTGGACAAACTAGAGCACTCAAGCAAAGATTATGAAAAATTTAAGAAAATATACAGGAAGGAGAAGAATCTCAAGATAATGGTATGGACCAGAACTTCAACAGGATTGTAGAAGAAAATTTCCCCAAATTAAAGAAAGACATGCCCATACAAATAAAAGGAGGACATAGAACAACAAATAGGACCAGAAAAGAAATTCTCCATGGCACATCATAGTAAAAACACTAAATGTACAAAGCAAACAGAGAATACTGAAAGCTGCAAAAGAAAATCAACAAGTCATGTATAAAGGAAAACTCATCAGAATTACAGCAAACTTTTCAGTGCAAAGTATGAAAGCCAGAAAAACCTGGACTAAAGTATTCCCAGTTCTAAATGACAACAGATGCCAGTTGAAGGGGAAAGAAAAATCTTCCAAGACATAAATAGGCTGAAAGAATTCATGTCCACAAAACCAGCTCTTCATAGAGTTCATGAAGCAATACAAAGATCTGAGGAAAGGAATGACAATACCCAAGGGGTTATGGAAAGAAATTCAATGAAGGTGTAACTGTGGAAAAGCACAGCTACACTAAAAATGTGAAGAGAAATGAAAATGACAGGATTCAATACTCATCTTTCATTAGTAACTTTAAATATCAGTGGACTGAACTCCCCAGTCAAAAGAAAAAGTCTAATTGAGTGGTTTAAGAAATAAAACCTATGTTTTTGTTGTCTGCAAGAAACTCATCTCACTTTTAAGGACAGGCACTACCAAAAGGTGAAAGGATGGAAAAAAATATACCAAGCAAATGTTACTAAAAAAAATGTAGGTGTTGCAATTCTAATATATGACTAAATAGATTTTAAACCAAAACTCATCAGAAGAGATTAAGAAGGCCACTTCATTCTGATCAAAGGGACATTTGACCAAGAAGATATTACAGTCATGAACATATATTTACCAAACTCTGGTGCACCCAACTTCATAAAAACAGTACTATAGGACTTTAAGACCCAGATTAATCACAACTCATTAGTAATAGGGGACTTCAATATCCAATTGTCTCCATTAGAAAGGTCAAAAGGACAGAGAATTAACAGAGAGACATCTGAATAAAACAAAACCATTCATCAAATGGGCCTAACAGACATCTACCGAATATTTCACCCAAGCACCAAAGAATATACTTTCTACTCAGCGCTCCATGGAACTTTCTCCCAAATCAACCATATACTGGGGTGCAAAACAATCCTCAACAAATGATTGAAATAATTCCATGCATTCTATATGACCACAATGCAATAAAGCTTAAAATCAACATCAGAAGAAACCCTAGTAACTACATGAACTCATGGAGATTAAACAACACACTCCTGAATGATAAATAGGTCAAAGGAGAAATTAAGAAAGAAATAAAAGTATTCCAAGAACTAAGTGAAAAGGACAATACAACTCAAAAAAACCTCTGGGATATGCAGAAAGAAGTCCTTGGAGGGAAAATTCCTTCACTGAAAAAAATCAGAAAGAACACAAATAAATAACTTAACATTGCAACTCAGGACATATGAAAAGCAACAATAAATGAAACTCAAACCCAGCAGATAAGAACAAATAACAAATATCAGAGCAGAAATTAATGAAATAGAAACAAAGGAAACAATGCAAAAAAAAATCAACAAAACCAAGAGTGGGTTCTTTGAAAAGATAATCAAGTTTTACAGACCACCAGTCCAGTTAACTAAAAGAGAGAATCTCCAAATCAATAAAATCAGAGATGAAATGGGAAACATCACAACAGACACCAAAAAGATCCAGAACATTATAAGGGAATACTTTAAAAACCTATGCACTACTACATTTGAAAACCTAGAAGAAATGGACAGGTATCTAAAAGCATGGGAACCACCAAAATAAACCAAGAAGAGATGAACAACTTAAACAGACCCATAACTCATAAGGAAATTGAAACATTAACACAAAACTCCCAACTGAAAAAAAGCCCAGGACCAGGTACATTTACAAAAGAATTCTACCACACATTTGAAGAAGATCTACATCCAATATTACTTAATTTATTAAAAAAAAATAGAAATGCAGGGAGAACTTCCAAAATCTTTCTATGAAACCATCATCACTCTAATACCAAAGCCAGGTAAAGATACAACCATAAAAGAAAACTATAGACCCACATCCTTAATGAACACAGATGAAAAATTCTCAACAAAATACTTGCAAACTGCATACAGACACACATCAAGAAGATCATCCACCATGATACAGTCAGTATTATTCCAGAGAAGCAGGGATGGTTCAATATACATAAGTCAACAAACATCATAAATCATATAAATGGGCTCCTTTGACAAAATTCAACATGAATTTATGTTCAAAGTCCTAGAGGGAATTGGACTGGAGGGAACCTAACTCAACATGATGAAAGCCACATACAACAAACCCAGAGCCAACACGATCCTAAATGAAGAAAAACTAAAAGCATTCCCATTAAAACCAGGAATCAGAGAAGGCTGTCCACTATCTGCACTCTTTTTTAACATAGTGCTTAAAACTCTTGAAAGAGCAATAAGACAAGAGAAGGAACTTAAATGAGTAATAATTGGAAAAGAAGAGATCTAATTATCCTTTTTTGCAGACAATATGATACTATATCTAAGAGATGCCAAATTCCATCAGAAAACTCTTAGAAATGATTAATTCTTCCAGTAAAGCGGCAGATTAAATCTGTAGCCTTTCTATATGCCAATAACAAGCAGAGAAAGAGTACATGGAAACACTCCCTTTCACAATAGCTGCAAAAAATAAAATAAAATCTCTCAGAATAAACCTGACCAAAGACATTAAAAACCTCTACAATGAAAATTACAAATCTTTAAAGAAAGAGATTGAGGAGGACATCAGAAAATGGAAGGACCTCCCATGATCATGGATTGGAAGAATTAATATTGTGAAAATGACCATCCTGCCAAAAGCCATTTATAGATTCAATGCAATGCCAATCAAAATCCCCATGACATTTTTCACAGAATTGGAAAAAAAATCCTAAGATTCATATGGAAGGACAAAAAAACCTGGATAGCCAAAACAACCCTGAATACTAAGAGCAATGCTGGGGGAATTTCTGTACCAGATTTTAAACTGTATTACAGAGCTATTTTCATAAAAACAACATGGTACTGGCACAAAAATAGACCCATAGATCAATGGAACAAAATTGAAGACCCAAATATGAGTACACACAATTTCAGCCACCTGATATTTGACAAAGGGGCCAAGAACATTCATTAGAGGAAACACAGCATGTTCAGCAAATGGTGCTGGCAAAACTGGATCTCCACCTATAGAAGAATGAAACTATATTCTTATATTACATGTTGCACAAAAGTCAACTCCATGTGAAGCCTGAAACTCTGAAACTATTAGAAGAAAACATTGGCAATAACCTTGAAGATATAGGCATAGAGGAGGATTTTCTAAACCGAATGTCAAATGCTCAGGAAACAAGGTCAAGAATCAACAAATGGGACCTCATTAAACTAAAAACTTCTGTGCATCAAAAGAAGAAGCCAAGGAAGTGAAGAGAAAACCCACAGAATGGGAGAAATTCTTCACCAGGAACACATCTGACAGAGGTTTAATATCCAGAATATATAATGAACTCAAAAAAAAAATGAAGAAAGGAAGTACCCCAACTAAAGGATGGGCTGAACAGAGAGTTCTCAAAAGAAGAAATAAAGATGGCTAAGAAGCAACTTAAAACATGTTCAACATCATCAGTATTTGGAGAAGTGCA
>NW_008337147.1:7940653-7952210 GCF_000622305.1 Nannospalax galili
ATAAAAACCTCTTTAAGATTGCATCTTACCCCAGTCAGACTGGCTAAGATCAAGAGAACAAAAGACTCCAAATGCTGGAGAGGATGTAGAGAAAGAGGATCACTCATCCACTGCTGGTGGGAATGCAAACTTGTGCAACCACTATGGAAAACAGCGTGGAGAACCCTCAGAAAACTACAAATGAACCTACCATTTGACCCAGTTATACCACTGCTTGGCATATACCCAAAGGACTCATCCTATTGCAGAGACACTTGTACATCCATGTTTGTTGCTGTTCTTTTCACAATAGCTCAGAGATGGAAACAACCTAACTGTCCCTCAACTGATGAGTGGGTAATGAAAATGTGACTCATTTATATAATGCAGTTTTACTCAGCCATAAAGAAAGATGAAATCATGAAATGTGCAGGTAAATGGATGGAACTGTTTCTACTGTTATACTGAGTGAAATAATACAGACTCTGAAGAAAAATGATGCGTGTTCTCCCTCATATGTGGATCCTAGCACCAAATCCTTATAAGTGACTATGTATCCAGACATAACTACAGGCACCAGGATAATGAAAAGGAACGAGGGAGGTAAAGAAAGAGAAAGAATCTGAAAGAGAAGAACAGTAGGAAATAGGTGTTAATAAGGGAGATATGGATGAAAATGGAGCATTTGGAGGGGAGGGGAAAGGGAGGGTTATACAAGGAAACTTGGGGATAAGGGAAAGAAGGAGCTCAAGAGAGGTGGGATCTTAGGATAAGGGTATTATTAAGGGAGAAATGGGAAAAATGGGGGCACCTTAAATGGGGAAACCATGGTGAAAGGGTTAGACAATGAGAGAAATGAATAATAACTAGCTAGTTTTACAAAAAAAAGAGGTATCCATATTATTCCAACAACTTACTGACAAATTATGCATACAACTAGCTCAAAGAACATAATATATGTCTAGTCAAGGTTTATCTGAGAATGTTTGGTCTTTGCCCAAGCTTTATGTACATAGTATATGGTAATTAAAAGTACCAGACTAGTGGAACTAACCTTCTTGGATGTTTAGTAGCTATAGATTAAGGCCTATACTAATTTGGTCAGAGGGACATAAAGGACAGTTTTTGCTCCTTTCCCTTCTCAGTTGACTAAGTTCCAGTGGAATATGAGCATCTCTCAATATATCCTGTAACTGTGGTGAATACCTGTCATCTTGTTAAAGGAGGCCAAGGAGACCCCACCAAATGGGCTTGAACCACTGTCAGGTATAAAAAAGAGGGTCATCACAGAGGAAACATTTCCTCTATGCTTCCAAAAGAAGCCAGCCATGATCGAGTAGGACCTTTGACTTATCTTCACTTAGATGGATCTGGTAAACGAAAGGAGCCAGGGGCTCCTCCCAAGCCCAGAGAGGAACAGACCCCTAAGGAACAGATCTTCAAATGACCTTAAGAGTAAAAATAAATTGGTTTATCTGGGCCAATTTATCTGTATGGTCTTAAACACCAAAAAGGAAAGTATAACCAAGGATTAAAAGGATAAATATAATTTTTAAGAGTATATGTGTATAGCTGAAGGCTATATAACAAGACAGGAGACACCTTCCTTTGAGTTGTTGGCCAGGGTGGCCCAAGAGAGTCCCAGAGAGTAACCTAGCATAGAACTAGGAAAATGAACAGCAGACCCCAATCTTATTTAAAAGAATATTGGCAACTGATTGCTGCTAGATGAGGAACAGCTGATCTTCCTAAAACAAGGCACTCTAGAAAGGCTGACTGATTCAGTGGATGGACAAGCACTGGGGAATGGCTGGGGGCACCGACAACACAGTGGACAGTAACAGGGACTACGCAGTATATGGGGTCCTGTGTGTGGGGGGTGGTGTATGAGCAGGTGCGATTTGGGATGTGGGTATATAGACGAATAAGTTTGTTTGGGATGTTCTGTATGAAATACACACACATACACAAAATCAACAAATAAAAAATCTGAGTTATATTTGACAAAGAAGCATGAATATTTGCTTCATGTTAATTAGCAGAGGTGAAAAATATTACCATTGACATCTACCTGATGGCTTTATATCCATGATCAGATGCCAAGGATCTCAGAAAGTAACTGACTGTGACTAGTAATAATCAGATACATAGAGATAAGAGACATACACGCAAACATCTAAGTGTTAGTAGCATTAAAAATGAGTTTTTCTGGGGCCTGGAGAGATGGCTCAGCAGTTAAGAGCGCTGACTGCTCTTGCAGAGGACCTGGGTTTGATTCCCAGCACCCAAATAATGGCTATGAACTGTCCTTAACTCCAGTTCTAGGGGAATCTTAAGTCCTCTTCTGACCTCCACAGCATTGCATGACACGGGTGCACTCACATACATGCAGGCAATATACTCATACACATAAAATAAAAATAACAAATAAAATGTTTTTTTAAAAATGATTTTTTCTGTATGAAACAGTATATTTTCAAATGAAATGGAGATCTTTTTTAAAGGTTAAAACCTCATTCAATTTTATGTCTTATATAGGGTTTATACTGGGTTAAATATTGTATAACTATATTAATTCAACTGTGAACCTAAATATTACAGCCAATTTTGAAAGAGATGCATCTTTTCTCTGGAAATTGTTATTGAATATCTTAATGCTGTAATGAAATGCTTCTTCTAATCATGTAGTTATTAAACAAATAATTAAAAAAAATTATTTCCAAAAAATGTAAAAATAATTATTTTTTAAACTCAACATCTTTAAGAATTCCTTTAATTTGGATAACAAAATCTCTTTAGAAAGAGGACTGACTTATCTAAATCACTTGTAACAGGGCTGACCAGATGTCAGCTGTTAAGAGCACTAACTGCTCTTGCAGAAGACCCAGGTTCAGTTCCCAGCACCCACATGACAGCTTGCAACCGTCCTTAACTCCAGTTTTATGGGATCTGACACTTTTTTCTGGTCTCCACAGGCATCACACAACACAGTTGCACTTACATCCCTGCAGGCGAAACACTCATACAGATAAAATAAAATACTGAAACATTGTTAATGTCTGGAAAAAACTATATTCATAATTAAGTACTAATGTGAATGAAAGAGTTTGTTTTCCCATTTTAAAAATAGATTGTGTTTAGTTACTATAATAATTGTTAATACAGTAATATACTATAACCAAATGAAAGTTACTTGTTTGGGAACAAATATCAGCTAACCATGTGGGGTAACAACTCCATTTCTCAAAGCCATTGATTATATTTGCTGCTTCAATGACTTCCTCTTTCAGCCAATTAAATGTTATTTTGAACATAGTTCATAACAATGTATCCTTGAATATTGTTAAGGCTTTGTGTTCTTACTGCCAAAAGTGATTAAGTATGTAATATAATGCATTTGCTAATTTGTTCAATTTAGCCATTCTACAATCTATACATATTTCAAAATAGTATGTGAACAATATTTATTTGTGTCTATTGAAATTAAATAAGCTGTTATTAAAATACTTGCTTTGTATATACAAGGAAATGATTTTGATCCTAAAAACCCACTTAAGAGAAAATGCAAGGTGCAGTGGTACATGTTTAGAATCTCAGCAAAGGAGAGACAGAGACAGTAGGGTACTTGAGACTCACTGGCCAGCCAGACTAGCTGGTGAGCTGCAAGCCAATGAGACAAGTTGTCTTAACACGAGGTAGACAGTGTTCCTGAGGGTTATGCCCTGGGTTGTCCTCCAGACTCCCATGCACACATACACTTCCATGCACATATAAAAGTATTAAATGAATATACGGTTTAGTTAACACACAGAAATTTGATTCCTAAGAAAGTATGACAATTTTTATCTGTAAGTCTTAAAAACATCTAGTACAAATCGAATTATTTTGGAAAATCATAAAATATTTATCATGTATAGGCACAGGGTCACAAAATCAAGAATGCATACTGCATTTTTGTAATAGATTATAAAATTAATAAATTATCATATTTACATGAAAAAGAATAAATTGAAATTTTTGAAATATATAAGCTGCATGTATAAAATTTGCAATAGTGAAAAGGTAACTTTCATACTAAAAAAGCTATTCAAATAAATTTTGCATGTATTTAGTGTGAATGTCGCAGCATGCATATGAAAGTCAGAGGACAACTTTTTATTTATTTTCATTTATTTATTCTTCTTTAAGCAAATTAAAATCTATTGTATTCACAAAAACCCTCTTGTGTTGCATGAAAATAACATTTGAAGTTTTTTTCCATTGCTGAGATATTTATTGAATAAAATAATTACAACAGTTCACTTATTAAGCATCAAACACACATTATCTAAATCTTGCATAGATTTAAAAAGAAAGACTGATCTGTGCAGACTCAGAGGAATGATTTTAAGCTCATTATAAACTGATATTTCCCAATGTACAAAAGACCAGGCTCTGTTAAACTTCTGTGGCCTGCTTGCTGTGGGACTACTTGAGCTGCTGCAGCTCCTTGATGGTTCCCTGGTAATTTCATGCCCTGTGAACCTTAGTGTCTCTAGTACAGGTGTTAACAGCCTCACTGGCTTTCTCTTTTCACCACCACCAAGGATGTGCTTATACTATGCTAATGCTCTGAGAATTTTCAGCTTGTCAAAAGGTTCCTACTGACATATTTTATCCAACAACTTCATAAGTTCAATATCAAATAAGTATGTTAAAGATACAACTAATTGAGTATTCATAGTCATTGTTTCAAAGCTATTGTATAAGAGGTCAGAACACAATTGATTGAATTTGACCCTTGATAGTCCACATGACGAATTCATGCATGTTCACATCTGTTACTGATGTTTGTGTAACAATCCTACATCTCCTTTAAGAAAACAATTTATTTTGAGCCAAATACAAGGATCTGTGCCCAAAACCAAAAATTCAAATTACCCTAATTTACCAAGGATTAGAGTTCGTGACACTAATGCAGGCTGTAAATTTATTGTTATCCAATAATTCTTACATTGTTCATTCACAATGTGGAAAACACAGCAATTTATAATAATTATAGTATGAAATTTTTGCATCTATATGAGCTGGACATATCACTATCTGAAAATAAGACTATTAATCTTTGAGAATAAAAGAAAAAAACAGATACTAGCATAGTATTACTTCCAATTTGGCCAAAATGAGATGACAGGGTAGGTTGCAAAAGAAAATTGTAGAAAAATCTGAAATTAATTTTTTTCTGTAACTTCAGTTAAAGGATTAATTTTAAAATATTGCAATAAATAAACATAGTCACTCTCTTTGACATCATTTAAATGAAATCACTTAACTAAAGTAAAATACTATAAAATTTGACTTATTTTCAATGAATTTTAAAACAAAATATAGCATAAATTAGTGAACTTTCAATTTCCATAAACATTATTACAACAGTACCTACCACTGAGCTCATGCTCAATAAATTTTTAACCAAATATTTGTGAATGACCAAAATTATTTAAGTTTAATAATAAAGTCAGAGTTTTGAGATATGGCTCATTGGTTAAGAGAGCATACTGGTCTTGCAGAAGAGCCAAGATTGGTTCCCAGCACCCAGGTCTATCCTCACTGTCACTTGAAGCTTCAGCTCTAGGGGATCCAATGCCTCTGGTTATTGTGGACACCAGCACTCGTGCACATAAACACACACACACACACATACATACACACACGACACAAACAAAAATAAAAATAAGTCTTCGAAAATATAAAAGAATAAAAATGTATAGCTCGATGCATTGTTATTAATTGTCTGCAATGTATTAATATAGCAATTAGAAATTATGTTATTTTGTCACTTATATTTTATAATTGATATGTAAATGTATTTTGTTAAAAACTAATTCATCTATATTTCATGATAATATATTTTAAATTCCAGTGATAAGTCCTAGTACTGTCTAAAATAAAAATATCCACAAAGGATTCTAGATCAGCACATTACAGAGATGCCTGCACATGCATGTTTATTGTGTCACTGTTCATAACAGGCAAGGTGTCCATAAACAGATGGCAGGATATAAAAAATGTGGTATATATACACAATGGAGTTTCATTTGGCCATAAAGAAGAATGAATCTGTCATTTGAAGGATGGATGAAACTGCAGTTCATCTATTAAGTGAAGTTAGGTGAACTTAGTAAGACAAATGTCATATATTTCCTCATATGGAGAACCTAAATCTTATAGACATTTGATACACTGCACATACACTCAAAAAATGCAAAAACAGAGGAAAAGAGGAGACAAGAAGAGTTATGGGGCTGAATAGGTGAATAAGGTCAAATATTGTCAAAGTAAGTAACCTACTTGAAAGAACATATTCGGAAACCCATTGCTCTGGCCAATGTATATTCACTCATAAAATTTTATTTAAAATAATTGACAAGATATTCTGATGATTTTAAAATAATTAAGGTTATTAGTTTTAAAAAACAGTCAAATAAACTTGAAAATATATTTTAAAACATTTAAGAGTTTGGCCCTGGTGGCATGCACCTGTAATCCCCACACCAGGGAGGCTGAGGTAGAAGAATCTGGAGTTGAGGCCAGCCTGGGTTACAGAGTGGGTTCAAGAATGGCCTGAGCTACACGGTGGAACCTTTTCTCCTCAAAGAAGAGTTGGGTGTGTAGCTTTCCCTAGCATATACAAGGTCTGTGTTTGAACTCAGAACCACAATTTCTTAAAAATTAGGACACAAAGCACGTTAAATCAGAAATACATTAGTTAAATAAGTACAATGTTATTTCTCTGTTCATTTTCTAATAATGTCAAGACAGGTATCAAGTATGACATTTTAATATAGTTTTAGAATCTAATAACACTTACTGATCTGAAGCATAGATTTCTTAAGCATCTCTTCACTATCTTTTATTGGCATGATGAATTATGAAATACCTTACATATGACAATAGCTATTCTTTTTTTAAAGGATAATTGCAACTATTATTATTTTTTAGAAGAAGCATTTCATTACAGCTTTAACATATGCAGTAACAAATTCCAGAGCAAGGATACATGTTTTTCAAAGGTGGCTGTAAATTTTTAGGTTCACAGTTGAATTAATACAGTCCTACAATACTGAACTCAGTATAAACCCAGTAAGACACAAAATTGAATGAGTTTTTACCCTTTAAAGAAGATCTCCATTTCATTTTAAGATATGCTGTTTCCTACATTTTTAATGCTACTAACACATGTTTGAACATGTGACCTTAATCTCTATGTATCTGATAATTTCTAGTGCACTGGTAATGTTTATCAATTCTACTATCTAGCATGGAGTAATTTTTAAAAAAATTTAATAACTGCATGATTAGAAGAAGTATTTCATTACAGCTTTAACAAACTCAGTAACACACTCCAGAGCAAGGATACATCTCTTTCAAAATGGGTAATTTTTAGGTTTGCAGTTGAATTATTACAGTTATACAATATTGTACTCAGTATAAACCCTGTAAGACATAAAATTGAATGGTTTTTAACCTTTAGAAAAGATCTCCATTTCATTTTAGAATATATGTAGAATATCTTGCAGACTCATTGTTTTTGCTACCAATACTGAGATGTTGGTGCATGCATCTCTAATCTGTATGTATCTGATCATTACTAGTCATAATCGGTTGCACTTGGATCCTTGGCGCCTGTGTATGTCTATAGAGTCATCGGGTAGATTTCAATGGTAATGCTTATCACCTCTACTAATTAGCATGATGTAAATTTCCATGCTTCCTCCTCAAATATAATACATTTTAAAAACATTTGTTGATTTTGTGTGTGTGTGTGTATATATATCACACAGAACATCCCAAACCATCTCATTCGACTCTACACCCACTTCCCAGATAGCACCCTCCCATAGCCTCCCTCCCCCCACTAGAGCCCTTATACTCTGCTATCCCTGCTACTGTCTGCTGTGTTGTCGGCACCCCAGCCATTCCCCACTACTTGCCCTTTAATCAGTTGTCAATATTCCTTTAGGTAAGATTGGGGCCTGCTGTTCATTTTCCCAGTTCTATGCTGGGTTACTATCTGGGAGTCCCTTTGCCCATCCTGGCCAACAACTCAAAAGAAGGTATCTCCTATCTAGATTTATTGCTTATTATATAGCCTTTAGCTATACATATGGACTCTTAAAAATTATTTGGCCCCTTTAATCTTTGGTTATACTTTCCTTTTGGGTGTTGAAGGCCATAAGTTCAGCCCAGATAAACCAATTTATTTTTACTCTTAAGGTCATTTGAGGATCTGTTCCTCAGGGGTCACATGGGCTTGGGAGGAGCCCCTGTCTCCTTTCCTTTACCAGTTCCACTTATGTGAAAATAAGTAAAAGGTCCTGCTCGACCATGGCTGGCTTCACTTGGAAGCATGGAGTAAATGATTCTTCCATGCTGACTCTCCCCTTTGTAGACTGGACACTGGTTCAAGTCCATCTGGCCTCCTTGATCAAGAGGACAGGTGACCCACCACAATTACAAGACATTTTGAGAGATGCTCATAGTCCCCTAGGAGGGCAAGGAGCAAAAACGGTCCTTTATGTTGATCTGACCAAATTATTATAGGCCTCAAAGTATGTCTGTCAAACATCCAAGAAGGTTAGTTCCACCAGTCTAGTACTTTTAATTACTCTGTGTCGTGTAGATAAATCTTGGACAAAGACCAGTTGTTCTCAGATAAACCTTACATAGACATATATTTCTTGATCTTCTACGTATAATTTTTCAGTAGGTTGTAGGAGTAATATGGTTCCCTCTTGTTTTTGAAACTAGTTAGGCATTATTTATCTCTCACATTGTCTCACCCCTCCATCATGGTTTCCCCAATTAAGATACCCCTATTTTCCCCCTTTATCCCTTAATAATACCCTTCTCCTTTGGTCCTACCTCTCTTGAGTTCCTTCTTTCCCCATATCCCCTAGGTTCCTTGTATACCCTTCTCTCCCCACTTCCTTAAACTAACCCAATTTTATCCATCTTTCCCTTATTAAGGCCTATTTCCTACTGTTCTTCTCTTTCAGTTTCTTTCTCTTTCTTTACCTCCCTGGTTCCTTTCAGTTTTCCTGATCCCTGTAGTTATGCCTGGGTACATACTTACTTATCAGGGTTTGATTCTAGGATCCACATATGAGGGAGAACATATGTCGATTCTTTTCTTCTGAGTCTGTGTTACTTCATTTAGTATAACAGCTTCTAGATTCATTCACTTACCTGCAAATTTCATGATTTCATATTTACTGCTGAGCAGAGCTCCATTGTATAAATGAACCACATTTTCATTATCCACTCATCAATTTAAGAACACTTAGGTTGCTTCCATCTCTTAGCTATTGTGAAAAGAGCAGCAACAAACATGGATGTACAAGTGTCTCTGAAATAGGATGAGTTCTTTGGGTATATGTCAAGGCGTGGTATAACAGGGTCCAATGTTAGGTTCATTTGCAGTTTTTTAAGAGTTCTCCACACTTCTTTCCACAGGGTTTGAACAAGTTTGCAACCCCACCAGCAGTGGATGAGTGTTCCCCTTTCCCCACATCCTCTCCAACATTTGGTATCATTTGTTCTCTTGATCTTAGCCAGTCTGACTGGGGTAGGATGAAATCTTAAAGCGGTTTCAATTTGTATTTCCCTAATTATTAGTGATGTTGAACATCTTTTAAGATGCTTCATAGCCATCTTTATTTCTTCTTTTGAGAACTCTCTGTTCAATCCTTAGCCCATCTTTTAATTGCGTTACTTCTTGTCTTGATTCTCTGTTTTTTGAGTTGGTTATATACTCTGGATATTAAACCTTTGTCAGATGTGTCACTAGTGAAAATTTCCTCCTCTTCTGTGGGTTTTCTGTTCACTTCCCCAGTTGCCTCCTTTGATGTACAGAAATTTTTAGTTTAATGAGGTCTCATTTGTTAATTCTAGCCTTTGTTTCCTGAGCAATTGACGTCTGGTTTAGAAAATCCTTTTGTACACCTATATCTTGTAGGTTTTTCCCAATGTTTTCTTCCAACAGTTTCAGATTTTCAGGCTTTACATTGGACTCTTTGATCCATTTGGAACTGAGTTTTGTTGAAGGTAAAAGATAGGGGTTTAGTTTCATTCTTCTACAGGTGGAGCTCCAGTTTTGCCAGCACCATTTCCTGAACATGCTGTCTTTCCTCCAGTGAATATTCTTGGCTGGTTTGTCAAATATCAGGTGGCTGAAATTGCATTTCCTCATATTTGGGTGTTCAATTTTGTTCCATTTATCTATGGGTCTATTTTTGTGTCAGTACCATGTTGTTTTTACTACTATACATCTATAATACAGCTTAAAATCTGGTATAGTAATCCCCCCAGCATTGCTCTTAGTGCTTGGCGTTGCTTTGGCTATTCGAGGTCTTTTGTGCTTCCGTATGAATCTTAGGATTTTTTTTTCCAATTCTGTGAAAAATGTCAGGGGATTTTGATTGGTATTTCACTGAATCTATAAATGCCTTTTGGTAGGATGGTCATTTTCACAACTGAAAAATGTCAGGGGATTTTGATTGATATTTCACTGAATCTATAAATGCCTTTTGGTAGGATGGTCATTTTCACAACTTAATTCTTCCAGTCCATGAGCATGGGAGGTCCTTCCATCTTCTGATGTCTTCCTCAATCTCCTTCATTAAAGATTTAAAATTTTCATTGTAGAGGTCAGGTTTGTTCTGAGATTTTTTTCTTTTATTTTGCGGCTATTATGAAGGGCAGTGTTTCCATGTACTCTTTCTCTTGATTGCTTGTTATTGGTATATAGAAAGGCTATAGACTTTTGTAGATTAATTTTGTAACCTGCCACTTTACTGAATATGTTAATAATTTCTAAGAGTTTGCGCGTGGAATTTTTGGCGTCCCTTAGATATATTATCATATCATCTGCAAAAAGGTATATTCCACGATACTGAACATGTTAATAATTTCTAGGAGTTTCCTGGTGGAATTTTTGGTGTCTCTTAGATATAATATATCATCTGCAAAAAGGGATAATTTGATCTCTTCTTTTCAAATTATTACGCTTTTAATTTTGTGCTCTTTTCTTATTGCTCTTGCAAGAGTTTCAATCACTATGTTGAAGAGAAGTGGAGATAGTGAACAGCCTTGTCTGGTTCCTGATTTCAATGGGAATGCTTCAATTTTTTTCTCCATTTAGAATGATGTTGGCTGTGGGTTTATCATATATGGCTTTCATTATGTTGAGGTATGTTCCCTTCAGTCCAATTCCCTCTAGGACTTTGAACATAAATTCAATGTCGAATTTTGTCAAAGGCCTTCTCTGTATCTATTGAGATGACCATGTGGTTCTTGTCTTTGAGCCCTTTTAAATGATTTATGACATTTATTGACTTACCTATATTGAACCATCCCTGCATCTCTGGGATAAAGCTGACTTGATCATGGTGGATGATCTTTTTGATATATGTCTGTAGGCAATTTGCAAGTATTTGTTGAGAATTTTTGCATCTATGTTCATTAAGGGTATGGATCTATAATTTTGATTTTTGGTTGTATCGTTACCTGGCTTTGGTATCAGAGGGATGTTGAATTC
>NW_008337147.1:7952674-7953892 GCF_000622305.1 Nannospalax galili
TGTCCTTTTCATTGAAGTCCAGGAATTCTTTTATTTCTTTCTTAATTTCTCCTTTCACCCACTTGTTGTTTAGCAATGTGTTGTTCAATTGTCATGAGTTCACGTAATGACTAGGGCTTCATCCGGTGGTGACTTTAAGCTTTATTGCATTGTGGTCTGGTAGAGTTCATGGAATTATTTCAATCTTTTTGTATTTATTGAGGTTTGTTTTGTGCCCCAGTATATGGTTGATTTTGGAGAAGGTTCCATGGGGTGCTGAGTAGAAAGCATGTCCTTTGGTGCTTGGGTGGAATACTTGGTAGACATCTGTTAAGTGCATTTGATATTTGGTATTGTTCAATTCAGATGTCTCTCTGTTAACTCTCTGTCCTGTTGACCTATCTAATAGAGACAGTGGGGTACTGAAGTCCCCTACTATTAATGAGTTTGGATTAATTTGGATCTTAAAGTCCTGTAGTATTGTTTTAAGAAGTTGGGTGCACCAGAATTTGTTCATGATTGTAATATCTTCTTGATTCATTGTTCCCTTGATCAAAATGAAGTGGCCCTCTTTGTCTCTTCTGATTAGTTTTAAAGTCTATTTCGTCAGATATTAGAATTGCTATGCCTGTTTTTTTCTTATTACCATTTGCTTGGTATATTTTTTTCCATCCTTTCACTTTGAGATAGTGTCTGTCCTTGAAAGTGAGATGAGTTTCTTGCAGTTAACAAAAAGATGGGTTTTTGTTTCTTAATCCATTCACATAGTCTGTGTCTTTTGACTGGGGATTTCAGTCCATTAATATTTAAAGTTATTAATGAAAGATGGGTATTGAATACTGTCATTTTTATTTCTTTTTACATTCTTGATATAGCTGTACTTTTCCAAAGTTATAGCTTCATTGGATTTCTTTCTGCAACCCCTTGGGTATAGTCATTCCTTTCTTCAGCTCTTTGTATTGTTTCCAGAACTCTCTGAAGGGCTGGTTTTGTGGACATGAATTCCTTCAGCCTATTTATGCCACAGAAGATTTTTCTTTCCCCTTCGACTATAGACATTTTGGCTAGGTATAGTAATCTGGGTTGGCATCTGTAGTCATTTAAAACTGGGAATGCTTTGGGCCAGGCTCTTCTGGCTTTCATAGTTTGCACTGAGAAGTCAGCTGTGATCCTAATGGGTTTTCCTTTATATGTGACTTGTTGTTTCTCTTTTGCAGATATCAGTATTGTCTCTTTGTT
>NW_008337147.1:7954052-7956199 GCF_000622305.1 Nannospalax galili
TATTGTCTCTAGGGCGTTCTCATTGCGCTCCTCTAGAGGATTACTGGTATTTGGTGGGGATATGTTATTTTGGTTTTTTATGTTATTATTTTTTCTCTGTGACTTTGACATGTAAATTTCTTTCATAGTTTCTGATTCTTGTGTGAGACTCGAGCCTTCAAGTTTAGGTCTGCTTCTTTTTGTAAACTTTATGTGACTTTGTGGTTTACTTGTTGGGCATGAAATGCTGGTTGTTCTAGGCTTCTGGTTCTCTCTTTTGATTTTATCTTGGAGTTCCAGATTGCTTTTGTCTTCAGGAGCTCCCACAGAGGCCCAAGTCAGATGAGGTTCAGATGCTCTCAGGCTTCCTCATAAGGTCTGAATCCCTCCAGGAAGGATTTTGTCCTCAAGAATTTGGGGGTTGGACTGGCCTGGGAGCAGGGCCCTGGAAAATGCTGGTCTATGGCAGCTGGTGGCCATGCCGCCTAGAGATGCGAAGGGAGATAGGGGCAGAAAGAGGCCCCAAGTACTCTTTGCAACTGCACTGAGGAACTGGGTTGGTCTGGATGCAAAGGATCAGGAAGCTGAAAAGTCAGCCCTGGAGTCCAGGAAAGAGGTTGGTGGGTTGTGTAGCCCAGGGAAGCAGAGGGAGGTGAGGGTGGGACCAGGCCCAGGGGGCTCCTGGGGACCTTGAGAAGGAACTGGGTCCAGCTGGATGCAAGGGATCAGGAAACAGTGGTGGCCCTGGGCCAAGAGGTCAGCATAGGTGTCCAGAGAGCAGGGCCCTGGAAGATGCTGGTCTATGGCAGTTGGTGGCCATGCCGCCTAGAGATGCGATAGGGGCAGAAAGAGGCCCCAAGTACTCTTTGCGACTGCACTGAGGAACTGGGTTGGTCTGGATGCAAAGGATCAGGAAGCTGAAAGGTCAGCCCAGGCTTCCAGGAAAGAGGCTGATGGGTTTTGCAGACCAGGGAAGCAGAGGGAGGTGAGGGTGGGGCCAGGCCCAGGGTGCTCCTGGGGATCCCAGAAGGAACTGGGTTGGTCTGGATTCAAAGGATCGGGAAGCAGTGGTGATTCCCTCGGTGTCCGGGGCCCCAAGACAAGGAATGGGACAAGATCCTGGCTAGGAGGAGAGACATTCGAGGGAGGGTGAATGAGGCTGGGGGAGTCAAGGTGTGGAGGGTGCAATAGACTTACCCAGGAGAGAGGCCTGTGGATCATGCAGTTCCAGGGAAGCAGAGGGAGGTGAGGGGCTATTCTATTTTTATGTCATGAGCATTCTGTCTTGAAAATAAATTTGGCTGTATGGAGGGATGAATTAACAAATGTGTTATTTCTAAAGTTAGTAAAAGTTATTACTTTACCTTATTTAGTCTTTTCTTTTCTACTTTAAAGAGAATCCAGGAATAGAATATGGTAAAATTGTGGTGAATTATATGTTCTATAGAAACAAAGTCACTAGTGACCAGACTAGATGTATTGTTTCCTGTTTCTTTTTTATGAATATGACAGGATAGATACCCTTCTGAATTATATAAAACTCATAAAATACTGTAGTTTAAATTTAGAATGATCATTTTTAGCATAATTTTTTTGCTAATAATTTCTTTGCTAAAAAACAGTCATAACATAATGCTGAATTCTAAATGTTTGGCTATTCTTCATTTGAATCAGAACTAGAATTCTGACAAAACTTAATAGTACACATTTATTTTCACTTTTCTGAGAAAATGGAAGGTTAGTGATTCACAAAGAAGATGCTTAAACCGTCCAACTGCACTGTCATTTCAGTTAACATCGATCTAATACTAGGAGGAAGATTTGGCTCTTATTTCATTATTGTTCAAATGGCCTAATAATATTTGTCTAATCAGTATCAATAAAACAATATTGTAGGGGCTGGAGAGATGGCTCAGCAGTTAAGAACACTGTTTGTTCTTGCTGAAGACCCGGGTTCAAATCCCAGCACCTACATGGCAGCTAACAACTGTCCATAACTCCAGTCCCAGGGGATCCAATATCCTCTTCTGACCAATGCGGACATTGCACGACATGGCTACACTTACCTACATGCAGGCAATACACACATACACATTAAATAAAAATAATATCCAAAGACCACCAATGGCATAAGAACTACAACTATTATATTGTTTGAAGAATAGGAT
>NW_008337147.1:7956958-7964800 GCF_000622305.1 Nannospalax galili
TATTGGTCAGACCTAAGAACATGTGGCTAGACAGGTTATCAGCCATAGGGGAAAGCGTACTACTTATAATCATGCTAAATCAATATAGTATTAAACTGACTACTAATTACTTATTGTGATAGCTATTGATTGACACATCTCTCAACTCTCACCAGACAAACTTCCTCATGCAGCAGAAAGTGAGTAACCCAGTGTTCTACTTTGTTTCTCCATCACTGTGACAAAACACTCTGACCAATATCAACTTGCGGAGGAAAGTGTTTATTAGGCTTACATCTCCAGGATCACAGTTCATCAGAGAACCCAAGGAAGGAACTCAGGGCAGGAACATGGGGGCAGGAGCTGAAGCACAGGCCATGGAGAATCGCTGCTCACTGGCTTTCTCCCCTGGCCCCTTCTCATCCTGCTTTGTTATGCAATACAGGCTCACCTGCCCAGGGGTGGCATGACCCATAATGAGCTGGGCTCTCCCACATCACTCAACAATCAAGAAGATGCCCCAGAGACATGACCACAGTCCAGTCCTATGGAGGCAATTCCCCAATGAGACCCCCTCAACTCAAGTGTGTCAAGTTGACTCTAAAGTGATCCAGCACACTACTAAAGGACAAGCTCCTTAAGCCTAATCAGGTGGCACTTGCCTGTAATACCACCACTCATACATGTGAGTGTGTATATATACACACATACACACATATATATACACACATACACACACACACACATACCACATATGTAAATAGATGGGTTCTGATGCATGGGACTATAAAGAAGGAATAACTATGACTGTATGTCATTGATGACCCCAAGAGTGAAGGTGATAATTAGTTGGAGTCTTGATGATATAGCATGGTTTTATCAAGAAAATGATGGAAATGTCAAAGAGATTAAGGGATTATTGGCCTTTGTGTTTAGTAACAGCAGAAGTTGCTGCCAGGATACAATGATTAAGGCACCATAGCAGACCCTTGCATACATGTCTATCCCAACTACTGCCAATGCCATCACCAGCACAAACATTTACCTCCTTGCCTTTCTAACTCTCCTAGCTACAGCTCTCAATTTGCTATAGCCCACAATTATATGAGCAAGTCTTAATGGAGAGATTTCCTCAATCAGATTGGCCTGTGAGCACGTATTTGTGACGTTTTCTTGATTGCTTGTTGATGTAGGAGAGTCCAGCGCACTGTGGCAGGGATTCCTGGGCTATATAGAAAGGGTAGCTGAGCAGAAGCTAGTGAGCAAGCCAGTAAGCAGCATTCACCAAGGTTTCTGTTTCAAGTTCCTTCCCTACTTCAGATCCTGCCCTGACTTCTGTCAAGGATAGACTTTAATCCAGAAGGTGAAATAAGCCCTTTCCTCCCCAAGTTGCTTTTGGTTACAGTGTTTATCACAGCAACAGAAAGCAGCCTAGGACATTAAGTATTATGTAACCTCAATAGGTAACATTTAGCCATTCTGGTATTTGGATCTATTCACTCCAAATATGAAGTTCTGAATAGAAATATTCAGTTAACAGGTCCAAAATTAAGGAGAGGAATTTCCCAGGATCCAGTATATTCTGTTGATGAAAGATAAATCCAACATTTCACCAAAGACTACACAAAAGCTCCCTTAAATCATTGAGGTGATTTGTATCAACTTCTGTGGTGACCAGAACACCAGCTAAGGCATCTAAATTACTTAGAAGATCTTTCATTTAAGAGTATCATATATCCTTTCCCCTCCTTTTCCCACTTCCTACTCATCTTTCAAAACTCATTACCACTGCCACAGGACACGGGGACAAACTCTTATTTCTAGTGAGAGAACCATATCTGTCTTTTACCACTTGTATTAGTCAGGGTTCTCCAAAGAAACAGAACTGATAGAATGAATATATATGTAAAGAGATTTATCAGCTTAGCTCACAGGATAGAGTATGAGCAGTCCAACAATGGCTGCACCATACTGGAGAGGCTGAGAATCTGTAGTCACTCAGTCCACAGGCTGGATGTCTCAGTCATCCCAATCTGGTGCTGAAGGTCTGACTAATTCCAAAAGATCAGCTAGTTTTCAGTCTAAAGCAGCAAGATGAACTCACCAGCGAGAGAGAAGGGAAGCAGCAAGAAGCCTGGTGTTCTCACCTGCCTTGGCTTTTTATACTGGCTGCCATCAGAAGGTAACTCCCTACATTTAGGGTGTGTCTTCCAGTTTCAGATGATCTAATCAAGAAGATCTCTTTCATTTCAGTTAATCCCAGATCCAGTCAAGTTGACACCCAGGATTAGCCATCACAAGTCCACCCCTTGTCAACTTGACACCCAATAGCATCTCTCTATGTCATGCTTAATTTTCAAATGAAAACAATGTTGAGGTCATAATTTCACCTAACATGATATAACTATCCAATCATACAATGACCAATGCATTATATATCTTAGAGTAGGTGAGAAGGTCTTCAAGGGATGCTTAGTCCTTTAGTGTCTCATAACCCAATATAATCATATAGGTTCACAGCACTTAACCACTTAACACTTTTCACAATTACACATTAAGAAAGAATATTCAAGTATCTTCTTAACATATGTGTATACATGCACAAGCCTATTCTTAATGAAATAGGACAAAAATACTCATGTCAATTCCAATCCCCGTTCCTGCAACTGGTCACATGGCAAAAATATTCATGTCAATTACAATCCACGTTTCTGTAACTGGTCACGTGGCCTAAGTTGGTATTTGTAACTTCCTTCCTCTACGACCCATTCTGTATTTCCTCCACCATCCGCAAGCACCTCTGCAGGTCTTGGCTTTTTCCCTGGAGGAGTGACCCATACTTTCATCCCTGAAGGGTCTGGGCCATTTGTTGTCCTGTCTGGATTGTGTTGTTGCAGTTTCCCATTGACCTTAATCACAGGACATGGTAACACCAAAAGTCGCCCTAAGGAATCTCCTGCCTACCAGATATAATCTTCATTACCTCCATTGTGGAGAACCAGTAAAATTTCCCCCTAGTAGTCTGGGTCAATCACCCCTCCTAATACTGTTATTCCTTTCTTAGCCTGCTGACTTAAGGGTATCAGAAGCCCGAAGTGTCCAGGGGAAAGTCTTAGCTTCCAGTTCAATAGAATATTTGTTGTCTCTCCTGGAAGAAGCACTCCCTCCTCTGGAACAAAAACATCCAAGTCAGTAGAGTGCAAAGTCAAGGGTACATACAGGAAGCAAAAATTTTCATAGTGGGCCAACAGGGGTGATAGTGAGGGGAATCATTCTCATTTCCACCCCTTGATTCCTGGACTCATGAATCCTGGTTATAGGAGAAACTGTACCATATATTGGATGCTGATTCAAAGCATACACTGCCTTCTGGAGGACCCTGATGCATCCCTCCAGGCTATTGCCACCTAACTGGCACTGTAACTGTGTCTTTAAGAGACCATTCCATCATTCTATCAAGCCAGCTGCTTCAGGATGGTGGGGAACATGGTAAGACCTGTGGATTCCATCACCATGGGCCCACTGTTGCACTTCTTTGGCTGTGAAGTGAGTTCCCTGGTCATAAGTGATGCTGTGTGGAATACCATGACAGTGGATAAGGCATTCTGTAAGTCCCTGGATAGTAGTTTTGGTAGAAGCATTACATGTGGGAAAGGAAAATCCACAACTAGAATAAGTGTCTATTCCTGTAAGGACAAAATGCTGTCTCCTCCAAGATGGAAGTGGTCCAATGTAGTCAACCTGCCACCAGGTTGCAGGCTGGTCACCATGGGGAATAGTGCCATATCGGGGTCTCAGTGTTGGTCTCTGCAGTTGGCCAATCTGGCACTCAGCAGCAACTGTAGCCAGCTCAGCTTTTGTGAGTGGGAGTCCATGCTGTGAAGCCCATGCATAACCTCCATCTCTGCCACCATGGCCACTTTGTTCATGGGCCCATTGAGCAATGACAGGGATAGCTGAAGAAAGCGGCTGACAATCCACAAAGCGGGTCATCTGATCTACTTGATTATTGAACTCATCTTCTGCTGAAGCCACTTTTTGATGAGCATTTACATGAGACACAAGTATATTGACATCCTTTGCTCATTTGGAGAGATCTATCCACATATTCTTCCTCAAATGTCTTTCTCACCAATTTTCCAATCATGCTCCTTCCAAGTTCCGTTTGGAGAGATCTAGCCACATACTTCTTCCCCAAATGTCTTTCTCATCGATTTTCCAATCATGTTCCTTCCAAGTCCCTGACCATACAGCCAAACCATTGGCTACAACCTATGAATCAGTATATAACTGTAATTCTGACCATTTCTCCTTCCAAGCAAAATGCATGATCATGAGCACTGCCCGAAGTTCTGCCCACTGTGAAGACTTTCCTTCCCCAGTGTCCTTCAGGGTTGTTCCAGAAATTGGCTATAATGACACAGCTATCCACTTCTGAGTGGTACCTGCATAATGTGCAGAACCATCTGTAAACCAAGCCCTAGTCTTCTCTTCCTTAATCAACTGACCAACTGTTGGCCTTGCCAGCTGAAAGCAAATTGCTTCTGGTGGTCCTTATGAACCAGTATTGAGAAGAAAGCATTTGCCAAATCAATAGCTGCATATGAAGTACCAGGAGACTTATTAATTTGCTTGAGTAAGGAAACCACATCTGGTACAGCAGCTGCAATTGGAAGAAGAGGAATAGGAATCATAGGCATTTGGGCAATTTCTTCATGTAATTTGCTTGTGCCCTCCCAGCCTGCTCGATCCCGATCACATATATACCACTTCCATTTGATAATGGATTGTTGTTGTGCATGGCCTAGTTTATGGCTTGGGGGTCAGATAACACCTAGCTCATGATGGGCAGCTCCGGTCGCATGGTGACTTGGGCGCCCATTGTTAAACGTTCAGTTTCCACTAAGGCCCAATAGCAGGCTAAGATCTGTCTCTCAAAGGGAGAATAGTTGTCCGTAGATGAAGGCAAAGCCTTACTCCAAAATCCCAATGGCCTCGGTCTGCTGGATCATATGGCCCAAGGGCCAGAGTAGCTTGTACAGCAGCCTGAACTTGTTGAAGGACCCTTTCCTGTTCCAGGCCCCACTCAAAGGCAGCTGCCTTCTGAGTCACTTGATATATGGGTCGTAGTAACACACCCAGATGAGGAATGTGCTGCCTCCAGAATCCAAACAGGCCCACCAAGCGTTGTGCTTCTTTCTTGGTGGAGGGAGGGGCCCAGTACATCAACTTATTCTTCACCTTAGAAGGAATGTCTCTTCATGCTCCACACTACTGAACTCCTAGAAATTTCACTGAGGTAGAAGGCCCTTGAAATTTGGTTGGATTTATTTCCCATCCTCTCATGAGCATATGCTTAACCAACAAGTCCAGACTGTTGGCTACCTCCTGCTCACTGGATCCATTCAGCATAACGTCATCAATATAGTGGACCAGTGTGATATTTTGTGGAACGGTCAGGCAATCAAGATCCCTTCAAACCAAGTTATGGCACAATGCTAGAGAGTTAATATACCCTTGAGACAGTTCAGTAAAGGTATACTGTTGGCCTTGCCAGGTGAAAGCAAATTGCTTCTGGTGGTCCTTATGAACTGTTATCGAGAAGAAAGCATTTGCAAAATCAATAGCTGCATACCAGGTACCAAGAGACATATTAATCTGCTTGAGTAAGGAAACCACATCTGGCACAGCAGCTGCAACTGGAGTCACTACTTGATTAAGTTTTTGATAGTCAACTGTCATTCTCCATGACCCATCTGTCTTTTTCATAGGCTAAATAGGAGATTTAAAAGGAGATGTGGTGGGAATCACCACCCCTGCATCTTTCAAATCCTTGATGGTAGCACTAATTCCTGCAGTTCCTCCAGGGATGCGATACTGTTTTTGGTTCACTATTTTCCCTGGCAGAGGCAATTCCAGTGGTTTCCATTTGGCCTTTCCAACCATAATATCCCTCACTCCACAGGGATTCTGCCAATTCCTAAGTATATCTATCCCAAGTATACATTCTGGTACTGGGGAAATAACCGCAGGATGAGTTTGGGGACCCAATGGACCCACTGTCATTCAGACTTCAGCCAAAACCCCATTAATCACCTGACCTCCATAAGCCCCTACTTTACCTGGAGGGCCACAATGCTTTTTTGGGTCTCCCAGAATTAGTGTCAACTCAGAACCAGTATCCAATAGGCCACGGAAAGTCTAATTATTTCCTTTCGCCCAATGTACAGTTACTCTAGTAAAAGGCCGCAGGTCCCTCTGGGGAAGGATGGGTGAGAGGCAAACAGCATAACTCTTTGGTACTGTGACAAAGTCCTTCCTCAAGGGCACCCGGTCTTCCCTTCATTCAAGGGGTTCTGGGTCCGTAAACTGTCTCAAGCCTTGAAATTGGTTGACTGAGTGAGATTCTCTATTGCTAACAATCCAACACTGACTTCCTGTCATTTGTCCTAGAGCTTTTCTGCTTATACAGATCAAATAAAAACTTAGTAGGCTTCTTATGTATGTGGAAACACCATGATGGGTTATCCAGTACTGCAGGTCCATTTGAGTCATGCTATTGTAGGTATTGTTTTGCCTTTGCCGCCCATTATGATAAGTATGCTCACCTTGTCTTTAGTAATTCAATACTGCCACCTCACCCCTACTCAAAGGTCCTGTTACACCTATTATATTTACATTTAATTTATGCAATTGAGCAGCAGCATCTCCAACTGTAAGATTTGGCATAAGGAAAAGTGCAAAAACAAAGCTCTTCAAACATTCTGGTGTCTCTCTCAGTCCTTTCCATCTTATAAAATCAATAAAAGGCATGTCCTCTGGGCCCTCCCATTATGGAGGATTTGGTGTTGCACTGCGAATCCACTCCAGCATACCAATTTTCCTGAGCTTTACAATCCCTTCATCAACACTAAGCCAAGGGATATTAGGTATCTCCAGCTCTCTGTCAGTAGGCCATCTTTTGATAAATACCTCAGCCAACCAAACAAACTTTTGACAGCTTTTTTAATGCATGAGCTTCCATATTAAATGTCGAATCTCCAGTCAGGGGGCCCATGTCAATAAACTCAGCCTGATTCAATTTTATGTTCCTTCCACCATTATCCCGTACCCTTAAAATCCATTCCCAGACATATTCATTAGACTTCTGCTTGAAGGAATTAGCAAATTCACTAAGTTCTTTAGTGGTGTAGCACACCTACTCATGGACCACACTTTCTATCTCTCCTCTAGGGGCCTGCTTAGCTTTGAGTCTGGTTATAAGTTTAGAGGCAACAACCGGGCCCTGAGGGACATCAGTTTTGTCTTGCTGAATAGGATTAGCTTCCTCAATGGGATTAGTTGCCTCAGGCAAGGGTGGGGAGGGTGAGTTTGCTGAGGGTGGGGAGATTAATTCATCAGGTTAATCAAATTCCTCAGAGTCTGAGGATTCAAAATCCTCAACCTCCTCAGGGTTCTCCCACACATCTCCATCCCACCTGTCAGGATTCCAGTCTTTCCCTTCCAATGCCCTCACCTTTACTGCTGACACCCTTTGAGGCTGGGAATTAAATTTGCATTGTAGGTCAGCCAAACATATAATAAGGGCTCTGGCTTGATTTTCTGCAGCTTTAGCTCTGTGGCTGCTGGAGAGAAGATTCTCTTCCAGGGCACACTTGGAAACTTTTAAACTGTTGATTAAAATCTGGAGCTGGTTAATTTTATCATTAAGCTCATTGTTTTCCTCCATCGCTTTATCCAGAGATGCGATAAGTAACCAGCCAGCATCATTATTTTCATTTGACAAATTGTCAAATGTTTTATGTATAGAGTCATTAAATTTCTTGCTCCTCACAAGAGGTGAGGTAGAAGACTCAAATGCGT
>NW_008337147.1:7964924-8005910 GCF_000622305.1 Nannospalax galili
TATATATGTATAGGGATTTATCAACTTAGCTCACAGGATAGAGTCCAAGAAGTCCAACAATGGTGGTACCACAGTGGAGAGGCTGAGAATCTGAAGTCACTCAGTCCACAAGGCTGGATGTCTCAGTGGTCCCAATCTGGTGCTGAAGGCCTTACAAATTCCAAAAGATCAGCTAGTCTACAGTCTACAGCAGCATGACGAACTCACCAGCGAGAGAGAAGGCAAGCAGCAAGAAGCCTGGCATTCTCCTCTGCCTTGGCCTTCTATACTGACTGCCATCAGAAGGTAACACCCACATGTAGGGTTTGTCTTCCAGCTTCAGATGATCCAATCAAGAAGATCCCTTTCATTTCAGTTAATCCCAGATCCAGTCAAGTTGACACCCAGGATTACTCATCATACAATTTATTAGATTCCTAATCTCCTATTTGTTGTGTGATTATTGATTCTCAATAGGCCATTATATGTATTGAATAATGTGGGAGAATGAATAAAAATGTTCATCAAATCCATAGAAGTGGCTGGAGAGACAGCTCAGCAGCTGAGAATGCTTGCTGCTCTTTCAGAGGACCCTGATTCAGGTCCCAGCACCCATGTTGGGTGGTTCACAATGGCCTGTAACTCCAGTTCCAGTGATATCTGAGGCTTCTGGCCTCTGTTGGCATGCTCACACAAGCACATGCTCAAACACACACACACACACACACACACACACACACACACAAATGGAAAATTTTAAAAACCCACAAGAACAATTTTCCATAAGAAGTGACAGTAACAGAGAAGACTATTTGATGAATGAAGTATTAGCTAGCACTCTCGACACAGAAAGACCCTGGTCCCAGAGCACAACATTTAACACTTGCCTCTAAGAGACAACTCTGTTTCTTGGAATGTAACTTCTCCTGCTCAGGTTAGAAATAAAATTTCCAAATTTTCTTTTGTTATTATAAGTCTAAAATGGGTCTATTTTATCATAGACACACGGAAATGAGAATTTCTTCTAATCAAGTAATGCACTTTTCAGGTGCCTGCATTTACTGGCCTTGCCCAAAATAAAATTTTCATTATTAACATTTTATAGCACTGCTTGTTTTCTTACTTAGGCTATTTTAATTATAGTCTACCTGAAAGAATATATATAAGTATAGATATAGATAGAGATATATAATGATATGTAGATACAGATATAGATGTATACAAACATTAATAAACAATGCCATGAAGAGTTTTATTTTCTATAATTAAAATGTATCATGACTATGTATCATGGGCCCTTTACCCTATCCTTTTGGGAAACACTTTCACAGATACTAGGATTGAAAATGGGGGGTGTCTTATAATACTCTAGATAATTCAATTCTGAACAAATTATAAAGAGAAACACAACCAAAGTTTAAACAGAATAAGTTAACATCACTCATGGGCAATATTGAAAGATGTGACTTATAGAAGGTTAAACACCCTAATAAAATGGAAAGAAGCACTGAAAAATTTCCAAGAAGGAAAATTCAGTTTCTTCTGCAAATGTCAAGGAAATAAGCAAGTCAGGAAATTCAGCTGCTCTTCGTGATCACACATTTCTCAGGTTGCTCAGAGGAAAGTGACCTTCTCCACTGCTGAATTCAGGATGCTGCCTATCCTGAAACATTGTCAACACTACAAAAATATTAAAAAGCAAAAACAGATTTTTAGAGGAAAGTCAAATACTGCTTATACTCTTTAAATAAGATGCTGTACTTGATGAGTTAATATACTACACCAGTCAATCTTTCAAAAGATTCAAAAGGTAAAAATAAAAAAGAAATTCTTTCCTGTCAAGAAATAGTCAATCACTGTAAGCAGTCTGTATGTTTCAGGAAAAATGTGAGGGATCTAACCTGTGCAACATCCTGTAATCTGCACAGCCTTGGAGATCTGTGTATTACAATTGATGGTCTTTTCATCTGGAGCCTGATCTACCATCTCCTTTCTCCCTCAGTGTATGTATTTCTTGAAGAAACAGAGGAGTACATCCTTGAAATTTCTTAGAGTTTAGATTTTGTTGAATACAGTGAATACATCAAATACATTCCTCCTCCTCTTCCCCTCCTCCTCCTCCTCCTCCTCCTCCTCCTCCTCCTCCTCCACCTCTCCAGTGGACAACTTTTTCCTCAGCCTGATCCCTTTCAGTGCTGGGTCAGCTTTATCCATCTTATACTATGGCTCTATTCAGTTACTTTTATCCGCAACCTTAATTTTCTTTGGCTTTTAACCTTTTGTCTTTTGTTATTGTTGCTGTTGCATGTTTGTTTTGAAACAGACTGCTTCATACATACTGTTATCTTCTTGCACCCGAAGAAATACATCGGGTCATTTCTCTTTGTGTGACTGACCATTCATGCGTGCCAGATTCTTCATTTATCTTTAGTTTTCAAAATAATGGGTTAAATGGGTTAGTTCACTAACTTTTCTTAGAGTAAGCTGTTAGTTAATATCTTAGTATCTTCCTGAACCCACAGATATAAATGTATTTAAGTCCACAGAATCCATTCTGGTTGCTACCTTGAGTGATGATCTGTCACTGAACGCTTCTTCATCTAAGTATTTGGATAGTACTACTTGCTTTTTGCTGTGACATGTCCCAGTGTCATTCTGTATATTTCCAGCCCTAACGGTAAAATCAGCCCTTTCTACAAAGAATTTCTCATTTTTCTTCACTGTGAACTTGTATTTAAAAATGATATGGGCACTCACTGGCACTGGTTTTTATAAATACAAAATGAATTCTGATTCTGTGATCAGAAATTTAAGCCAGTGGAAAATTTTGAATCAATATCAAAACCATTTTTAAAAAATATCTTTATCATGGAAATTATCTTAAAAGTATTGTCAACTAGGAAATTTATCAACTCTCATAGATTCTTACCTTCCCATTTTATATTTAGCTATCAAACTTAAATAAACCAGGTCTTACCATATGTTTTTATTGGATGCTAGCATTCTCCATGTTTACACAGTGCTTTACTGGTCTCTGCCTTATAATCCAACAACCTATAGTCTTGTCTAATGCTGTGCGCATAATGATGACAAAGAATATACTTCACATCAGTGATAAAAAGTCTGAGTCACAGAGTTTTGTAGAAAAGTCAAGCGTCTTCTCAAAATGTAACTTTTAAGTTGGAATGTCTATTTTCGGTTCCTTTAAACGACATTACTTCACAGTTTAATGTGTCAAGTGCTTTGGAAAGGGAATTGACATATAGTGTTCTATTACTAATTTGAGATTCATTTCTAAAAACCTTCATGCAATTTAAACACCTCAGATCTTGTAAGATGAAAGAAGTTCACACATGTGGCTGAAACTATTAGAAAATTGTGATTTTTAAAAAATTTTTTATTGAAAATGAAGCCATGAATATACCATATTAAACAGAATATTAACAATTCTTCAAAAAATTCTTCTTAAAGTTTATTTTATGAGTATGAGTGAGTATTATGCCTGTGTGTGTGTTTAGCGCACCCATGACATGCAATGCCTGCAAAGGACAGAAGAGAATATAGATCCCCTGGAACTGGAGATACAGACGGTTGTTAGATGCATGTGGGTGCTGGGATTCAAACCAGGGTCTTCATCAAGAACAACCAGTGCTCTTAACTGCTGATCCAGCTCTCCAGCCCATGTCTTAATATTTCTTAAGCTGGCCCCTTCTAGTCCTTTGAGGAATAGATATGTTATAAACAAATAAAGGTATTAGTAGTAGATTTACTTTGCTATACTGAATTCTTGAGGGAAACTTTTCATTTTAATTCCTTTTCATAAAATTGTAATATACTTCTTTACTCTGTTGCTGATACTGAAAACACTAAGACATATATAACTATTTATTATGGGAGAGAGAGTGAAGGAAAGAGTAAACTAAATACTTTCTCAGTGATTTCCTAAGAGAATGAGTTAGGAGTTCTGCTTCATCCCAGCATCATACCATCATCACTGATACATTCAATAATATGGGAGATTCAGAGAACTAAACCTCTGGGAAACCTTGAAGCCAGTCAGATAGACATGACTTCATATAGTCTCTGTGCCCACGATGACTTCATGACAACATACAGCAAATATACTTGAGAACTGTGGTCTGCCTCTGCCAGTCCTTCTTACACATCTGACTTTCTAATAGCTGTAAGAGCAGAGTTCCAAGGCCCATTTCCTCCAGAATTCTTGATTTCCTTCAAGATGGTTATACTGTTCTTTCTACTTCTTTGCTTGGTAGTGTTTTGCCTTAAATGCCAAAACAATTTTCTCACCTAATTGAAACTAGTAAATCATACCTGTGAATTAGTTTGTTCTTTAACAAAAATGCATTTATATTTATATTTATTTATATTTTTGCTCACAAATAAAATTGTATGTGCTTATGTATAACACACTGTTTTACAATATGTAAATATTATGAATGGTTAAGTCAAGCTTATTAACATATATATTATACCATGTACTTATGTGATTTTGTAGTAAGAACATTTAACATCTGCTTCTTTTAGAAATTTGCAAGAGTGCAATGCACCGCTATTAACCGTAGTGACTGAAAATTTGTATTCTTTAATCACTACTTTTCTAACTTGTGGTTTTCACCTTTCTACACTATTTCTGCATTCAACTTTTGCAGATTCCACATACCAATGAGAACCTGCAGTGTTGTCTTTTGACTGTGACTTGTTTCACTTACCATAGTCCTCCAGATATACCAACTGTGTCATAAATGGCAGGATCTCTCCTTTTAGAAGGAGGAACAGCAGTCTGTTCTGTGTGCATACTGCAGTTCTTTATCCGTTAATGCATTAGCAGACCCTTCCATTGATTCCAAGCCTTTTGTGAATTGTACTGAAATGAGCATGTGTAGATAGGTCTTTGACGTAATGATTTCATTTCCTGTGACTATATATCCAATAGTAGTTCTGTTGGATTATATGGTAATTCTATTTTTATTTTTTAAGAAACTTTCACCCTATTCCATAACGGTTGTACTCACATTATTTACAGCACTAGATAAAGACTTCCTTTTTTCTACATCTTCAACATTTAGGAAGCATCTTTTATATGACAGTCATAACAATAGGTGTGTGTGTATGTGTGTGTGTGTTTGTGTGGTGTTTGGGGGTGTTGCTGTTGTTGTTTTGGTTTGTTTTATTGTGGATAAGTCTTTTAAATGAGATAGAATGTCTGTGTCTCTTCATCGTAGAGATATTATATAAGGCTTTGTTAATTCTGCATATTTAGGCATAGATTACCTAATAAATCTATTATATGTTAATTAGGAACTCATGTTTTAATCTTTTCAACGTGTTTCTCCCAGTAGCTCCAGATGTACTTGAATTTTCTTTGTAGGTCAGGCTGGCCTTCATCTCACAGAGATCCACCAGCCTCTACCCCCCAAGTGCTGGGATTAAAGGTGTGCACCACCACACCTGGCCTAATGGTGTTTTTGTTTGACCAATTTTTGTGTTATTGTTGTTGCTATTTTCAGCAGGATATCAGGCTTACTATATACCCCATTCTTTGTTTTTCTTTCTTTTTTGTTTGTTTCCTTAAGTTGGAAACAGTTTTTTAGTTCGAGGTGATCCTCTTTATCTGTTTTTTGTTTTTGCTGTCTGTGAGATTTAGTTTTTCTCAAAAAAAAAAAAGAAAAAAGAAAAAAGAAAAAAGAAAAGAAAAGAAATCATTACACAGAGTAATTGAATAGTGATTTCACCAGTACTTTTTCTTTTGGTAGTTTACATTTTTTCAGGTCTGACATTTAAAGTTTAAATGCATTTGAGCTGATTTTTGTATAAATTATTAGATATGGTTTGATTTCATTAGTCTGCATATTCATACGCAGTTTTCCCAGTAGTACCTATTGAAGAAGCTACCCTGTTCCCCATTGTATGTTCTTAGAGACATTGCTGAAAATTAATGACTGTGGGGTAGAGAGATGGCTTATTGCATCAAGTGTTTGGTGTCTAAGAATGAGGACCTCATCTGAAATCCCTTGCACCCACAAAATTGTAATTGTGTGCATCTATAACTTTAGAACCAGAAAGTAGTGACAGAAACAGGAGGATTCCTGGGACCTGCTAGCCAGTCCCTTAGCTGAAAGAGCAAGCTCCAAGTTCAATGAGTGACCCTGTATCCAAAAACTAAAAAGGTGGCGAGTGACTGAAGAAGATTCCTGATGTTGACTTCTGGCTTCCACATGCACACATTTGGTCAAGCACACCTGCGCACATACATGCATACAATACACACACCCAAACATGCACACACACCCAAACACGCACACATATGCATGCATGCATACACGTATACACATACATACATACGGGGGGGGAGAGAGAAAGAGAGAGAGAGAAAGAGAGAGAGAGAGAGAGAGAGAGAGAGAGAGGAGATTTATTTCTGGGCTCTCAGTTTAGTATCATTGGTCTAATTATTTTTCTTCCAGTGCAATTCTGTTTTGATTACTACAGATTTCTAGTGTATCTGAAACTATGTAGTATCCTTTAGGCGTTTTTTGAGTTTCACACAAGATTGCTTAAGATATAAGGGTCTTCTGTAGTAGTGCATT
Source organism: Nannospalax galili (assembly GCF_000622305.1). NCBI lineage: Eukaryota > Metazoa > Chordata > Mammalia > Rodentia > Spalacidae > Nannospalax > Nannospalax galili. The sequence goes on from NW_008337147.1 coordinate 7,971,509, forward strand.
CATTTTATGACTTTTTATTTCTTTGAAGATGTCTTTGGAATTTTGACAGACATTTCATTGATTCTTTAGATAGAATGGACATTTTATTAGCATATATAAAGTGTGCACCATAATAGGCTTTATTATCACATTTTCATACATTTATATAATTATATAGCATATTTTGATGACATTCACTGTCCCATTTTTCTTTCTTCTTGCCCTTGCCCCTCCTGCTGGTGCACTTTCTTTTCCAAGCTAGTCCCTCATCCACTTTTTAATCTTTTTTTATTCCAAAGAGAGGCAATTTTCAACACATTTTTCTAGTAATAACTTGAAGCTGGTTACATAAAAATATATATACAATGAAGTTTAAGGGGGGGGAATAGGAATAAGAAATCAAAGACCGAAGGATTTGCAAACATGGGGTCAACTTCAGTGGAATAATGAAGATTTCCATTAGCTCTGCTCTGAAAAAAAAAAAAAAAACCCTAATGAGTTTATTGGGCTTGCTAACATGCTAACAGAGCATAGGGTGGGAGAGTTTATTTATAGAAGAGTGGGTGCTCCCCTCCCCATTTACAGCTGCGCTGGAAAGTCCACACTCAAATATAGATCTTGTGATTTCCCAACAGCCACACAAAATGGCAAGAGAGGTGCGTCATGGCATTCTCAGCTTATATATCCTTAGCCCCTCCCACACATGCACCTAAGGTCAACTGATTGAATGGATGGGGTAACTGACTCCCCCATCAACTCCTTAATGAGCATGGGAAAAAAGTGTAACTATAGATTGCCGGCATAGTGGTTGGAGGACACTTCCAGTAAACACTCCACCTCTTCCTCCAGCTCTTACAGTCTTTCTGTCAACCTCTTCCATGAAAGTCCTTAAGCTTGGAGGGGATAAGAGATGTGGTGAGATCTCCCTTCCATTGTGACAAGGCACTGAACTTTCAGGTCTCTGCATCATCTGTTTTCCATGGGCTATTGGCCCATTTCAGTTCAATTCCATCTACTATAGAAACACAAACAGGAAAAAGCAAGAGCATCTGAACAGTGGCTGCTATAATAACAACGCATATGACAAATATTTAGATGGTACTTTAGCAGATGCATCACATCCATCTAACAAAACGATTTCAGTGGCTTCCCCATGGGGCCTATATCTTCCCCTGCCATGGGGGGTTGGCCTGGTCTACAGTACCAGATGTGTGTTCTACCCCTAGGAGTGGGCATTGTATCCAATCGAAAATTTACTGGTTGTACATACACTAGATGTGCCATTATTGCACCAGCTGGAACATATTGTTTGGCACATTGATAGTGCAGCACATGGGGTCTGTTGTGTCACTGAGCACAATTATACAGGCTAGTTCTCCCCCAGCCAACTGTATATCACCTTATGGTACTATAAAAGACACCTGTCCAGTGGCAGGGAGTTTCCACCTTAGTCCAAGCTTGATTTCTCCCTCTCCCTCACTTACCTTATATGGTGCATTCAACAATAGGGTTTTACTGACTACTTCTGTTGTTCAACCAGCACTAATGGCAATTACCTTTATTGTTTTGGGGACCTCTAGGAGCTCTGGCCAACAACTCATAGGGGACAACCCACCTCTGGCCCTGGGATTTTCATTTAACAACTCTCTGGCTTCTGGTAGGGCTTTCTTCCATCCACTTGGTTCCTTCTGTATTTAAGCCTTTTTTAAAAATGTGTATCACACATACACATTAAAAATAAATAAATAAAATAGTTTAAAAATGTGTTCAAGACAATTTTCCCCTTTATTCCCATAGTTCTTTGTATACCCTCCTTCCCTCCTTCCCCTTTACCCTCTTTTTACATATTTCTCCCTTATAACACCTTTATCCTACTATTCTACTCTCTGTTTCCTTCTTTCCTGTTACCTCCCTGTTTCCCTTCCATATTCCTGATTCCTGCAGTTATGTCAGGATATGTTGTAGCCTGAAAATTACTCCTTCTTCTGAAAAGAGTAAGCCAGCCAGAGGCAAGATGAAGAGAACCCTGGGTCAAGGGGCAGAGCCCACTGCCATATGGATAGTGAGTAAATGGAGCCATGTTGGAACTCCAGGAGTGATTGGAGAATGGCAGAGTGTCCCACATGGTGTGGTGCTGGACTTGAATGGTCCAGGGGTTATGAGAAGCCTTTCTTTGTAAGTCATCACCTCCCAAATGTCATATAAACTATGCAAAATTCAAATAGGATTATATTACCTTCAGAGGGTGCCATTGCGAGTCTCCCAAGAAGGGAGGAGAACGGAAAAAATCTGGTGAAACATATGCACTCACTTATCAGGATTTGGTGCTAGGATCCACAAATGAGGGAGAACAGACTCAGAAAAACAAAAGATGTGTGTTCTCCACTTTTTATTCTTGTGACTCATTAAGCTTCATCAGGGTTTCTACAAGAGCATGGATGAGGGATTATTCACAGGAGCGTAAGCACATAACCAGACTACTGAAGAAAATGTCTCTCTCTCTCCCAGCAACTATTAACTGGTTGTAAATCCTCAAGAGGGAGAGGCCTTGTGAACCCCGGCGAGCTCCTCTTACCTCTGTTCCAGAATATCCACAGTCCGAATCTGTCTTCTGCAATGCTTTTGGAGGTAATCATAGCAGCTGATTCAAGAGTGCCACAGCCATGCCATGCCTGGAAGACAGCATTCCCCAACACTCCACCTATTCCTCTGGCTCTTACATAATCTCTGACCCTCCCTCCATGACATTACCTGAGCCTTGGAGGAAGAAATACAGATTTAGCATTTATTGGACACTTACTCTCAGCAATTTGATAGTTATGAATTTCTGTAGTTACCACTGCTCACTATAAAATGAAGCTTCTCTAATCAAAACTGATAAATTATTGGGGCTGGAGAGATGGTTTAGCAGTTAACAACACTGGTTGTTCTTGCAGAAGACCCAGGTTTGTATCCTAGTACCCACATGGCAGCTAACAACTGTCCCATAACTCCAGTCCCAGGGGATCCAACAGCCTCTTCTGACCTCCACAGGCATTGCACGACATGGGTGCACTCACCTACATGCAGGCAATACATGCATACACATAAAAAAAAAATTTTTTTTTAATTTAAAAAAACATGTTATTTACAAGACAATTTGATGAATTAATCATAATATTAGCTTTTTAATAAAATTAATACTTTTATGAACACAGGACATCATTCCAATTTTTGTGGGTTTTAAAAACATTTCATTAATATTTGGTCATTTTAAGTTTGCATAACTTATACCTTGTTGGGTAAGCATGTCCTCCGAGAGAACTAGCACTGAACCCCAAGAGACTCACGGGGAGGGTCTAAGGATAGACACCGAGAAAGCTGGGAAGTGGGGGAAAGTCACCATTTTGGCCAGGCAGGGGTGCTGTGCCAGCAGGCTGGTAGCAGCGCATCTCAAAAGCTCAGCCAAGATGTAGGGGAGAAAGAGCCCATGGGTGTATGCTTTTGTAAGTAACTTTCTTTCAGACTCCAAAATCTTTATACAAAAACCTGAATGGAATGCATGGTGTTGGTTTTGTTGGTAGGCGTTAGGACCGCATGGGTCTAGGAGCCAAGAAAAAATGCCCGCAGGTCTCATAAGGGAGAATTTGACATTACACACCTCCTGGGCTAAACTTGTACCTTATTTTATTCTATTTCTTTTTTATATAGTTCATTGTGTTTAGAAATGCTACATATTTTATATGTTGATTTCACATTCATAACTTTGCTAATTTCTTCAAAATTAGATATAAAGATTTTTTTAGGTGGATATTCAGAGTTTTCTAAAACCATATTATCTCCATACAAATAAAATTTAATGTCTTCTTTTGGCTTGAATTCCTGTGCTGTGGATGTAGCTCAAAGAGTAAAGTGTTACTGTGTAAGCATTGAAATGTGATTTTGACCTCCAGAAGCCATGTAAGAAGCCAGATGTGGTGATTTTTACTTTGTTTTAAGAATTTCATTCTGAACACACTTTTCCCTCACTTCTGCACTCCACGTTCTTCCAGGTCCTCCCCTCACATCCCCCTCTCCAATTCATGACAATTTCAGGCTATTAACATTGCTTTTGGTTGCCTGGCAAAACTTGAGGGTAAGATCCTACTGCTGAAGATACCACACACTCTAGGCACAGTGCTTGGAGAAATCAAACTGGCTTTTTTAATCTCAGAAGGCAGACACAGGCAGAGTGCTGGAGCTCACTGACCAACCAGTCTAACTGAATTAGCAAGTTCCAGGCCAATGAGACATGGCTCAAAAAATAAGGTGAATGGCTTCCTGAAGAACAATACCCAAGATTGAGCTCTGACTTACACACACACACACACACACACACACACACACACACACATACACATGCACACACACACATATTTATACACACATGAGCATGCACAAAGACATATGCACACCAAAATGTAAATGTAAATGAGTAATAAAATCTAGATGCTTTTTTATTTCTTTCTCTTGCTTAATTGTTCAGGACAGAACTTCTAGTACTGTGTCAAAAAGAAATAGTGAAAGTGGCAATCCTTGCCTTTCTCTTGATCTTAGAAAAAGATATTTGGACTATTATACACTGTTCAGCATGTTGTTAGGTTTAAGTTTGTCATATGTTGGACTCTTTTTTATTAAAGTGTACTTCCCCTCTTTATTTGTTGAGAACTTCTATCATGAAAGGATGTTTTGTCAAATATTTAACATGTTCACAGAGTAGATTAAATTTATAGATTTGCATATGTTGGACTGTTCTAATATGCCACTTGAGCTATTCTAACCCTTGTTCATAATGGTAAATGATCCTTTGAATGTGCTGTTACATTTGGTTTGCTAGTTGATCATTGAAGAATTTTGCATCTATTAGTATGCACAACAAAGGTATTGATGTGTGATATTTTTATAGTGTCTTTATGGCTTTGTAGCAGGGAAATTCTGGCCTTGGACTATGTGTTTTGGAGCATTCCTTGCTCTTCAGTGTTTGACAATGGTACTAGTTACTCTTCACATGTTTGGGAAAACTCAGCTGTAAGGCCATCAGGTCCCGGTGTTTTCTTTGATGAAAAGCTTCTTATTGATTCAAAATTCTTTCTTTCTACTACTTAGTTCTTAGTTTAGATTTCTCTATGTGTGATTTAGGCTTGGTAGTTGTATGTGTCCTACGTTATCCAATTTGATGCCATGTAATTGATCTGATACAGTGTTTTATATTTCTTCAGTATTTCTAAGCTTGTTTCCTTGTTTGTATTGCTTTTATTTACTTGAGTTTTCTTTTTTTTTTTTTTTTTTGGTCTAGCTGGAGGTTTTGGTTTATGCTATGTTTATATATAATCAAGTCTTATTGGTTTATCTTTTCTATTATTTTGCTGTCTCTACTTCAGCTATTCCTACTGTGTGCACCTACCTACATGCAAACCATACCTTCAGGCACATAAAAATAATAAATAAAATGTTAAAAAAGAATAGTCACTGTTTTGAAAGTGTTTTTTTTTAATTAAAGAAACACCAGGCTGTTCTTATAATGCCCATTTTATGCATCACCAAGTGCTTTCATGTAAAACTAGGGATTCAAACTCCTTATTAAATGCTTCCTCACCTCTAAGAGTCTATGACCAAGTTAAATTTGTAGATCATTTAAATGGATTGCCTCTTAGAATTATCAATCCTAACCACATAAAGATGTCTCCAAATCTCTAAAAACAGGGGTAATGTTTTGTAAGGATTAATGTTATTAACAGAAGTGTTACCATTTTTCATTAACGTCAATGTAATAAAATTTCTTCATTTTTTATATGACTGCTTTCCTTTTGCATAAATTAATTTCATTTTCATGAAGTTATTTTTCTGTGACTCAATTATTATTATGTATTTATATATATGGTATGATTTTTTATTAATATTTCTTCATTATTTAACTATAAGTCAAAGTTGAATCTTATTCTTATGGCCAGAGTTTGAAGGCATCAAAACCACTGAGTCTCAAGTTCCTCCTTTATCATCCTTCAGTGAGGTAGCGGAAAGGTTAACTCAGAACAAATAAATCATTCACATGCAGATCTCTTACAACATAATGAAGCACAAATGTGATCTTATAATGTAGAATATGCAGCGCCCTATCATCCTGTCCCTACTATTTTCAGGGCACATTTTTCACTTCTCTAACCAGCAACATTGTGGTGTGTTGGAGTTTGGGCTTCTTTGAATCTAAATTAGTGCTTGGTTCCCTTTCAGATTCTGGATTCATGTTCCAAATATACATGGGAGGGCTGGAGAGCTGGCTTAGTCATTAAAACGGCTCAGGCTCACAACCAAAAAGACAAGAGTTCGGTTCCCAAATACACATGGGCATGATCTTACTGCACTTTGAACTTGAAAAATTTTATTTTTAAACTGCAGCATTTCTAAGTCACATTACAGTTATACCTGAATAAAGAGGAGCCTGGTTCTTAGCTTTTAGTTTTAAGGCTAAGAGTGACCCAAACTCAGAACTACCTGTTCCTTCAGATAGCTCACAGAACTGTGCTCTTGAGATAGCCTTCACTCATACTTTTATTGAAGCAGTATTTCCAACATCAATTGGGAAGTTGAAATTAGAATCTACCCTTTTATCCTTAGCTCTAGAATTTCTCTCACACACAATTTCAGGCAGACGTCCCCATTGTTCGCATTTTCAATGAAAACAGCACTGCTTTCAGCATTTTGATGTGTTAATTAAGTACACCCGCATACATTCACTATCTTTGGGTGGAGGGCAAAGTGGGGTCCTGAGGGATTAAGTTCAGGTGCCCACATCACAAAAGGAGCACATGGCTCAGTGAGCTTGTTTACGTTATAGCTTTCAGTTAAAAGGTTAGATGAAAGTCATTAGTCCGGATCATGTCCATATTATCTGTCATTACTTCAATAAACTTGTTAAACTCTTGGTTTACATATTCTTTTTAAAATGGGAGTTTATTTAAACACCAAATCTAGAATGAACTATTTTAATCTAAAACAGATTACTTTGGTAAACAATTTGTATGTTTACATTTGACTAGGAGTACTAGGAATACATTTTGAAGTATAGGATCTTATCAATATTATAGAATTATGATTCTGCTTTACTTCTGATCCTGAAAGATTTGTTTTACTAAAACCTGAGATTTCTACTCTTGACACAGTGGAGGGAGAATGGGGAGAGGCACACAGACCTGCATAGTTGATTTCATGAATTCATCAGATTTCAATAAGCACCATTGATTATTGGTTTGTCTGTCTGTTCATTTGTTTGTTTGTTGAGAAGGTCTCATTCTGTACCTCCCTTGAAATATTTTTTTAAAATATTTTTATTGAATTTTTGTGTATTTCACACAGAATATCTCAATCAATCTTAATCATCTTTATACCCCCTTCTCCACTAACACACTCCCATAGCCCCCACCCCCCACCAGAATTCATATATTCTGTCATGTTAAGGCCTACTGTGTCAAGTTAGTGTCCCCAGACATCCCTCGGTACAAGTTTGTCTACTGAGGTCTAGTCAGCCTATCTAGAGTCTCTCACTTTAGGAAGATCTGCCAAAGCACAGAGACGAAGTCTGTAGAATGCTAATCCTATGTTAATGTACACCCACCCTGGGTTCAGGGACCATTCCGGAAGAGAAAGTGGAAAGACTGTAAGAGCCAGGGAAGAGGTGCAAGACCAGATGGAATTAGCATCCTACAAGCTCCTGGGACCCTCCTCATATGAACCTACAGCAACAGTGTCAGCATGCACAGGATCCATGCAAACTCATGCAGAGAGAAAACCAGCATAGAACTGGGGAAATGGACAGTTGATCCCAACCTCAGCTGAAGAAATATTGGCAACTGATTACTGCTGGTCTTACTGCTGATCTTCCTAAATGAAAGATTTTTTTTAAGTTATAGTTTTTAATTATCATCTGTATATTAACTTACAAAATGTATTAAAGGGACTATTTGTGAGGGAAGTGATCCAAGGGAGCGTTACCATCCATATTCTCTCTAGTAACCACCCTCATTCCCTCATGGATCAGTCAAGCTTCTTTTGCAAACTTTTAAGATGAGCTATGAAATTCGAAATTGTTTCCAAGTCAGGACTATATCTAGATTTTTCTATCGAATTCCTGCTTTTCCATTGCTGAGCCAAGAGGATCAGTAGTGAGATATATTCACTCCTGTGCTCTGCTCTACCTTTGCTAGCCTCAGGAGTCAAATATTTTCTATTCTTTTTATTTATTCATTGACAGAATTAAGGATAGCATTGTCAGTATTTTGAAAATATAAAGAATTAATTTTCTGTATACTGAAAGGTGAGCTGCAAATCTATTAGTGCTTGGCAATTTAAATTTTTTTTAGCAAAGAGTTTCAATTTTACACTTGGTTTCACCTTTTGCAATATATCTTAGTAAAGACAGTATTACTTTTTTGTATGATATTTTTTCTTTTGCAAGCTTTCAAACTTTCATTTTAAAAATATGCAATGTCATCACCCTCCTTCTGATGTGAGAGAATGAAGATAATGTAGTTAGAACTGATACTGAACCTGCCAAGATAATTCTAAGTGTCTTTATATTGAAGAACTTTCTGAGTGGCACATGAGTATGTCTTCATTTCTGCTTAAATACCATAAACATTTTCTTTCTTGTTAAAAACAATCTATAGAGAAGACTGTGGCTATGCATCATTAAACCAGTATTTTTATACCTTTTAAGTCAAAATATGAGAAATGTAACTATTTATTTGAAGCGACACATCTAATTATTTTTTTCATTTAATAGTCAAACATACCCTGTCTATTTGATGCCATTGTTTTTAATGTATGCTAATGACCCTTGGTTTCAGAGTTCAATGCATCTACATTTGAATATTGTAAAACCATTCACAATTTCTTCAAACGTAGTTATCAAGTTTATTATTTTATCACCTGCCGTCTTTTCCTGTAGGGCCAGCATATTCTCAGAAAACTAGAGAACATGAATACTGAAGTTGTAAATTTTTTTTTTTAGAATTCTCATAAAGATGTTAGGTCATGTTTTAAGGAACTTCTCCATTACATACATATCTTTTAATATAGAGTGTTATTATGAAAGAAAATGGCCAAATGGGACTAAGGCAGTGAAAGGAATCTGTTTTAGTCTAGAAGCTGGAATGAACAACCACCAGCTCTGTTCTCATTGGCCGTGTTCAGAAAACTGGTGGTCTATCACTTTCTTATTCCTGAAAACAATCCTATGAAATGGTTGCTCTTACTATTCACTTGTTCTAGCAGCAGTCCTGGAGCATAGAGATAGTAATTAAATTAGCCATTGTCTCAGAGGTAAATTAACCACCGCAATCCACTCCCAAGTCCTAGTCACCTTGTAGACTTCCACAGATAATTCAAAAAAGAACTTAAAGTCCTTATAATTAAGTGACAATCAACAAAACTTGTGAAATGAATCTAAAGGTGTTCTTAAAACCAAATGATTATCAAGACCTTAAAAACATAAGAAACACTAAAAGAGCAAGCATTCAAATCAGAGTATAAAACATGACAAAATAAACTCAGAAGGATAAAGATGGAAGTAATAAAAGTAAGAGCATAAGGACTGGAAAGATGGCTCAGCAGGTCAGAGCATTTGATTCTCTGGCAGAGGACTCGGGTTCAGTATCTAGCACCCACACAGGGGCTAACTTTCCTGGCCTCTGTGGGCACTGAATGCATATGGTGCACTTATATCCATGTAGGCAAAAACACTCATACACATAAAATAAAAATAAATAAAATTTTAAAATGTAAAGAGCTTAAATTATGTAGTGCGCATGTAAGCAAATAACAGAGAATCTCAGCCTAGTGCAATTGAAGAGGGTAACTTTTCTTAATAGACTAATAGTCTTTCTCTCTCTCTCTCTCTCTCTCTCTCTCTCTCTCTCTCTCTCTTCTCTCTCTCTCTCCTCTCTCTCCTCCCTCTTTCTCCTCTCTTCCTGTACGTGAGAAAAATGTGATCAGCTTCTTGCTCCTGTCTGCTCCAATGCCTTTCCAGCCACGATGGACTCTCTCTTTCCCTCTGGAATCATAAGCTAAAATAAATCATTTCTTCCTTAAGTTCTAAGCACTTAAAGTCCACCTCCAGCAAGGTTTCACTTCCTAAAAGGTTTATAACCTCCCTAAATAGCACCACTCCTGGAAACAAAGGGTTCAAATATATGAGGCTATGGGAGACATTTCTCATTCAAGCCACTACAGTCAGCTTGCTTAGAATCAAGGAAAGGTAAGGTGTTTGAAGTCAAAAGAAGTATACCCTAAAGGAAAAGTGTCTTCAGTTATCTTTACATCAATGAGCTACTTATGCCATGAAATATAGAGAGAGAAGAGCAAAGATCTAGGCTTCATTAGCAGAATGTACATTAATCACTTATACTATTGAAAATGGGCAACAACATTTTACAATTACTTCAACATGGACACAGACATAGACACACACACACACACACACACACACACACACACTTACAGTTTCTCCTTACTTAAAGCAATGGTCACTGGGATGAGGAGACATCTAATAATAACATTTTGTCCTCAAAGATTCTAGCTGTCCGTCATGGTGTTCCAGTTCTACAGAAGGTACTACAGAAAAATTTTTCCTTGGATCAATATTATAGAATTCCTGAGACTTTACAAGATAGGCCCTTCATTAATATTGGGCTTTAATGGAAACTTGGAGCTAAATATCCTGAAATGGACCTGTAGCTCTTATACAGTTTTCCCAGCACAGCCACACACTGTGATTTACTATATATTTTTCTATCTTTTTATTTTATGGTAATAATTTATGAATCACGATTTTCCCACAGAAGCCAGGCATTATTGATACATGGCTGCAATCCCTGCACTTTGGAGGCTGAGGAAAGTTGATCATAAATTCAAGGCCAGCTTGAGCAATATAGCAACTTCTTCTCTAAAATCAAATTCCTAATAATGTTTGGTGAATGATACAAACATGAAACTCACATCCACATTTTCTCATTAATGCAGGATTGTCACAGTTGACCATGACAATGCCTGCAAGGTTAATAAGATGACACAGACACATCTTACCAATTATTTCAGGCACAGACTGCTCAAGTTTCCTGAATCTCAATGTACAAGCCCATGCCTAATTTCCTTTCCATTGTTCACATGATCCCAGCATTCCCTGATAGTTCATCTGAGGATTTCTTGAAGATGTCCTTGTTTGAAGCAGTGTAAATATAAGGCTGCCCATCTGAGACCTTATAGCAGATTTTCTAATTATCTCATCCATATCACTTTCTGTTGTAGCCATCAATTAGGAAACCTGGCTCCCACAGCTTTATAAAGGAGCCAAGAGGAATGTCTCAGATTTCTTCAATGCACCATCTTCCCCTCACTTTCAGACAGCAAGGTTCTGGTCCAGATTCCACTTTTCATTTTCCAGTTCTCCTCTTAGTTTTGCTTAGCCTGTTCTTCTTGTTATGTTGAAAGCAACACACAATTATTCTACAGTTGTATACTTATTCTTTTGTAGTTTGTCTTCTAATCTGTTTATGAACTCATTTTTAAAATTTACATCAGGAAAATTATCTGTTTTGTGTATAATTCTATGAGTTGTGACCCAAGCATACAGGTATGTAATGAACATTGCCATCAGGATCTGGAATAAAGCTGTCATTCCCCAATATTTTTCTCATGGCTTATGTTCACAAGCCATAGCAAATTACTACAAATATAATAGCTTTGTCTATAGGAAATTTGTTTTCTCTTGGGGCTGGAGGGATGGCTAGGCAATTAAGAGCACTGGCTGTTCTTACAGATGACATGGGTTCAGTTCCCAGCATCCACATGGTGGCTAACAACCATTTGTAACTCCAATTCTAGGGAATACAACACCATCTTTTGACCTCCACAGGCATTACACGACAAGGGTATGCTAAGCAATACACTCATGCACATAGAAATAAAACATATAAAAAAAGAAACTTATTTTCTCATTGTTTTGGAAGCTAGGAGCCCAAAATTAAGATTAGACTCATGGGGTGACTGTAAGGGTGGCTCAGTTTCATACCCCTTACCTAGCTTCTGGTGGTGGCTGTTCAGAAACTGTTTCAGGCTTCAGAGATGGCTCACTGAGTAAAGTGCTTACTGGACATGCATGAGGACCCAAGTTTGAATCCTCAGAAGGCGCACTTGTAATCTCAGTGCTCCTGCAATAAAATGGGAGACAGAGACTGGAGAATCTCTGCAGCAACAGGCCTGACATATGCAGTGACAAAATAGGAAAGGGACCCTGTGTCAAAGAAGCGAGGGCAAAAGCTGGTAGGCCAGGTTGTACTCCAACCTCTACAATACTTCATGGCATGTGTGTGCCACATGAACACACACAGATATATGCACATACATATACATCATACATATATACCTTTCTATTCAATACATCAGTTTATTTCCTATATAATGTATGGAAATATATGTAGTTAAATAATTTGTGTTTGAACACATTATAATTAAAGATTTGTTAATGATCTTTTCTTGCTGCCCTTTTTAATGACACTTTTTAATCATGTCTTTGATTTAATGCATACCCTTGCCTAGGTCTGCCTCTGAAATCCTAAATGTATTCAACTTAAATAAATTTCTATTCCCTTTTCCACTTTAGCTATTCCTACTTTTAACTCCATATAAATAATTAAAACTTTATATGAGAAAAACTAAGTGAAAATGTGTCCAATTGACAATATCCCAGTTTCTGTGCTGCTATTCAATGGTTGAAGGGAATTTGTTATTAATATAGGTATGAACTTGTTCTCTCTGACCTGGACAGCCCCTGCGAGGATAAAGGATAACCCATCAACTAAACCAATAATGGGGTTAAAAATATGATCGGTGCCTTAAATTGTACCTGATATAAATTTCATGATATATTATTAATCATGATGTTATTAAATATATAGTAGACTGTAAGATATATGACAAAGCAAACCATCATCAGAAAAAAAGATGGGGAAAGATGTGGCATGGTTTCTGGTCCCAATGATTACAACTTCTGTTTTTCTTACCCGTTGATGTGTTTTACTATTAAGTTTCATCTGAACTATAAATGATGGCTAAATAATATTTTTAAGCATTCATAAATTCTTTCCTAGCTCTGTTGCTCTAGTCATTTAAACTGATGCATGCAGATAGGCTGTATTATTTCTGAATTAATTAATTCATCTAATTTAAATCAATAATCAATTTTATGACATTTGTATACTTATCAAGCCTGTGAGCTCCCCCGCAGTTACAGTTAACATGTTTATACTAAATATAGTTAGAATTATAATACACCAAAAGTATAGAGAGGTAGCACAGGTCATTAGGGAAAACAGACAAAGTTTACAGAAATCACCGAAATTCAAACCAAAAAATGTCATTTAACATCTTAAGGGATAACCTCAAAAGTGACAAAAAATTTTACTCTCCCAAACATCTTTCTTCATCCACAGAGTAAGCAGTATTGACTGCATATTCAGCAGCTATTGTTCTTTCACTGATTAACAAGATCTCAGTTTTATCTTAGCTCTCTCCCCACCTGTATTACTAGACAGCCATTAAGCTTGGTCTGGATAAGCCAGATAGCTTCAATCATACTCTCCTTCATAGTCACTGATAAAATCTGGTGTGCAGTCTTTTGTTCAATGTGTGGTTTTGTTCTCTTTGTCAAAAATCAGGATATTATAAGTGCATGGACTTAAGTCTAGAACCTCAGTTCTAGTCCATTGATCAGTGTGTCTGTTTTTTAAATTATCTGCCCGTCTGTCTGTCTGTCTGTCATCTATCCATCTATTTTTTATTATTATTTTATGTGTATGAGTTTATTGCCCACATGTATGTAAATGCACCCATATAGTGCAATGTCTGCAGAGGTAAGAAGAAGGTGTCAGATCCCCTGGAACCGGAGTCACAGACAGTTGTCAGCCACCATGTGAGTGCTGGGAATTGAACCCAGACCATCTGTAAGAACAGCCAGTGCCCTTGATCATTGAGCCACTGCTTCAGCCCCCAGTGGGTTTGTTTGTAAGTCAATATCATGTTGTTTTTATTACAATGGATCTGGAGTATAATTTTAAATCAGAGATGCTGATGCCTCCATAATTTCTTTCATTGCTCAGGATTGTGTTGGCTATCCTGATTTGTGTGTGTGTGTGTGTGTGTGTGTGTGTGTGTGTGTGTGTACACCTGTGCATGTAGTATTGCTTTATGTATGCAGACATATTTATATTGATATATAATTCTTAAATAAAAGTAAAGGAACATATGTTGGGAAATAGAAGACTGGAATGCAGGAAGGAAAAATCCTTAAATTACAGAAGGTAAATTTGATATGGTGATGTACACCTATACATCCAAGCATTCAGGAGACTGAGACAGGAGGATCATAGATTCAAAGACAACCTGGGTTATAGGTTGAAACCCTGTTTCAAAATTAAAAAAAGAGCCGGGCATGGTGGCGCACGCCTTTAATCCCTGCCCTCGGTAGGCAGAGGCAGGTGGATCATTGTGAGTTCATGGCCAGCCTGGTCGACATAGTGAGTTCAGGTCAGCTGGGACTACAAGGAGACCCTGTCTCAAAAGGACAAAAAACAAAAATTAAAAAAAGAGGAATGGGTATGGTGGCACACGCCTTTAGTCACAGAACTTGGGAGTCAGAGGCAGGCAGATCTCCGTGAGATTTGAGGTCAGCCTGGTCAAGTTCCAGACCAGTTGGGGCTTCAAGGAGACCTTGTCTCAAAAACAAAATGAAAAACAAAAACAATGAAAAAGAAGGAGGAGGAGGAGGAGGAGGAGGAGGGAGAAGAGGATGAAAATTACAAAGGATAGAGAAAGAGTTTAGAGATTTTATTTTCTGAGAAGTTTAGTTTTACTGCTTTACTTCTTTGTTTGTTTTGAAGTTGTTCTTTGCAGCTTTTTACCAATTATACAATATGACAAGAATCAGTACAAAAGGGTGGGCAGTGTCTTTAGAAATAACATAAAATTTGCTTTGGGTAGCTGTTATTTTCTTTTATAACCCATCCTATCATTTTGTAAGTAAAAAGAAGTCATTGTTTTGAGATTATCTTTTTATTATTTGCATTATAGAGAGATATTATTTGCATTATATCAAGATAGACTATAAAGCACTAGTCACTGCAACAGACCAAATTTAATATTTTTAAATTAAGTGCAATATCAATACATATAAGATTATTGAATCTAATAATAAAATCAAGTAAGAATTTAAAAAAGAATGAAATTCAACCCCACACCCATTCCCCATTCACACCTACGAGTCTGACTTATGTCCTGAGAACTTCATGAAGACCTTCTTGTTCCTTCTACTGTTATTATTTGGTAGAGCTCAAGATCATCAGTAGAACTTGTCAAAATGTAAGTATCTGGCCCTTCACAGACATACTAAAATAGAGTCTCAGCAGATGGGATCCTGTCATCTGTATTTTAACAAGTTTTCCCCAGTGATTCTGATAAAACCCAGGTCCAATTTTGTTCTAGGCAATTATTTTAGGATATCCCTGAAAGTTCACCCCCTCTTTTCGTTCCCCTGTATTATGATGAAGCTAGTTTCTCATACTTATTACACTAGATAATTTCAGATCTTCAAAAATAAAATTATAGCATGGCTCCTAAAAGTATGAAATGGTTAGGAAGTACTCAGAGACGTCAAGAAAATATAAGGCACCAAAATCCTCTTGTCTCGTTGGGCACTGATAAGAGTGAATTTTATGGACTATATAAATATAGGTCAAAAACATATGTTTGCAATAACTTTGAGCTTATCCTCTCTTACAAAGAGGCACTTCTGTTGTCTGTTTTCTCAGTACTTCCAAAGTCCATTATTGTTAGGATTAAGGATGTTGGGCCATTAAAAACTCCATCTCAAGGTTAGGCATGGTGGCATACTCCTTTATTCTCAACATTCCAGAGGCAGAGGCAGAGGCAGAGGCAGACAAATCACTGTGAGTTTGAGGCCAAACTGGTCTATTTAGAAGGTTCCAGGCCAGCCAGGACTACATCAAGATTACATAGTTGGACCCTGTCTCAGATAAACTAAAACCAACCAAACCAAAAATCTCTCTGTCTCTCTCTGTCTCTCTCTGTCTCTCTGTCTCTCTCTCTCATTTAGAACTTATACTAGGTAGAATTTACTAAAAAACAGTATGAAATTATTTTCTCTTTTTTTTTTCAATTCACAATATTTCCTTCAAATATGGTTAGCATTTTTGTCTGGTTTTAATGAAGAGGGACTTGTCTTAGTTACTTTCTACTGCTGTAATTAAAAACACTGACCGAAAACCAACTTGAGGAGGAAAGCGTTTATTTTACCTTCAGCTTATACTTCAGTATTGAGAGAAATCAGGACAGGAACTGAAGTGTAGACCATGGATGGACACTCCTTACTGGCTTGCTCTCCTGGCCCCTGTTCAACCCATTTTCTTATACAGCCAAGGACCACATGGCCATGGCTGGCACCACCCACAGTGAGCTGAACCTTCCCATATCACTCAGTAATCAACAAAATGCCCCACAGACATGGCCACAGGCCAATCCAAAGGAGATAATTCTTCAATTGAGACTCCCTCTACTAGCTTTGTTAGAAAGCTTTGTTACAAAGTTGACAACTGAAGCTATCTAGTCCAGGACTCATTGTGGATTCTCTGTGATTATTAACATGCCTCAAACTAGAATTCATTAGCTTTAATTTCTAGAAAAATATCATTTTTTCACGGGTGGGCAATTAGATAGTTTTGTGATAACTTTTTAAAAAGTGCTATTCCTTACTCTACAATAACTCAGAATATCTCCATATTCTACAGTAGCTTCGATTTAAGAATTTTTATTTACAGCCAGGCATGGTACATGCTTTTAATCTCAGTGCTTAGGACACAGAGGCAGTCAGATCTCTGTGAGATTGAAATCTCTGGTCTACACAGCAAGTTCCAGGCCAGCTGGGGCTATAGAGAGGCCTGTCTCAAAAAACGTATTTAGTTTTATCCTATCATTTTGACTAATGCATTATATTCTAAGGTTTAAGACAGATTTGACTCAATATTCTTATCAACTATATCATTGTCATACTGTATTATTTGATGGTTTCGCCTGTCTGACTCCACAGTTTCATATGAATTTACTGAAAACTATGACTAGCATAAACTTGAGGACACAGATCTAAAAGAGAAACTCCAATGATATTCCTTTAATAATCACTTCAAATATACATATCACACCACAAACAGATCACCCTAACAGTATTATTATCTAATGGTCAATTTACCGTTTCCTGCAAATAATACAGAATTATACTTCACAGATTCAGTAACAGATGTAAAACAAGATGGCCAGCCCTTGATTGCCAGACCAAAATGGACACAAGTGGATAAACAATTGGTCTTGTAGGTAATATTTATCAGGAAAAGGCAAAATATTAAATCCTCTATCTTGTTGCAGTAACAGCATCACAAACAGCATCACAAACGCAAAAACTGTAACTAACAAGTAATATTTGCATATAAAAGTTGTGGGGGAAAAGTCAAACTGAACCAGGCATGGTGATGCATACCTGTAGGGCCACCACTTAAAAGACAGCATCATGGGGCTGGAGAGATGACTTGGTGGTTAAGATCACAGGTTGCTCTTGCAGAGGACCTGGACTCAGTTTCCAGCACCCACACTGCAGCTCACACACTGTCTGTAACTCCAGTTCTGAAAGATCCAATACTCTCTTCTGGCTTATGCAGGCAGATGTGCACTTATATACATGAAGGCAAAACACTCATACACATAAAATGAAATAAGTAAATGAATAGGCAGCACCAGGAAGATTATTGCAAGTTCAAGGAAAACTTGATTTACCTGGTGAGTTCCCATGCTAGGCTACATAATAACACTCTATCTCAATAAAAACAAAAACAATCCAAAGGAAAGAGTTATAATAAAACAATTACAAATATAAACTTATACTGTGTAGCCATTTTATTGTCTTTGATCATAATGTGTTAGAGGAATCATAACCTATTGATTCAGTAATGCAGAGACTCATAACTGGTCATAGCACTGAGTATAAATAACTCTTGACTATTCAGCCATGGATGGGTCATCTACATAAAACTCCTGCTGTCAAGGGCTCAGGGAACGTTGTGAAAGAGAGGGTGGAAAGAATGTAAGAGCCAAGAATGAGGAGGACTGTGAAATGCTGACTTCTAGACTCAAATGACTTTGGCATACATCAGTTCACAGCAGTTTTGGTTATCTGCACAAGATCCAGCCAGTCAAAATTCCTGTATGGTGCAGGAGAGATTTCTGAGGGATGGAAACTCATTCCCCTTTGAGGATGTGGCCATTGGTGCATTGCTCATGCCCCAGTGGATGGTCATGCACCCACTGAATATGGACAACACTAGTTAAACTCAGGGGTGTATTAATAATAACTTAAAAAGAGGATATGAAGTTAGAAAGAAAACAAGGCTGTTGTAAAAGAGAAGCATGCTATATTCATTTTTAATCTCTTATTAATCTGTGTATATGTGTTTGTATTATGTGTATGTGTAAAAATGTACCAAGGCATGTGTCATATGTAGAGGTCAGAGGAGAACTTTCTGGAGTCAATTCTCTTTTTCCACCATGTATGTCCCAAGAATCATGTAGTTCATCAGGCTTGGCTACAAGTGCCTTGATCCTCTGAACTATCTCATCTGACCCATGCTGTGTCCTTTCAAGAATCATTCAGTCTTTCAGGCACCATCCAAGAATGGTTGCTATCAAAAATAATCCAACTTAGATTTTCTCTTAAACATATTACCCATATTGAGAGGAATGTATAAAGTATGTCTATAACTGTTTTCTTCTGTATCGACATTTGCTTGAAGCAGCACCACTTACTGAAAAACAATCCTTTCTTCATCACATTGCTTTTATGTTTCCATCAGTGATGGATCAACTCAATTCTTAAGGATCTACTTCTGGACTCTGATCTACTGCACTGAGCTGCCTGTTCTTTCATGAATGCTCTACTCTCAGTAGTGCTGTCAGTCTTTTGACTCTGTTCTTCTGTATTGTACAGGTTAAAATCTAATATAAAGAAATAAATATTAAGTCCCATCTTGCTATTTAGTAATTCCCTTATTTATATTGTATTATTCCACTGTTATATGAAAAATCCAAGACTTCGGACCTTCAGTGATCCAAAACAAGAATCAATGTCAGTTCCAATTGCCTCAAAGGGAAAGACATTGAAACATTTGGACAAAGTCAGCAGACCATTGTCTTCTCTGTAGTGACTTCCTCTGATGTAAGTCACTGCAACTTCACAATCCCCATTGTCCACTGTGGTTGCATACCTTCAGTTAACCAATCACTGATGGTGGGGAAGGAGCTAGGAAAAGGGGGATTGTTTTTCTCCCTGGGTTATATCTAACCAATGCCAACTCAAGATGTTTTAGGCAGAGGCTTGAATATCATAGGTAATTTTTTTGTACACAAGGACTCTACAAAGACATTCTCTCCATCATTTTATACACACACACACACACACACACACATGAGAGAGAGAGAGAGAGAGAGAGATATCATTTTATACACACACACACACACACACACACACACACACACACATGAGAGAGAGAGAGAGAGAGAGAGAGAGAATGCACAAAGGGGGGTTCTCAAACTCTTGGTGTTATCATACACACATAGACACCAGCAAAATTTTTTCTCCAGATGTCTCTCTCTCTCACCCTTGCCTAGTAAACTTCCTGAACTGGATCAGATAGAGAAGGGTAGATGGGGGTTATGTTACATTCCTTTGCATTATATTAAAACATTGGAAATATTCTTGTTTTAGTGGCTTTCAAAGGAAATTTTAAATTATGCTCTTCTTCCTGAAAAATATCCTTAAACATGGAAAAAGTATTCTTACATTTTTTCCTTTTCAGAGACAATTAAAACATAATAGAAGCAGATCAATCAGGAAGAACTTTTATCAGGCAAATGTGTCCTGTGAGATTTTTCTTACTACAATGAGTACATACTGTCTATAAGCCAACAATTCTAACTCTGCCTAACGCTTAGCTAACAAACCTCTGTCCTACCAATGCCCTCCACTCCTTATTAAGAGAAATACCCACTTTGAATCTTTTACAGCAATTAATTTAATCTTATTGTTAGAGAAATAAATATAAACTATAGCTCAAAGAAGCTAAAGTAGCATACCCAAGGGGAACCTTACTATGTGTTTAAAAATCAGCCTGGCTGAGGCAACACAGTCTTCTGACAACCTCAGGAAATGTGACCATTGATCATATAAAAATTTGCAAAGATGACTTTATAATGTTGCAAAATAGCCTCTTCCCTCTTCTTCTATTTTCTTCCATGAGACAGCATCCTACTCGTTATGTCAGTGCCTCCAGGAAAATTTATACAGGGATAGGATATAGAAGAGGCCTCTGTTTTTGTTTTTATATATCCAAAACTCTTAGAAGAATTTACAGGTAAAAAGGAGGGCAAAGAAAGTGATCACTGGTAAAGGTTACTTTCTGCTGATGCAGAAAAGAAAGTGCTGCTCCTCCTCCAAAGTTTAAAAGAAAGAAATGCAGTAGAACAGAGCATGTGTCCCTTTGTCACAGAAGCAAAGAGAAGCTGCTTCCTACTGGCTAAGACACCTCCTGCAATGTGTTGAGATACCTTGGAGGAAACTTTCTGTTGTGCATAAGCAGGTGGAAGAAAAGACAAAGGGCTGGAGATGATTTAAGCTGCAGATGTAAGCAGTGTGCTGGTGGTGTGAAGGAGTGCAGAATGCCATGACTGTACCAAGCTGAGCAGCTCTGATTCTGAGAACACAGGGCTTCTCCCAGAGCCTCAGCATTGTGCTATACTGACAGGAATTTCACAGAGGAGGCCCTGGCATGATATTTTCCACTGACCTAGAATAATAACCATTGCATTTAGAAATCAATTTGACATACAGAAAAGAAAGAAATGCTTATTGGTTACTTAAGTCAGTGAGTGTATATTTTTACAATTTGACAGTCATGGAACTGATGGACAGAATGAGATACTTACTCTGAGCTTATACAGGAAAAGTTGTGAATATTTTGTGAATATTTGGATGTCCTTTACATTTCCAGGTTAATCCAAAAATTCTGTGAAGGGGAAGAGAAATATACCCATGCATTTAATGTCCCTTTTGGGTGTGTCTAATATGGTTTTATGACTCATTTTTTTTTTTTACTTTAGGGCATATTACTCACCTTATAATGATTTTATGAATGCTTACTAACATTAATGTTAAAAAGGGAGTCAAACTAAAATGGAGTAAGCTATCTTTAGAAACAAATAGTAGAGTTATCTAGTGGAACATGTTTGCAACTCTTTTGCTTGTAATAAGCCCTGTTATTAATACCTTAATGCCTGCCCTAAATATCTGTCTCTGCAAACATGCCCACAGAAGGAATTTCCCTTCAGTAACTATGATGGTTTGAATGAGAATGTCCCCCTATAGGTTCCAAGTATTTGGGTATTTTGTCTCCAGTTGGTGTCCCTGTTTTGGGAGATCTTAGGTGTGGCCACGCTGGAGGAAGCATGTCACTGGGGGTGGTCTTGGAGAGCGCTTAAGCCCTGTTGGATCTCCAGGCCCTCTCTGCTTCCTGTGCCTGCTTGAAGATGTGAGCTTCCGCTTTGTGCTCCTGGTCTAGCCTCCGCTGGCCACCATACCTCCCCACCATGATAGAATCTAATTCCCCTGGAACAGTAAGCTCAAATAAACTCTTTCTTTTATAAGTTGCCTTGGTCACAGTGTTCTATCACAGCAACAGAAAAGTAACTAATATAATGGCCGTAGGGTATGTAAGCACCTGTGCTAGCAATCATGTTGCTATAACTTAAACTCATCAATGCTAACAGTTGAAAAATAATGTGGTGAGACTTAAAAAACTGTTAAGGCACTAAAATTAGGGTTTGAGTTCTTTGGGAGGAAACTCCACTTGAGTACTCCAATGTGAACAAACTCTTCAGATTTCTCTATGTGAGTCTCTCCTGGTTTCTTCTCTGTGTGTGACTGGTCCCATGCCTGTTTCCTGTAACAGTTGGACTTGATGTAAATAGTGTATATGAAGAAAGTGCCCAGTGGTACAAATGCTAAAATAAAATTTGATAGGGACAGAATTGGTAGATGTCAAGTATCCCTTAAAGAAATTTCATGAAATCATTTATTTATAAAAGTAGATGTAGCAAAATTTTAAAAAAAGAGAAATTTTAAATTTACTATATGAAAAATGAGATAATACATTAAATTTGTTTAATATAGTCATTTTAGAGAGTGTTTCATGGATAAAACTGCACCAATGCTGGTGTAATTTTCTATTTTGAGACATGTACTCACTAACTGAAAAAAATGTTGAGTCAAAATTTAATTCAACATTTGTTTTGAATTTATGTCTATATAACCAAAATATGCCATTCAAATTGTGATCTCAAGAAAAAAAGGAATAGCTTGTGATGTTTTTCTCATTCCATCTTTAATACAATTTGGAAAATTACTAGTGTTGGTCTTTACTCAAAAAAAAGGAGCTCTGCAGTCTTAGCTGAGGAACCCTTGGAAACTGATAGCTGCTGACAGAGGGAGATTCAGTTTTCTATAAGAGTGTAATGACAGGCTGACCAACCTTTTGGGGATGGACTCACACCCAAGAGCACCCAGGGAACACAAACTCAATAGGTAGGCCTTTAAAAAAATTTTTTTTCAGTTCATAAAGATTTATTTTTTTCTTTACATTTCTTTTTTCAATTATTTATTTAATAACCATGAGATTAGAAGAAGCATTTCATTACAACATTATCATGTTCAATAACAATTTCCAGAACAAAGATGCATCTCTTTCAAAATTGGCTGTAGATTTTTAGGTTCACGGTTGAGTTAATACAATTATGCAATATTGAACTCAGTATAAACCCTAAAAGACATAAAATTAAATGAGGTTTTAACCTTTAAAAGATTTCCATCTCATTTTAAAATATACTGTTTCATACAGACTCATTTTTAATGCTACTAACAAATTGATGTTTGCACATGCATCTCTAATCTCTATGTACCTGATTGTTACTAGTCACAGTCAGTTACTTTCTGAGATCCTTGGAACCTGAGCATGGATATAAAGTCATCAGGTAGATTTCAATGATAATGTTTTTCACCTCTACTAATTAACATGAAGCAAATTTTAATGTTTCTTCCTCAAATATAATTCATTTTTTATTTGTTGATATTTCTGTGTGCATTTCATACAGAACATCCCAAACAATCTTATTCACATATATACCTACATCCCAAATGGCACCCTCCCATAGCCTCCCCCCTGCCCCCAGAGCCCATATACTGTGTAATCCCTGTTACTGTCCACTGTGTTGTCAGTGCCCCCAGCCATTCCCCAGTGCTTGTCCATCCACTGAATCTAGTCAGCCTATCTAGAGTTCCTCGCTTTAGGAAGATCAGCTTTTTTTTTTCCACATTATAAATGTTTATTAGTACTCTGGTATCTTTTGCTGTACAGTATATTTTCGTCATTAATAGTTGAATGCTTTTACAGTGTAACTCTAGTCATTTAACCAGTACAATTCAAACGTTTATTTACAATAGTTCATGGTTTTGTTGTTTATTTTTTAATAATGCTATAATTATGTGTCCTTATACAGTTGGGAAATTATTTTCTTAAATTCATAGAAGGTTAATTGATAAGTTGAAGAGTACTTTTTTTTTTTTTTTTTTTGTCTTTTTGAGACAGGGTCTCTTTGTAGCCCCAGTTGTCCTGGGCTTATCTAGCAGCAATCAGTTGCCAATATTCCTTTACATAAGATTTGGATCTGCTGTTTATTTTCCAAGTTCTATGCTGGGTTATTGTCTATGAGTTTCTTGGGACACCCTGGCCAAAAACTAAAAGTAAAGTATCTTGTGTCTGGGATTGTCTCTTGTTATGAAGCCTTTAGCTATATACATGGACTCATAAAGAATTATATTGATCCCTTTAGTTTTTGTTTATACTTTCCTTTTGGGTGTTTAAGATCATACAGTTGGTCCAGATAAACCAATTTATTTTTACTTTTTAAGGTTGTTTGAGGATCTGTTCCTCAAGAGTCACATGGGCGTGGGAAGAGCCTCTGGCTCCTTTCTTTCACCAGTTTCATCTATGTGAAGACAAGTCAAAGGTCTTACTTGACCATGGCTGGTTTCACCTGGAAGCATAGAGGAAATGTTTCCTCTGTGTTGACCTTCCTCTTTGTAGACTGGACACTGGTTCAAGTCCATTTGATGGGGTCTCCATAGCCTCCTTGATCAAGAGAACAGGTGACTCACCACAGTTACAGAACATTTTGAGAGATGCTCATAGTCCCCTGGAACTTAATCAAACTAGGAGGGCAAGAAGCAAAAAGTGTCCTTTATGTCCCTCTAACCAAATTATTAAAAGCCTCAAAGTATGGCTGTTGAACATCTAAGAAGGTTAATTCTACCAGTCTGGTACTTATAATTACCATATGATATGTAGTAAAGCTTGGGCAAAGAACAAACATTTTCAGATAAACCTTGCCTATTATATTTCTTTAACTATTTACATGTATAATTTATCAGTAGGTTGTTTGCTTAGTAAGGTTCCCTTTGGTTCTTTTAAAACTAGATAGGCATTATTGATCTCTTGCATTATCTAACCCTTCCACCATGATTTTCCCATTTAAAGTTCCCTCATTTTCCCCATTTCTCCTTTAATAATACCCTTCTCTTATGGTCCTACCTCTCTTGAGCACCTTGTTTCCCTTTATCCCCAAGGTTCATAATATAACCCACCTTCCACCCTCCCCTTAAAATAACCTCATTTTTATCCATATCTCCCTTATTAACACCTGTTTCCTATTGTTCTTCTCTTTCAGACTCTTTCTTTTCCTTTACCTCCCTGGTTCCTTTTCATTATCCTGGTTCCTGTAGTTATGTCTGGATATATACTCATTTATCAGGATTTGGTGCTAGGATCCCCATGAGGGGAAACACACCTCGGTTTTTTTTTTTTTTTTTTGGTTTTTTTTTTTTCTCCGTTTTTTTTTTTTTTTTTGTTTCTTTCTTGGTTTGTTTGTTTCCTCAGTCTGTTACTTTACTTAGTGTAACAGTTTCTAGTTCCATCCATTTACCTGCAAATTTCATGATTTCATCATTTGTTACCACTAAGTAAAACTCCACCATATAAATGAACCACATTTTCATTACCCACTCCTCAGTTGAGAGACACCTAGGTTGCTTCCATCCCTTAGCTATTGTGAAAAGAGTAGCAACAAACATGGATGTCCAAGTGACTCTGCAATAGGATGAGTTATTTGGGTTCTTATGCCAAGGAGTGGTATAACTGGGTCAAATGGTAGGTTAATTTGTAGTTTTTTAAGAGTTCTCCACTCTGCTTTCCATAGGGGTTGAACAAGTTTGCAACCAACCAGCACTGGATGAGTGTTCCCCTTTCCCCACATGCTCTCCAACATTTGGTATCATTTGTTCTCTTGATCTTAGCCAGTCTGACTGGCTTTAATTTGCATTTCCCTAATTACTAATGATGTTAAACACCTTTAAGAGGCTTGAGAACTCTCAGTTCAGCTCCTCAGCCCATCTTTAAATTGGGTTACTTCCTTTCTTAATTCTTTGTTTTTGAGTTTGTTACATATTCTGGATGTTAAACCACTGTCAGATGTGTTGCTTGTAAGGATTTTCTCCAATTCTGTGGGTTTTCTCTTCACTTGTTGGTTGCTTCTTTTGATGTACAGAAGCTTTTAAGTTTAACGAAGTCCCATTTCATGATTCTTGACCTTGTTTCCTGAGCAATTGATGTCCTGTTTAGAAAAGCCTTTCCTACACCTCTATCTTGTAGGTTATTGCCAAAGTTTTCTTCTAATGGTTTCAGAGTTTCAGGCTTCACATTGAGATCTTTGATCCATTTGGAATTGACTTTTGTGCAAGGTGAAAGACAGGGGTTTAGTTTCATTCTTCTACAGGTGGAGATCCAGTTTTACCAGCACCATTTGCTGAACATGCTGTCTTTCCTCCAGTGAATGATCTTGGCCCCTTTGTCAAATATCGGGCGGCTGAAATTGCATGTACTCATAGTTGGTTCTTCAATTTTGTTCCATTGATCTATGGGTCTATTTTTGTGCCAATACCATGTTGTTTTTATGCCTATAGCTTTGTAATAAAGTTTAAAATTTGAATAGTAATTCCAGCATTGCTCTTAGTGTTCAGGCTTGCTTTGGCTATCTGAGGTCTTTTGTGCTTCCATATGAATCTTAGGATGGTTTTTTGCAATTCTGAAAATGGCTTTTGGTAGGATAGTCATTTTCACAATATTAATTCTTCCAATCCATGAGAATGACAGGTCCTTCCATCTTCTGATATCTTCTTTAATCTCTTTCTTTAGAGATTTAAAATTTTCATTGTAGAGGTCTTTAATGTCTTTGGTCAGGCTTATTGCAATATATTTTATTTATTATTTATTAATTTATTTATTCATTATTTATTTTGGCAGCTATTGTGAAGGGGATTGTTTCCATGTACTCTTTCTGATTGTTATTGGTATATGGAAAGGTTATAGACTTTTGTAGATTAATTTTGAAACCAGCCACATTACTAAAAGTGTTAATCTTATCTAGGAGTTTTCTGCTGGAATTTTTGGAGTCTTTTGGATATAGTATCATATCGTCTGCAAAAAGGGATAATTAGATCCCTTATTCTCCAATGATTGCTCCTTCAATTTCATTCTATTGTCTTATTGCTCTTGTAAGAGTTTCAATCACTATGTTAAAAAGGAGTGGAGATAGTGGACAGCCTTTTCTGGTTCCTGGTTTTAAGGGGAATGCTTCCAGTTTTTCTCCAGTTAGAATGATGTTGTTGGCTGTGGATTTGTTGTATATGGTTTTAATTATGTTGAGCTATGTTCCCTCCAGTCCAGTTCCCTCTAGGACTTTGAATATAAATGCATGTTGAATTTTGTCAAAGGCCTTCTCTGAATCTATTGAGATGACCAAGTCGTTCTTGTCTTTGAGTCCATTTATATGCTATATGTTGTTTATGGACTTAGATATATTGAACCATCCCTGCATCTCTGGAATAAAGCTCACTTGATCATGGTGGATGATCTTTCTGATGTGTGCAATGTGTAGTGTGCAAGAATTTTGTTGATAATGTTTGCATCTATGTTCATTCAGGATATGGATCTATAGTTTTCTTTTTTTGGTTGTATCTTTACCTGGCTTTAATATTAAAGTGATGCTGGCTTCATAGAAGGAATTTGGAAATTCTCCCTCCATTTCTATCTTTTTGAATAAATTAAGTAGTGTTGGATGTAGATATTTGTGTCTAGTAGAATTCTGCTGTAAATGCATCTGGTCCTGGGCTTTTTTTAGTCGGGAGGTTTTGTATTACTGTTTCAATCTCATTATGTGTTATAGGTCTGTTTAAGCTGTTGATCTCTTGGTTTATTTGTGGTGGTTCCCATGTTTTTAGATACCTATCCATTGTTTTAAGTTTCCAAATTTAGTAGTGTCTAGGTTTTTAAAGTATTCCTTATAATGTTCTATATCTCTTTGGTGTCTGTGTGATGTTTCCCCTTTTGTCTCTTGTTTTGTTGATTTAGAGGTGCTCTTTCTTTATTTCGGTTAACTGGGATAGTGGTCTGTCAGTCTTGTTTATCTTTTCAAAGAACCAACTCTTGGATTCATTGATTGTTTGTGTTTTTTTCATTGTTTCTATTTCATTAATTTCTGCTCTGATATTCATTATTTCTTCTTATCTGCTGGGTTTGGGTTTCATTTGCTGTTGCTTTTCAAGTATCTTGAGTTGCAATGTTAAATCATTTATTTGTGTTCTTTCTGATTTTTTAATATAGGAATTAAGAGCTATAAACTTCCTTCTAAGGATTACTTTCAAGGTGTCCCAAATGTTTTATTGTGTTGTATTGTCCTTTTCATTTACTTCCAGGAATATTTTAGTTTCTTTCTTAAATTTCTCCTTTGACCCATTTATCACTGAGGAGTGTGTTGTTTAATCTCCATGTGTTCATGTAGTTACTAGGGTTTCTTCCGGTGTTGATTTTAAGCTTTATTGCATTGTGGTCAGAAAGAATGCATGGAATTATTTCAATCTCTTTGTATTTATTGAGGTTTGTTTTGTGCTCCAGTATGTGGTCAATTTTGGAGAAAGTTCCATGATGCCCTGGATAGAAAGTATATTCTTTGGTGCTTGGGTGGAGTATTTGGTGGATGTCTGTAAGGCCCATTTGAAGTATAGTATTGTTTAATTCAGATATCACTCAATTAATTCTCTGTCTTGTTGACATATCTAATGGAGACAACGGAGTATTGAAGTCCCCTACTATTAATGAGTTGGGATTGATCTGGATCTTAAAGCCCTATAGTACTGTTTTTATGAAGTTGGGTGCACCTGAGTTTGATGAATATATGTTCATGATTGTAATAGCATCTTGTTCAGTTGTTCCTTTGATCGAAATGAAGTGGCCCTTTTTATCTCTTCCAATTAGTTTTAGCTTAAAGTCTATTTTTTTCAGATACTGTAATTGCAATGCCTGCTTTTTTCTTTGTACCATTAGTTTGGTGTATTTTTTTCCAATCCTTTCACCTTATGGGAGTACCTGTCCTTGAATTTGAAATGAGTTTCTTTCAGACAACAAAAAGATGGGTTTTGTTTCTTAAACAATTCAAATAGTCTGTGTCTGTGTCTTTTGACTGGGGAGTTCAGTCCATTGATATTTAAAGTTATTAATGAAAGATGTGTATTGATTCCTGTCATTTTCATTTCTGTTCACATTCTTGGTGTAGCTGTGCATTTCCATAGTTATACCTTCATTAATTTTCTTTCTGTAATTCCTTGGGATAGTTGTTCCTTTCTTCAGAGCTTTGTATTTCTTCAAGAACTCTCTGAAGGGCTGGTTTTGTGGACGTGATTCTTTCACCATATTTATGTTATGAAAAAATTTTCTTTCCTCTTAGACTATAATAGACATTTTGGCTTAGGTAAAGTAATCTGAGTTGGCATCTGTGGTCATTTAGAACTGGGAATACTTTGGTCCAGGCTGTTCTGACTTTCATCATTTGTACTGAATAGTCAGCTGTAATTCTTAGGGGTTTTCCTTTATATGTGACTTGTTTCTCTTTCACAGCTTTCAGTATTCTCTTTTTGTTCTCTACCTTTAGTGTTTTTACTATGATGTGTCGTGGAGAGTTTATTTTCTAATCCTGTCTATTTGGTGTTCTATATGCTTCTTGTATTTGTATGGGCATGTTTTTCTTTAATTTGGGGAAATTTTATTCTACAATCCTGTTGAAGATCTGGTCCATACCATTATCCCGAGATTCTTCTCCTTCCTTTATGCCTATGATACCTAAGTTTGGACTTTTTTATGGTGTCACACAATTCCTGCATCTTCCATTCTTGTGGTTTCTTAAATTTTTCATAATATTTTCTTGAGTGGTCTAATTTGTCCACTTTATCTTAAAGTCTTGATATTCTGCTTTCTGTTTCATTTATTCTATTGGTGAGGCATTCTCCTGTCATTTCTAATTAGCTTACTGAGTGTTTCATTTCTTTCTTCATTTCCACCTCAGTATTCTTCAATGTTCCTAACTCTTGTCTGAATTCATTCAGAAGTTTATCCCTATCCTCTTTCAAGTTCTTTGATTTCTTTTTATGTTCTTTAAATTCACTTAATTCTTTTACCATGTTTATAATTGTTCTTTTGAGTTCCATGTCCTTTGTTATCTCTAGGGAGTTCTCATTGTACTCCTACAGAGGACTGTTGGTACTTGGTGGGGATATATTATTTTGGTTTTTCATGTTATTATTTTTCTCTGTGACTTTGATATGTGGATTTCTTTTGTAGTTTCTGATTCTTGTGTGAAATTGAAGCCTTCCTTTGTTGAGTTTAGGTCTACTTCTTTTTTTAGACTTCATGTGCCTTTGTGGTTTACTTGTTGAGCAGGAAAAGCTGGTTGGTCTAGGCTTCAAGTTCTCTTTTTTGATTTTATATTGGAGTGGCCTAATTGCTTTTGTATCACTTCTCAGGAGTTCCCACAGATGTCCAAGTTGGATGAGGATCAGATGCTCTCAGGCTTTCTCCTGAAGTCTGGATCCCTCCACGAAAGATGCTTGCTTCAGGAATTTGAGGGCTGTGCTCGTCTGGGAACAAGGACCAGGCAAGATGCTGGCCCCAGGAAGATGGTGACTATGCCGCCCAGGGATGCAAAAGGAGGTGAGAACAGGAAGAGGCCCAAGGGCTCCTGGTGACTACAGGGAGGAATTGGGTTGGTCTGGATGCAAAGGATAAGGAAGTAGTGGGAATTCTTGGCCAAGAGCTCATTCCAGGAGTCTGGGTTTCCAAGACAAGA
Source organism: Nannospalax galili (assembly GCF_000622305.1). Classification (NCBI taxonomy): domain Eukaryota; kingdom Metazoa; phylum Chordata; class Mammalia; order Rodentia; family Spalacidae; genus Nannospalax; species Nannospalax galili. The sequence goes on from NW_008337147.1 coordinate 8,001,953, forward strand.
AATGAGCCAGTACCCAGGCTAGGAGGAGAGATGGGGTAGGGGAGCTGGGAAGGTGAATGAGGCTGCAGGTGTCAGGGTGTATTGGGTGCCCAGGAACTTACCCCAGAAAGATGCTGGCCCCAGGAAGCTGGTGGCTGTGCTGCCCAAGATTGAAAAGGGAGGTAGGGGTGGGAACAGGACCCGAGGGCTCCTGGGGACTACAGGGAGGAATTGGGTTGTCTAGATGCAAAGGATCAGGAAGCTGTGGGGATTCTGGTCCAAGAACTCAGTCCAGGGGTCTGGCCTTTAAAATTTTAATAATAGAGGATGTGTAGATATAGTCAGGGGGTAGTAAGATGATGGTAGAGATGGAGTAGGAGTCTGAATATAATCAAAATGTGCTATATTAAATTCTTAAAGAACCATTAAGCTATTTTTGAAAGGGGTTGGTGAGGTGTCTCAATAGTTAAGTATGCTGGTTGCTCTTGCAGAAGACCTAGGTTCAATTTCCAGCACCCACATTGTGGCTAACAACCAACTGTAACTCCAATTCCAAAGGAATCCGACACCCTCTTCTCACTTCTAAGGGCATTGCATGACATGGATGCACTTACACACATGCAGGTAATATACTCATACACATAAAATAAAAATAATAAATAAAAATTTTAAAATGTTTTAAAAGAAAAGAATTAAAGGACAAAGAGATGATAAAGAAAAGAAGAAACAAACAAGGAAAAGGAAAGATGAGCAAAGTGTAGCAAGTAATTAGACTGACTGACTGGGTCATTAAGAGCAATTTCAGGGATATTGTTTGAGTGGGGATTCAGACCATGATGATCTGGAGGAAACAAAATCTTCAAAAGTTATATAAAAAAACAAACAAACAAACAAAAAAACCCTCTTGCCTATTATTTCAAACTCCTTACCCAGAAGGCAGCTGTGCATGCACAGCTCAGTTTTCTATCTTAGCTTCATTTGGATCTGTTTTGAGCAGTGTATCCACCATATGCTTCCTTTTCTTCCTTTTCTGTTTAGATGTTGTGCTATTTCTTCCAATATCAACTCATCAGCCTTTAGACTTTTCTACTCTGAAACTAAAAGGTTGATCCAAGCACCTATCTGATTGTTACTTGAAGCATATGTCCCTGAATGTTCATATAAGAATTCTTTTAGATTTAACCAAATTATCAAAATTTTTTAATAATAACTTTTGCCATTGTTTGCAACCCTTGTAGTTTATATATCTCGATGATGCTGTACTGGCTAGATGCACAGAGTACTGAGCAGAAGTGCTGTTGGTGCAGATTCGCTCCTTGATTTTAAATGAAGGTGAGAGAGGTGCCTCTTGATGTTCTCAGCTTATATATCCTTTGCCCCACCCTCCACATACAGCTAAGGTCGACTGATTGGGTGGGAGGGATAACTGACTCCTCCATTGACTCCTTGATGAATGTGGGAAAGAGGTGTGATTATAGCATGCCACGATAGTGGTCTGAGGACATTTCCAGCTAATACTCCACTGCTTCCTCTGGCTTTTACATTCTTCCCACCAACATTTTCTGCAAAAGCCCCTGAGCCTTGGATGGGGTGGTAGGTGTGGGATGATCTTCCTCCCATTGTTGAAAGGCACTGAACTTTTGGATCTCTGCAATGTGTGTGTGTGTTTTTATTTTTAGTTTTTAAAATCTATTTCATGCATGTATGTGTGCCTGTGTGTATGTGAGTACAGGAACCCACAGAAGTCAGAAGAGAACATCAGATTCCCTGGAGCTGGAGTTACAGGTTGTTGTGAGCAGCCTGATGTGGGTATTTGGAACCAAACTCTCGTCCTCTGCAAGAGCAATATGTGTTCTTAATTACTGAGCCACTTCCAGCCCCATGAAATATTTGACATTTAATTTTTCTATAGGTGTTAAAGTTCTTTCTTTCCACAATCTTCTAAATTATATAATCAATGGTGAACTTAATATTCCTTGAAGATATTGAGTCATATGAATTTTCTTCTTTTTCAAAAATTTATTTTATTTTATATGTATATGTTACCTGTATGTATGTTAGTGTACCCATATCATGAAATGCCCATGTAAGTCAGAAGAGGGCTTTGGATACCCTGGAACTAGAGGTATGGTGAGTTGTTTGCTGCCATGAGGGTTCTGGGAACCAAACTCAGGTCATCTGCAAGAGCAAGTGCTTTTAACAACTGAGCCATCTCCCTAACCCCATGAAATTTTTTTCTTTAAAGTGTTATCATGGCTAAATTTAAAGAACTTCTAATAATAAGCCCTCTGTGTTTTGTCTGAATTACAAATACCTATTATGTATCCCTAACATGTTACTAGATCTTGTCTTTCATTGCTGAGTTTTGTTTCTATGCTCTAGAGGGAGCCTAGCTTATAAAACCTATTTGTTTTTTGATTATTAACTGTAATATCAAGGTTATGCGAAGTTCATAAAGTAAACTGAAGAACAACTCTTTATTTTACAACTTTCTAAAAATAATGCTTTTGGCGCCCTCCCATAGCCTCCCTCCCCCCACTAGAGCCCTTATATTCTGAAATCCCTGCTACTGCCTGCTGTGTTGTCTGCACCCCAGCCATTCCCCACTACTTGTCCATCCAGTGAATCTAGTTAGGCTATCTAGAGGTCTTTGTTTCAGGAAGTACAGCTATTCCTCATCTAGCAGCAATCAGTTGTCAATATTCCTTTAGACAAGATTGGGGTCTGCTGTTCACTTTCCGAGTTCTATGCTGGTTTACTATCTGGGAGTCCCTTGGGCCATTCTGGCCAACAACTCAAAAGAAGATATCTCCTATCTGGCATTGTTCCTTGTTATGTAGCCTTTAGCTATACATATGGACTCTTAAAAATTATATTGGCCCCTTTAATCTTTAGTTATACTTTCCTTTTGGGTGTTTAAGGCCATGCAGTTGGCCCAGATAAACAAATTTATTTTTACTCTTAAATCCATTTGAGGATCTGTTCCTCAGGGGTCACATGGGCTTGGGAGGAGCCCCAGCTCCTTTCTTTTACCAGTTCTGCCTATGTGAAGATAAGTCAAAGGTCCTACTCGATCATGGCTGACCTCGCTTGGAAGCATTGAGGAAATAATTCCTCTGTGTTTACCCTCCTCTTTGTAGACTGGACACTGTTTCAAGTCCATCTTGTGGGGTCTGCTTGGCCTCCTTGATCAAGAGAACAGGTGGCCCACCACAATTATAGGACATTTTGAGAGATGCTCATAGTCCCTTGAAACTAGTTGACCTAAGAGTGCAAGGAGCAAAAACTGTCTTTTATGTCCCTCTGACCAAATTCTTATAGGCCTCAAGGTATGTCTGTTAAACATCCAAGAAGGTTAGTTCCACCAGTCTGGTACTTTTAATTTCTGTGTGTTGTGTAGATAAATCTTGGGCAAAGACCAATTGTTCTCAGATAAACCTTACCTAGACATATATTTCTTGATCTGGTATGTATAATTTGTTAGTAGGTTGTTGGAGTAATATGGTTCCCTCTGTTTTTTAAAACTAGCTAGGCATTAGTTAATCTCTCGCATTGTCTCACACCTCCATCATGGTTTCCCCAATTCAGGTGCCCCCATTTTCCCCCTTTCTCCCTTAATAATAGGTGCCATTTGGGAAGTGGGTGTATAGTTGAATAAGATGGTTTGGGATGTTCTGTGTGATACACACACACACACACACACACACAAATCAACAAATTTTAAAAATGTACTATATTTGAGGAGGAAGCATGGAAATTTATGTCATGTTAATTAGTAGAGGTGATAAACATTACCACTGAAATCTTCCCAATGACTTTATAGACATATGCAGGCGCCAAGGATCCAAGTGCAACTTGGATTAGCGATGCATGCACCAACATCTATGTTAGTAGCAAAAACAATGAGTCTGCAAGGAACAATATATTCTAAAATGAAATGGAGATCTTTTTTAAAGGTTAAAAACTCATCCAATTTTAT
>NW_008337147.1:8006086-8011664 GCF_000622305.1 Nannospalax galili
ACAAAAACAATTTAAAGTTTAAAAAAATCAAATGTAAAAAAGAATTGTTAAAATATCTTAAAATAGTGAATACTTAACCAAAATACCATTGAACATAAAAAGTTAAAAATTCCAATGTCATTAAATACATAGTATTCAAACTTTTCAGATTGCCTGTTTTTCAGTCAGTTTGTTCAAATCAGGAGCTCAATAAATTTCAAAACAATGAAAAAAAAAATAATGCTTTTGGTAGAATTCATGTGTTCATCTGGATAAGAGTTTTCTTCCTGAACCCATTTAACACATATGAAAACTTAGAAAAACAAATAAACCAAGTTGTCTGTTTCTCCTTCAGTGTTCTTGAAACACAATCATTAATAAATATTGTGAACTCTAATATGTGTGAGAATTTTTCCCACACCAACACAAGCAATATATATTGCAGATATCAGCTGAGCGTCTTCTAATTCAATCTAATTTGGCACTACCTGGAAATAGAATCAGACTCCACAGGATGGGCCCTCCGCCTCACAGAGTGCTCTCCACATCACACATCAGCTACAAAGGTACATCACCACTTTTACTTCTGATATACTGGCTCCAAATCAGAGATTCCCATAAACATGTCATTGAGTTCAATTAATTTTCTAGGGTGACTCGCAGAACTCAAAGAAACACTTATATGTACTTGTTACAAAGGGCTTCTGAAAGGATTGAAGAGCTGTCTCAGATATGAGACAGGAAGAGAAGGGGCTCAGGGTCTACCACTTCTGAATCATGTTTCACACCAGAACCTCTGTGTGTTTAGCCATCCAGAAACTACTTGAATATATAGTCCTTTTTGTTTTCAGTGAGTGTTTGCAGGAATGTTTCCAAACTTATTCACCATGGATGATCAAATACAGCCTTAAGCTTCTCACCTCTCCCCAAGACATTGAGAGACAGGGCAGAAAATGACCCCATTTTGCAGTTCTCTTTGCCCCAGAGGCCAGGCCTACCATTAGGATGCAATGGACGCTTATCTCTTGGGAGATTCCAAGAGTTGTAAGAACGGTATGTCAGGAAACTAGACAGATTCCAAATATATATCCACAATGTGCTAACATGTAATTTAATTGTGCTATTGATTTTAGGGCATACAGAAATTCTCATTCCTCAGTTTGACATGTAATATTTTCCCAGAAATGTTTCCTCTGTTTTTTCATTTATGAGTCCAAAGCAAAGATAGGCAAAGTTACTTATTAAAGGGTTAGATAAATATTTTTGGTGTTATAAACCACAAATTCTCTCTTGACACATATTCTTTGGTTGGCTGGTTTTGTTTCTTTAACATGTCTTTGTGAAATATTTTTATCAAGTAAAAGCCATTCTTCAATTAATGACTATACAAAAAATTTTTAGACCAAATTATTAAATATCTGTTGTAATATATTTATCATTTAAAAATCTAGAATAACTCTAATTATACTCTTGATATTACAGGTATTGGTGATGGCTTATTTTTCTGTCTGTCTCATCTCACTATAAGATTATCAATTTTATTCTTTTCAAATAGCAAAACTGTAGTTTGAACTCATCTACACTGATAGTCATATTAAATGTGACTGATTATATACTCCAATTCAAAGATTATTGAATTGGACAAAAAAGAAGCTCTAATTGTCTACAAGAAAATAATTTTGAAATAAAATTAAAAGTAGAAAGATAAAGGTTGGCCATGCATATTCTATTCAAAGAAACGTAGGGTACTTATATTACTCTCTGCCAAAGAAGACTTAGTGGCAAGATACATCTGTGTTTTATAACAAACAGCTTTTCATGGAAAAAAAAAAAAAAGCAGTCTATAAACCATACAAACCCTAAACAGCTATCTCCCCAGTTGCAGAGCATTATGTTTGAAACAACACTGATGAATGATAAAAGAAATCACAAATGCACAATTAAATATGAAGCTGTTCAACCCCTTGCGCTTGCACTTGCTAGACCAATCAGTCAGTAAATTAGCAAGGATATAGCAATCCTGAGCAACGTTGTCCAATAACTGAGCTTAATTGACAAATGCAGGGAACTACACACAGCCTTTTCCAGTGCTCATAGAACAATCAGGAGATAGACTCTTTTCTTTGCTGAAAAACAGGCTGCAGTAAATATGATTTTCCTTTGTTTGTGCATCATGTTCTGCTTAGTAACAAAAGAACTTTATTCAGAGGCATCTTGATTAGGCAGGTGGTTCGTCGTGTTTCTGAGTCACCATTAGCAAACTATGTAGCCTCTTTGCAGTGTAGTTTTATAGAATATTAACTGATAGATTCCCACATATGGAAAATATTGAGCTTTGGGCATTTTTCTTGTTCTGGTCCCAACCAATCTTCCCCAGAAGATGTTTTGTGGAGTTAGTTTGCTAACTCAAGGAAAAATATGGATTTTGTACTTTGTCTGGATTTTATGTTCTTATTTTCACTCAGTTTTGATCAGATAATCCCTCAGTATTTTATCTGAGTTCAATTCTATTAAGCATCTATATTTTAAATTTTATCCAGAATTTTCAGTTGTTTTCAAGGGATATGAAAGTGTGAACACTCTAGCCTGCTGTATTTTCAGGACCATAACCCTAGTAAACCATGTATCTGAATACAATCATATACAATGATATTCTTTCTAAATACTTTTACTAGTAGTTGAGTATTTTCAGACTAGCAATAACAAATCTCAACATAGTTATCATGTACTTTTTTTATATTTCCTTTCCAATTTTTAAATGAATAGCTCATTTATGACTTCCCTTGTACATATATTTTATGTGCTTTTCTGTTTTATCCAAACAAGTTTATAGCGTTTAGCTGGAAGAAGTTATCATTTCAACTATGCTAATTTTTAGAACAAAGGATAAATCAAGTGTTGACTATTCAACATAATTCTGGAAAATCTTGTGGTACTGTGATTTAATAGCTTCATTTTACATTTGGCTTCTGTAGCATGAACTTTAAAGGAAGCGCTGTGGAAACTTTCCATCCCTTCATCTGTTTTCTTCTTTTCAAATCATTTGATATTGAAGTAAATCTCTCTCGAAGTGCCTACCATGTCAGCATTCTTGATAATTTCCTTTTATACCATCTGTGAAATTGCAAATTGTAGACTTTGGTGTGACTGAATCTTGCCTTAAATTATAAATTGCAATTGCGTTATTAGAAAAGCTGATAAACATGAGTACGTGGAGAATTTAAATGCTCTATGAAATCACTTTTCTTCGGATTTGAAAGACAAAATGCTGCTTTTGGATTTCAGCCCATTGAATTCAAGGTCTCAGTGAAGGTTATAGGGAGGTATACTGCCCCCATCCCACCCCCCACCACATACACACTGCTATTTACCAAGTTTAAAGAAAAGACACCTGAGTGTAAATGTTTTCTCAGCGATCTTTGTGCATATGTTTTAAACTATAAGCTGTGAACGTTTAATCACATGGATAGTAAAACATATATTAAAGGACACTATATTATAACTATATTGTAAGGAGTACAAAGCAAATTTGCGGTCCATAATCTACTAGTACAAGATAAATTTATATCACTTTTATATTGACCTGGGAAATTAATGTTACCTCTATTTGATCTGATCCAAGCACAATGGGGATAGTTAAATATCTTTTTTTTAACTTAAAAAAAAACTTTATTGAGAATTTCACACATGCATATAAGGTATTTTGATCAAATCCACACCCACTCTGTCCCCTCAAACACCTCCCATATTTCTGCATCACTGTTTTCTGACAACTCCATGCACCTCTTCTTTCTTTCTCTTTCTCTCTTTTTTTCTTTTTCTTTCTTTCTCTCTTTCTTTCTTTCTTGCTTTCTTTCTTTCCTTTCTTTCTTAAATGGGGTTTTTGCTACTCTAACATTACCTCTCTAAAGAGGTAACCCTAAAATCTTTAAGAGATTAGATAAGAACTCCCAAGTATTTTTGTCATTTTTGGCCTTTGGAACAGAGTATGTTGCTAAGGGGCCCAAGGAAATTTTGACTTTTAGCCAACAAACTGGCTACTTTTCTTTGGGGTATTTTGTACTCTGCCTATCCAGTTCTTACTTCCTATTCTTATCACATCATCCTCTGAAAAGGTTACCCAAATTGCCACTAGGAAATAGGGACACAGGCCACTCTGGCTTCTTCCATGTTGAACAAGGACACAGGGTGAAGCAACTGGGGTATGCCTTCAGTGGGTCAGTCTAAAAGACTCCCAAATTGCATAACTCTTATCTCTAGGGAGAAAAGACAGTCCTTGACTGATGTCTAGGAGATATGAATGAGAATTAAAGGCAAGAGTAGTTACCATTACAAGTTCTAGACAGAGAACAAGAAACAAGTCAGAACAGGGCAAATTTCAAATGTTCGTATCAGAGCCCATTGGGATTTCTTGACGAGAGCTTCCAAAAGTATCCCTCTATTTGGTTCCTCCTCATTTTTCTTTTGTTTGCCAAGGCTGGACTCAAGAGTGATGGATTCAGGTATTTTGATAGCTGTTTGATTGGTTAGAATCAGTGTCAGTTTGCTTTCAAAGGCTTCTAGATAGGAGGAGAAAACAAATATATCCATCCTTTTAGAATAGTGAGTTGTCTGCCTTAGCTAGAGGTGGGCACCACAGTACTTCAGACCAAAATTTGAAGTCTTCCATCTGAGCATCACTTTCTGATTAGGAACAAACGATCAATGACAAATAACTGTCTAAATTACTTTTTTTAATCATTTGAAAAATGTTAATTTATTTGTTTTTTTAAATAAATAATTTATTGAGAACTTCATACATGCATATAAGGTATTTTGATCAAATTCATGCCCATTCCCTCTCCTCCAATTCCTCCCATATCTCCCCAACACTTTTTTCTGATAATTTCATGTACTCCTTCTTTTTCTTTGATTGATTTATTTAATGGGGCTTTCGGCTACTCTAACATTCCCCCCTCTGAAGAGGTAACCTTAAAATCTTTTAAGGATTAGATACAAGCTCCCAAATACTTTTGACACTTTTGGCCTTTGGAAGAGAGTATGTTGCTAAGAGGCCCAGGGACATTTCAACTTTAGGCCAAGAAACTGGATACTTTTCTTTGGGGTCTTTTTACCCTAATTGCCTAGCCAATTCCTACCTCCTATTTTTATCACACCATCCTCTGAAGAGGTTACCCAAATTGTGAATAGAGAATCGGTATGCAGAGTGCTCTGGCTTCTTCCATGCTGAACAAGGATGCAGGGTAAGGCAATTGGAGTACCTGTGATGGTTTGAATGAAAATGTCCCCCACAGTTGCCATGTATTTGGACATTTTGTCCCCAGATGATGATGCTGTATTGGGAGGTTTTAGAAGGTGTGGCTATCCTGGAGGAAGCACATCACTGGGGGTGGGCTTAGAGAATTCTTAAGCCTTGCCAGATCTCTAGTCGCTCTCTTGCTTCTTGTGCCTGTGTGATGACGTGAGAGCTTAGCTTCTGCTGCTCCTGCTCCAGCCACCTTCAGCCACCATGCCTCCTTGCCATGATGGACTGTAATTCCCCTGGAACCGTAAGCTCAAATAAACTCTTCCTTCTATAAATTGCTTGGGTCAGTGTTTC
>NW_008337147.1:8011756-8039138 GCF_000622305.1 Nannospalax galili
GAAGAAAGTCCTTGAATCATGACTAGGAGATGTGAAGGAGAAGTAAAGGCAAGAGTAATTAGCATTGCAAGTTCCAGAGAGGGAACTAGAAGAAAATCAGAATGGGGCAATTTTCAAATGTTCCTATGAGAGTCCATTGGAATTTCTTGACAAGGGTTTCCAAAAGCATCCCTCTATTAGGTTCCTCCTCATTTTTCTTCTGTGTTCCAAAGCTGAACTATAGAGAGATGGATTCAGGATTTGCTTTCAGGTATTTTGATAGCCATTGGAGTGGTTAGAATCAGTGTCAGTTCGCTTTCAAAGGCTTCAAGATAACTGAGGGTTTGATGAGGTGTATGACCTGAGGGTATGTGCACTGTAAAGCCTTTACCCAGCATGGGTCATGCCTTCTCTTCCTAGCCTTCCCCAGACTGTATACATTAGCCCTCCCCAAATCCAGGAGACCATATGTGATTAGGGTCAAATTTCATACAGTTGGCTGAGAAGAGTGGATGGATAATCTGGTGAAGGGCCAATGTGCCCTGCTTGGCCCTCCTTTAATGAACGAGCACAACTGTCAACAAGCCCAATTATGACGATGTTTAGTGATCAGGCTCAGCTGACATCGTGATGATGGTAGTTATTTCATGCAGAAGGGACTGCTGTATAGCATCATCTTATTAAAAGGACCTGCAAATTTCATTATTTCATCTTTACTGCTGAATAGAACTCCATTGCATAAATATACCACATATTTTTAATCACTCATGAGTTGAGCAACTAAATAACTTTTTATATGGACTTGAGCCTAATGTTTGGGAAGTGTAATTCCTTGAACTCTTAAAGAAATATATTGATGAATTTACTCTTTGACTACACTTTCATTTTGGTTGTTTAAGACCATACTGTTGGCCCAAATAAATCAATTTATTTTTACACTTAAGGTCCTTTGAGTATATGTTCCTCAGGGGTCACAAGGGTTTGGAGGAACCCCTGACTCATTTCTTTTACCAGTTCCATCTATGTGAAGATAAGTCAAAGGTCCTGCTCAACCATGTCTGGCTTCACTTGGAAGCATGGAGGAAATGTTTCATCTGAGGTGACCCTCCTCTTTGTAGACTAGACACTGGTTCAAGTCCATCTCATGTGGTCTTCATGTGCTGCCTGAACAAGAGGACAGGTGACTCACCACAGTTACAGGACATTTTGAGCGATGTTCCACAGTCCCTGGAACTTATTGGACCTTGGAGGGCAAGGGGCAAAAACTGCACTTTAAGTCCCTCTGACCAGATTAGTATAGGCCTCAGAGTATATAGCTGTTAAACATCCAGAAAGGTTAGTTCCACCAGTTTGGTAATTTTAATTACCATGTGCTATGTAGATAAAGCTTGGCTGAAAAACCAAATGTTCTCAGATAAAACTTGACTAGATATATGTTTTGTTTCTTAAACTAGTTAACAAAACTATGACCTTAGAAATTTTAAGAGTATGTGTATATTATTTTTGTCTCATTCTTTATATATCATTAAAAACCTACATAGACCTTCATCATTTACTTAGGCTTTCTCATTTTTTCTATTTTGGAAAATACCTCCATTCCCATATCCTTTTAAAATCTTTTATGTTATCTCTCTTTTTTTAATAACTATGAGACATAATAACATTAACAAATAATTTTCCATCTGTTGGGGGAATTCTTTTCCTGGGGATGCTAAGCAATGCTTATTCCCTTTTAAGGGTTCTAGTGTCAAACCAATGTTTGTTTAAATTTTGCTGGGGAACCAGTGAATTTACTGAGCTTACTTACCAAAATAACTGAAGGGTTGCTGAGGTGCATGTATGGCCTAAGTGTATGCACACTGGAAAGCCTTTATCCAGAATGGGTCATGCCTCCTCTTAATAGCCTTCCCCAGATTGTATACTTTAGCCTTCCCCAAATCCAAGAGACCATATGTGATTAGGGCCAAGTTACTTACAGTTGGCTGAGAAGAGTGACTGGATACTCCAGTGAGGGTACAATGACCCTGTTTGGCCCTCCTTTAATGAATGAGCACAACCATCAACAAACCCAATTGTGATGATGTTTAGTGATCAGGCACAGCTGAAGTCATGATGATGATAGTTATTTAATGCAGTAGAGACTGCTGTACAGCATCATCTTATTAACAGGACATGGAATTTAAAAGGATTTGGTTCTAGGATCCATATAGGAGGGAAAACATGCATCATTTGTTTTTCTGAGTCTGTGTTACTTCGTTTAGTATAGCAGTTTCTAGATCTATCCATGTACCTACAAATTTCGTTATTCATCATTCTTTACTGATAAATAGAATCCCATTGTGTAAATATACCACATTTTTGTTAACCACTTGTCTGTTGGGGGGCACTTATGTTGCTTTCATCTTTTCGCTTCCATCTATCGTGAAAAGAGCAGCAACAAACATGGTTGTACAAGTGTCTCTACTAAGGCATGAGTCCTTTAGGTATATGCCAAGGCATTGTACAACTGGGTCATATGGTAGGTTCATCTTTAGTTTTCTAAGAGTTCTCCACACTGTTTTCCATAGGGGTATCATGAGTTTGCAATACCGCCAACAGTGAATGAGTGTTTCCCTTTCTCCACATCCTCACCAGCATTTGGCATCATTTGTTCTCTTGCTTCTAGCCAGTTTGGTTGGGGTAAGGTAATACTTTAGGTTGGTTTTAATTTGCATTTCCCTAATTACTAATGACGTTGAACACCTTTTGAGATGTTTCTTAGCCATCTTTATTTTTTCCTTTGAGAACTCTCTGTTAAAATCTTTAGCCCACTTTTGATTGGGTCATTTGGTTTCTCTCTTCTTTGTTTTTTGAGTTCTTTATATATTTTGGATGTTAAACCTCTGTCAGATGTGTCACTGGTGAAGATTTTTTTCCCATTCGTGGGTTTTCTCTTCACTTTTTGATTGTTTCTTTTGCTGTACAGAAGCTTTTTTAGGTTAATGAAGTCCCACTTGTTGATTGTCGACCTTAATTCCTGAGCAACTTCTGTCTGGTTTAATAAATCCTTTCCTACACCTATATCTTGTAAGTTACTGCCACAATTTTCTTCTAATAGTTTCATGGTTTCCAGTTTTACATTGCGGTCTTTGATCCATTTGGAGTTAACTTTTGTGCAAGGTGAAAGATAAGAACCTAGTTTCATTCTTCTACAGGTGGAGATCCAGTTTTGCCAGCACCATTTGTTGAAGGTGCTGTCTTTCCTCCACTATATGTTCTTGGCATCTTTGTCAAATATCAGGTGGCTGAAATTACATGTACTCAGGTTTAGGTCTTCAATGATGTTCTATTGATCTATGTGACTGTTTTTGTGCCAGTACTATGACTATGGCCTGTAGTATACTTTGAGAACTGGTATAGTAATCCTGCCAGCATTTCCTTTGTGCTCGGTGTTGCTTTGGCTATCAAGGGTCTTTTGTGCTTCAATATGAATTTAAGGATTTCTTTTCCTAATTCTTTAAGTATGTCATGGGGATTTTTAATTGTGATTGCATTGAATCTATATATTGCTTTTGGTAGGATAGTCATTTTCACAATATTAATTCTTCCAATCCATGAGCATGGGAGGTCCTTCCATTACCTGGTGTCTTCCTCAATCTCTTTCTTTAATGATTTAAAATTTTCATTGTAGAGGTCTTTGATGTCTTTGGTTAAGTTTAATTGGGGTGTGAGGGCATGGGCACAAAGGCAACTGGCAGTAATATTATTCAGAATAAGTTGGGCTTCAGAATAGAAAATCTAGGGATATTCTCCAAGTGCTTGTTATTGGTATATAGAAAGGCTACTGATATTTTGTAGATTGATTTTATAACCTGCCACTATACTGAAAATGGTGATCAATTCTATGTATTTTTTTTTTTGTGGAACTTTTGGGATCTCTTAGGTATAGTATCATATCATCTGCAAAAAGTGATAGTTTGACCTCTTCTTTTTCAATTAGTACTCCTTTAATTTCCTTCTCCTGTCTTATTGCTCTAGGAAGAGTTTCAAGCACTATGTTGAAAAGGAGTGGAAAATTTAATAGGAATGCTTCCAGTTTTTTTCCATTTAGAATAATGTTGGCTGTGGGTTTGCTGTATATAGCCTTAATTATGTTGGGGTATGTTCCCTCCAGTGCAATTTCCTCTAGGACTTTAACATAATGCATGCTGAATTTTGTCAGAAGGAATTTGGGAGTTCTTCCTCTGTTTCTATCATTTTGAATAATTTAAGCAGTGTTGGTTAAAGGTCTTCTTAAACCATCTGGTAGAATTCTGCTATAAATCCATCTGGGCCTGGGCTTTTTTTAGTTGGGAGGCTTTGTATTACTGTTTCGATTTCCTTATATGATATGGGTCTGTTTAAACTGTTGATCTCTTCTTGGTTTAACTTTGGTGGTTCCCAAGATTTTAGATATCCACCCATTTCTTTTAGATTTTCAAATTTAGTAGCATGTATGTTTTTAAAATATTTCCTTATAATGATCTGGGTCTTTTGGGTGTGATGTTTCCCATTTCATCTCTGATTTTGTTGATTTGGATTTTCTCTTTCTTTCTTTTGGTTAACTAAGCTAAGGTCTGTCTATCACTTTTAGCTTTTCAAAAAACCAGCTCTTAGATTCATTGATTCTTTGTATTGTTTTCTTTGTTTCTATTTCATTGATTTCTGCATTGATTTTTGTTATTTCTTGTCTTCTGCTGATTTGGGTTTCATTTGTTCTTGCCTTTTCAGCATCTTGAGTTGCAGTGTTAGGTCATTTATTTGGGCTCTTTCTTATTTTTTATTGTAGGCATGTAGATCTATAAACTTCCTTCTTAGGACTGCTTTTAATGTGTCCCAGAGATTGTGTTGTGTTGTGTTGTATTTTCTTTTTCATTGAATTCCAAGAATTCTTTTCTTTCTTAATTTCTCCTTTGACCCACTTATTGTTTAGGAGTGTGTTGTTTAATTGCCATGAGTTTGTGTAGTGACTAGGGCTTTGTCCAGTATTGATACTGAGTTTTATTGCATTGTGGTCTGATAGAATGCATCGAATTATTTCAACTTTATTTGTATTTGTTGAGATTTGTGGCCCAGTATGTGTTCAATTTTTGAAAAAGTTCCATGGGGTTCTGAGTAGAAAGTGTGTTCTTTGGTGCTTGGGTGGAATATTCAAAAAACATCTTGTTAGGTCCATTTGATGTATGGTATCATTTAATTCAGACATCTCTCTCTTTATTCTTTGTCCAGTTGACCTGTCTAATGGAGACATTGTGGTATTGAAGTCCCCTACTATTACTGAGTTGGGGTTAATCTGTGTCTTAAAGTCCTGTAATGTTGATTTTATGAATTTGGGTGCACCAGAAGTTGGTGCATATATGTTAAGGACTGTAATATCTTTTGGTTAATTGTTCCTTTGATCAGAATGAAGTGACCCTACTTATCTCCTCTAATTAGTTTTACTTTAAAGTCTATTTTGTCCGATGTTAGAATTGCAACTCCTGCTTGTTTCTTAGTGCCATTTGCTTGGAATATTCTTTTCCATCCTTTTACCTTAAGGTAGTGCCTGTCCTTGAAGGTGAGATGCATTTCTTGCAGACAGCAAAGAAATGGATTTTGTTTCTTCATCAATTTACTTAGCCCGTATCTTTTGACTGGGGAGTTCAGTCCATTGATAATTTAGCTTATTATTGAAAGGTGTGTATTGGTTGCCATCATTTAGATTGCTGTTTCTGTTCTCTAATTTTTTGTTTCCTAGATTATAACTTTATTTTCTTTCATTGCCCCTGGGGTATAGTTGTTTCTCTCTCTGTTCTTTGTATTGATTCAAGTATTCTTTGAAGGGCTGGTTTTGTGGACATATATTCTTTCAGGCTATTCATGTCATGGAAATTTTTTCTTTCCCCCTCAACTGTAATAGATATTTTTGCTGGGTAAAGTATTCTGGGTTGGCATCTATTGTCATGTAGAACTCGAAATACCTTGGTTCAGGCTCTTCTGGCTTTCAGAGTTTGCACTGATAAATCAGCTGTAATTCTGTTGGGCTTTCCTTTGTATGTGACTTGTTTTTCTTTTTCTGCTTTCAGTATCCTCTCTTTGTTCTGTACATTTAGTGCTTTTACTATGATATGTCATAGGGAATTTCTTTTCTGATCCTGTCTATTTGGTGTTCTATGTGTTTCCTGTATTTGTATAGGATGTCTTTCCTTAATTTGGGGAAATTCTCTTCTGCAATCCTGTTTAAGATCTGGTCAGTACCATTAACCCGAAATACTTCACCTTCCTCTCTTCCTATGATCCATAGATTTGGTCTTTCCATGGTGCCCCACATCTCTTGTGTATTCCATTTCTGTGTTTTTTAAATTTTCTATAATCTTTGTTTGAGTGGTCCAATTCTTCAAATTTATCCTCCAATGTTGATATTCTGTTTTCCATTTCATTCATTCTAGTGGTGAGGCTTTCCCCTGTTGTTTCAAGTTGGCTTACTGAGTTTTGCACTTTTTTTCATTTCTGACTGAGTTTTCTTCAATGTTTCTGTCTCTTTTGTGAATTCATTCAGAAGTTCATCCCTATCTTCTTTTAGTTATTTGTTTGTTTGTGTGTTCTTTAAATTTGTTGAATTCCTTGATCATGTTTATAATTGTTCTTTTAAATTCATTGTCCTGGGTTATCTCTCAGGCATTCTCCTTGTAGAACTCTTCTACAGGACTGGTGGAGTTTGGTGGGGATGTAGTGTTTTGCCTTTCCATTTTATTATTCTTTCATTGGGTTTTGGCATATGATTTCCTTTTACTTTTTATGATTCATTTATGATTTTGATATGAGAATTAACCTGAAGTGTGCTTCTCTTTGTATTATTGGGGTCCCTAGTTCCTTTCCTTATCAGTTATATAAAGCTGATTGGTATAGGTTTTAGGTTCTCTCAGGTTTTATTTTGGAGGGATCTGATGGCTATTCAGGAGCACCTACAAACTCCTAAGTCAGGTCCCAGTCAGGTAAACTCAGGCTTCCTTCTTAGGTTTGGACCCCTATTAGCAGGAACTCAGATAAAATTTGGGAAATTCTTTAAGGGAGAGGGGTGATTTGGGGACTCTCTGTTGGTCTGTCCTGTTCTCAGCCCCTATCCCAGAGGGAGGCCAGAACCCAGCACTCTCTGGAGGTCTGCATGGAGTTTAATTTCTTTGACAAATATTCCTTTCTTGTAGTTATCCATAGTTTCTAATGTAATTCAAAGATCTCTCAGGCATCATTGTATTTGACATCACCAAACCCATCCTCATTCACAAGACATTCAGTTTCACTTTAATGATCATTTTATCATTCTTAAGAGTTTTGACTATGACTATGTAAATGCATATGTAGTACATACTCAATAACTGGAAATTATGTTGAAAACAAAATTAACACTATTTTTAAATGAAGAAAAATGTTTACACATGATCAGTGGTGATACTCTGTCAGTTCTCTAAGTTGTGGTCTCTGGTGATGAATATCCAAATAATATGGTTGATCCTGAGTCTGTCTTTTCTTTGTGATCTTTATTGGGTGTATAAACCAATAAAGAACACATACTGTTTCTTTTGATCTGTGGCACAATTTTAAGCTAGAATTTTGAATATCATTTTACTTTTCAAATTCCTCTACTCTTATCTTCCAAAAAAATCTTTAAGTGAAATTCTCACATCCTGAATAAATCTTCCTTTTATATTTCATTGATTTTCTAGTCTAATTTTCAAAGAGATGGCATATTTACAAATTTGAGTCTTCACATCAAGAACAGTCAGTTGCCAAAAGAAGATGGAAAAGCAACCAGAAATAACAATGATTTGTCTTCAGATTTCAGTTTGTTTTCCTGAAAACAAATGAGTCAATATAATGTCATGAGAATCAATTAGTGTATAATTGTGAAGGACACAGTAGACTCAGGTCAAAGTCCAGCTTACTAAAAGCCACTTCATAGCTGGAGTAGTGGTGCACACCTTTAATCCCAGTACTTGGGAGACAAAGGCAGGCAGAACTCATTGAGGCCAACCTGATCTGCATGGTGAGTTCCAGGCCTGCTTCATTTTCTCCACCTAAAAAATAGAGTTAGCTTGCATCAAGGGACATCTGTGTACAAATGCTAGACTGGATAGGCCTTAATACATATGAAATCCAATGTGGGGGGCATGGAGTTGTGGATGGGGGAGAGGTCTAAATTTGATTAAGATCTATTATATGAAATTCACAAAACTCAATAAAAATATACATTAAATAGAGCTAATAATAATCTGCACTTTACTTCCTTTGGTACCTGTTCTAGTTTAATTTTTGTTGCCTTCATAAATACCCTGACCAAAAGCAGCTTAAGGAAGAAGGCCTTATTTTAGATCCCAGTTTCAGATGACAGTCCATCATAGCAGGGAATCAAAGTTGCAGGAACTTAAAACAGCTAGTCAAGTCACATCTGCAGTCAAGAGCAGAAGAATTAATGCATACATTTTCATGCTCTTGCTTGTTTGCTTGTGCTCAGCTTGATTTCTCCACTATTAAACAGTTGATAACTCCCTACCACAGGCTGGGTCTTCTCACATTAAATAATCTAATTAAGACAATCCCCACAGACATGCCCACAGACCAACGCTATGTAGACAACCCCTCATTGAGACTCTCTTTGGACTTGACACTGGGTTACATCAAGTTGACATTTAAAGCTAGCCATCATATTATCTGTGAGAATTATGTTAGTATATAAATGAGTATACTAAAATGATACAAAGGAAAAGTACTTACAATGGAAGCACATAAGCATTAAATAAATTTGTTTCTATTATTATTCTCTTTCTTAGAGTGAACCAATTATTGTAATTCGAGAGGTCAGGAAAAGAGGAGCATGTTTTGCTGTTCAGGTGTCCTGCTTAATTGTCATAGAGCATAATGATAATGTGAATTTTACTGCTTTATACAGGCCCCCATAAACGACTGAAAGCAACATACAAAATGACCAGCATCCAAATGGGAATGCTACAAATTATGATGTCAGTTCTTCAAACTCATCCCCAGTTTCCACAAATGAAAGAAACCACATTCACTGAAGGTGTTGGGTTGAAAAGGCCCATAAAGAAAATGACGTTAATTAAATTTGAAAACTGTGGAGTTTTGACTCTCATTCCATCTCAAGTGAGAAGAATCAGCCAGGAGGATTGATGTAGGTTAGCTGATGAGGAAATTTAAAGGAGATAATCAGAGGTTTGTGCAGGAAAAGTGCTGTCTGGGGAGTCTTCCACTCCAAGAATATCAAAGATGTCTGCCACCATGAGGCCAAGCACAAACTCGCCAAAAAAACTAATTTTAGATCTCTTAAAAAGTAATCATCCCACTTGGAAAGCTCTGGGGTGCTGATTAGAGCATTGGGAGCAGAGCCCTAGATGCTGACTTTGGTGTTCAAAGCAGGAGTCGTGCAAAGAAAGCATGGTGGCTTCACCTAGGTGGAGGCACTGAGATATTCCCAGCAGCAGGATCTCCTGGGAAATCTGTAAAAATATCCTAATACTGAGAGAATGGGCAGTTGACATTGCGACATCTAGACACTGCAAACACAGTCAAAGCACATCACTGATACAAGGCTTTCTTGCACCATGTTTCTTCTGTATCTCTATTACAATCCTGCAACAATCAGATGCAATTTAGAGCAGGAAATGGGGAAAGTAAGCTGAGCAGCTTTTGAGTTTGGGGCATATCTTGTTTATTGGAAGGATGAAACCTGAAAATGAATGATATTTAAAGTTCTTCAATTACAGACTGTAGATTTTGCTTATAGCATAAAGAAAAGGAAAAACAAATGATTCTTCAAAGTGGGAAAATAAACTCAATTTCATTCTGATCAGATTAAGAAAAAGAACATGATTTCACTTTTTATTTATTAAAATGTAATGGTGACCATGTGTGATACAATGGTAGTGCCAAACATGCCATAATGATGGGGGTGGGTGAATTGGGACATCTTTAAGGGGTGCAATGTACACGAACACGTAAAATGCACATGTCCATTTGCCAGCAGAGATCCTTCTAGGAATGCTCCATATGAATACGCTGACACATGTAAAGGAAACTCCTGCAAAAAGATTTTCATTGCAACATGATTTGAATACAGAATGTGAGGCATTACAATAAAGTCCAAATGTAACTAACAAAATATTTAATACATTACCATGCAAGGAATCACTGCATCAACATCAGCAATATTGGAGAAACTCTATAAAAGTAAAACAGTATGAGCAATGATAAATTAAATCATTAAATGACATGAAACAAGATACATAGAAGCACATATGCTGTGCAACCCATGGTTAGCTATCCATCTATCTATGCCTGTATATCCTATATATGCATTTATTTGATATAAGTGCTCTTAAAATTTATTAAAATTAAGTAATTTAAGTTTCTTCTGCTGAGGATTTGAGTGGTTAAAAACGGAAAAGAAAGATATATAAAATGCTGCACACTGCACACTCACTTAATCATAACAGTAGCACCAAAAATGATAGCAAAGACAGTCACTAAACGTAAATAATTGGAAACTTTCTAAAATGTTAAGTAACAAATTATCAGTTGTAATACAAATCACATTTGTGTGAATTGCCAGATATAAAAAATACAAATATTTTATTTGAAAGAAAAATATAGGTATTGTAATAACTGACAGTGACTCAAAACTATGAGACATCATACTTTGAGGGGAAAACATGAATTCTTGAAAATGGTAAAGGATATAAGGAAAAAGAGATTGTATCTAGTTGGTTCAAAGGTATGGTGTGATTGGGGACAGAGCCTAGAGTTACTGACTAGCCATCTCAGAAGCTTATGGAGTCAAGCAGATGTGACTACAATTCTGATTTATTTTTAAGATGGCAGAAATAAAAATAAAATCATGACATTCTTTGATATTTTGCTTTTATAATGTGTTTAGTTCACTGACAGCCGAACAGGCCAGCTCATCCCAGCATGAATAAACAATAAAGTCCTACAACTCTTTAAGAAAGAAACGTCAAGCTAGAGAAATGGCTCAGCAGTTAAGGGCACTGGCTACTTTTGCAGAAGACCTGGGTTCAGTTCCCAGTACCCACATGGTAGTTAACAACTATCTGTAACTCCAGTTTCAGAGAATCCAACACCCTCTTCCGACCTCCATGGACATTGTATGACATGGGTGCACTATCCCATGTGCATGCAACAATATACTCATACACAAAATATTAACAATAAATAAAATAAAAAAGAAACATGTAATGGCAGGGGAAAACCAGTGGAGTCACACCTCAGAGCAGCCTGTTGACAATGTGATTGGGTCTATCACAGAGAGTTTGAGAACGTTAAATGAAACACCAACCCAGCCAAGCCTCAAGAAGGGTTAGTGAATAGAAGGGAAAAATTAAACAAAAGCACACTGAAGGCGTTCAAACAAAGAATCAAGGATATTAAATAACTGAAAAGCTCAACAACTTTCAATTTTGAAATAATCTACGTATTTGGATTTTGATGGAATTTATGGAGTCCTTGCACACTTACTATTCTATTTATCTTCAGTGGGCAAATATGAGTCTTCTGCAGGTCCGTTCTCTCTATGCAGGAATTACTTACACAGTCTTTGTAGAATTTGCTCTTTTTGTCATAATTTTTTAAAGTTGCACTTCGGTCGAGATTGATAAAACATGTGCTTGTCTAATACACAGTGTCTTGCATAAGCAAGCTACACGATGGGTGAGCATGGGTGCAGATTCCCTTGAAAATGTTTCTTACATTGTTATAAGATTAAAGAAAATACTAGCTGCAGAATATTGAAACTAATTATCCAAAGGTTGCATGGTGGTGGGAAAGATGAAAATCCTCTTTTACTGAAAATGTCTACAATGCACTTACAGCTGATAATTGGTTGCCCAGTTTATTAGATTGATAAGGATAATCTGAAATGAGCCACACTCCTCTGTGTGAATTTCCCAAATGGGCAGCAGTGTGTTCCAGCTCCTGCCCCTTCTATTCTCCCAAAAGATGCTTCACAAGCACCTCAACAGGCCCCACCACTGTCCTGAGAACACTAAAATAGCTTCTTTTCACTGAAACTCTCTTTCTCTCTCTTTCCACTCTAAAGACTGTTGCTAATGTTCCTTTTTTTAAGTATTTTATGTGAAGAAAGTTTGGCAAATTTGATACCATTTTCAAATAATGATAAAACATAAAAGTCACTTCTCTTACCGACATTTTTAAAGGGCTCTGTTTCAGTTCAAATAACAGGAATGTTTCATGTAGGTATCTAAAATAATTTGTCACATAAAATAAACTTTCAACCTTATTAGTCTCAGAACCAAAATAGTCAGATGAATTATGAAAACTGATATTAAAACAGATAATAAGAAAATATAGATACTTCAGGTTCAAATTTTACATATAAATCTAAAGGACCAAAAATTTCCAAGACAATGTTGAAGAGCAGGAGAGTTTTTCTTATTCTACCAGGATCAAGGTTTTGGTTGGTTATTTTGTTTTTGCTTCCTCATTTTTTTATTGGTTCTTTGAGAACTTCATGCAGTGTATTTTGTATGAACTACATATTCACCTCTCCTCCCCCACGTCTTCCCAGATTCAGTCCCCACCCACCCACCTACATTTGGGTCCTCTTTTCTAATTTAAACCTATCATGTTTTAAAAGCTCTTGGAAGTATATGACCCTCCACCAGAGCATGGTTGACCTACCGATAGCCATACCCTTAAAGAAAAAGGACTGTCCCTCTTCTAACAGCTATCAATTGCCAATAGCTCTTCAGCTAGGGTGGGATGTGGTGTCCACATTTCATCTCCGTGCTGGGGCTTTGTCTAGCTTGAGATTGCACAGGTCTTATGCATGCTGTGAATTCATATGTACACTTGCCTTGATATTCCCTGATGTGATCATCTACTGCCTCTGACTTTTACAATCTTTCCTCCCCGTTTTCCGCAGTGATCCATTACCCTTGAATGTAGGGTCTGCTATGGGTATCCCTAAGCATTCCTCAGTTTTTTATTCTTCCTGGTGTCAAGGTTTAGTACAAATCCACAATAAATGAAATAATTTTAAACAAACAACTAGAACAGAATACAGTGTTTGAACAAACCAACAGAGACAGACTTTGTTGACTTCTTTATATCCAATGTGCCAGCCCACTAAAGGGAAAAATTCTAACAAATTCTGATCGAAATATGAGATATCCAGATGGGGGAAACAATTCTAGTATTGTGTTCTTTTATGTCAATAAAAAAAAGGAGCTTTTGGAAGATAGTTATTCTTTCCAAAATTGCAAAATACTCCACTATGCTTTAATCTAACAGAAAAACTAGCAAACCCCCAATGTATTCTGAATTTGAAGATTTGGGCTCTACTCAGACAATGTCAGCAAGTAAACTTGGATGAGCCAATTGAATTCTCACACTGTATTTTAGTCATTTGAGAAAATGAGTGGTAGATTTTTCTTTGTAATTTATTCCCTAGCTTCAGTATAATTTGATGCAAATAATTCAAATTAGTTAATATGGTGAAACTGATTTAAACATAACTGCACTGCCTGAGATGATTCTTATGTCCAAAATACATCTTCTGATGATAGAGAAATTGTTACACATTCACAAAATACTCAAAGAAAGACACCAAGATAGGCACCAACCCAACAGTAAATGTAATCTTACTCATAAATTTTAAATCCAAAAGCACAGCAACTTGTTGTTTTAAAAGTCAGCATGACTGTTTGATTTCTAAAAGGTAGCCAGATATCCATAAACATCCATCATAATATGTTTTCAAAAAACTCAGCAGTTTTATTTTATTTCAGTACAGCAGAAAGCTTAAATCATATGAACTGTATCTGTGAAATAAGTATTAAGAAAGATGGCTGTGTAGATTATAAAAGGGGGAAATTGTACAGGCCAGAACCAATTATATAATTTAAAGTACAAAGACATTAAATTATGTCCAACTTCCTGAAATGAGCTGAATGAGGCAAAAGTGCGGGGGTCTCTCCCTCTCTTCGCAGGTCGTTGGCCACCGGTCCACGAGGGCAGGGAGAGCAGAAGCAACAAACAGGGTCAGGACGGCCAATGAGCACTGACGGAAGAAAGCCCTTCCGGGGAGGCTGGTTTCATGGGGCAGTGAAACAGCAGTGATACAGCTCCAGATTCAGTGAAACAGCTCCATTTATTCAGTGGGAGAACTAGAGAAATTATAGTGTGGAGGCAGTAGCCAAAGCCTCAGCTGATAGGTGCTCATAGTATGCTTTATTTACATGTGGTAGTGGGCTCTTATCATCCAACTATCAGGCAATGCCTGATTATCATATAGAAAAAACCTGGGGGTAGTTTTCACTCCAGGTAACTATGCCAAAGGTCATGTTCCAAATAAGGTCAGGCATCTGTGCTTGGTGGCACTTTCCAAGTAAGCCAGGAAGAGAGCAGGAGGCCCCCTGCTGAAAAGGGGAGTCTTTCCATTTGGCACTGAGCCCCTTAGGGCTATTCAGACATGGAGAACTACAACCCTCACAGCAGGGTTTCCCAACACAAAAGTAAAAAGAAACAGCTTACTAAAGATGCAATAGATGATCAAAAGAAAGATTAAAAAAAAAAACTCTAGTGAGGAGCTGCAGAGATGACTCAGTGGCTAAGAACACTGGCTGCTCTTACAGAGGATCCTGGTTCAGTTCCCAGCACCCAAATGGCTGCTAACAACTGTCCTTACTCCATTTCCAGGGTCTCTGATGCCTACTTCTGGTCTGCACAAGCATTGCATGGCATGGGTGTACTTATATACATGCAGAGAAAACACTCATACACATAAAATAAAAATAAAGTCTTGGCTGGAGAGATGGCTCAAAGGTTAAAAGCACTGACTGTTCTTGAAGAGGACCCAGGTTCAATTCCCAGCATTCCCATGGCAGCTAACAACCATCTATAACTCTAGTTCCAGGGGAATCCAATACCCTCCTCTGACCTTCATGGGCAATGCACAACATGGGTACACTTTACATACATGCAGGAAATACACTTATACACATAAGTGTATAAAGTAAACCAAAAAAATCTAAAAAACCGTCCTTCACTCCCTGACATACATCAGAGCCTAATTCACTCCTATGAACAGATGCCTCTGAGTCTTGGTTTCCATAACCAAGCTCCAGGCATGGCAGTCACCCCCTTGCTGAGCTCAGTAAAAGGCCACTTAAAGGTTAACCTTTATAGAAGAAAAAAAAACTACTTTAATAATATCTGCAATAATATAAGTGCTAGCTCAAGTGTGTAAGCACTACTATTTGATTGAAATCATCTTTTAGGGAATGATAGAAGAAAAATTATAAAACTATTTCTATGAATCAAAATTCAAACTAAAAGTTTCGACTTAAATGCTCTTTCTTTCCCAAATCCTTAATTGATCTTTCCAATCAAATGGTCTTGCTCTTGTCTCAAGCCCTGTAGGTGCTTTGACTTTTTTTTTATATCACATGTCATTATCCCATACTGTAGTAACTCAGAAATTTTTCTCATATGACTTTATTCCATCCCTGGCTCTGCTTAATGATCCTTACAATCAGGAGTTATTATCATATCATTGCTCCTTAAATCTTCCACTGTGATGCATAGCACCTAGTAGGAAATCAATCCATGTTTCTTGGTTAAATGGATGGATAAATAAATACTTTAATGTAAACAAAATAAATCAAAGAATAGAAATTAATCTCAATAAGAACATTACTTTAAAAAATGATTAGACTAGGGGCTGGAGAGATGGTTCAGTAGTTAAGAGCACTGGTTGCTCTTGCAGAGGACCTGGGTTCAGTTTCCAGCACACACATGGTGGCTATCCATAACTCTAGTTCCAGGGAATCTGATGTCCTCTTCTGACCTCTATAAGCATTGCACTTTCATACACACAGGCAATACATTCATATGCATAAAATAAAAGTAATAAAATATTTTTAAATGATTAAAATAGAAATCTTTGTATCTGTATATTGTAACTCTTTAAAATACTATAAAAATTTTGTAAAATTGGCACAATATTTTAGAGTTGAATATTGTATGAGTGTTTTGTAATGGCATCCTCACTACTTCTCTGTATATTTGAAACGTGACACATTATTATATTCTATGGGACAGAAAACAATACTAATACTTCATTATATGTATAATACTATATTATTTAGACTTGTGTTGTCATAATAACAATTTTTAAAGAAAGACACAAGTGTGCTACAGGTTCACAGATACTATATAATATAAACTGTAAAGAATAAGATTAGAAACTAACACTATTTTAAAAAAAGCCTAGGAAGTCAAATGAGTCACCAAGCATGTTGGCACATACTTGTAATCCACACTGGAGAAGTTGATGTCAAAGTATCATGAGTTTGAGGACAGTCTGGACTAAATTGTGAGTCTCCGTCATGGGCAGGGAGAAGCAGGACTATGAAATAAATACATAGATTTGTGTGAAAGACTACATGTGTGCACTTGTACTGGTGTGCTCATGTGTATGTGAATGTATTTATGGAGACCAGAGGTCAATGTTGGGCATCCTTCTTACTTATTCTCCATTTAATTTTTAAGGCAGGGTCTCACATTGAACCTGGAGCACATCAATTGGCTAGACTGGTCCACAAGTTCCAGAGATCCCATTATCCTCCATCACCACACCCTGGTTCTCCAGGTCCTCTAGACCAGTACTAAGACTACAGGTGCAGGCCACCACCCCAGGCTTTTTGCCTTTTTACCTTGGTGCTTAGTAGCTGAACTAGGTCCTCATGCTTCTGTGGCAAGCACTTAAGCATTTTACCAACTGAGCCATTTCCCTAGGCCCCAAAACACAGATATTTTGAAACAGGAACTACAAGGATAGTCAACAGCACCAACATTACAGTTACTATTTTAGCTTCTTATATTTATCTATGATTCAAAAGATGAAATGTGAATGGTTGACATGAGAGAAAAGCAGGAAAAATATGAAAAGGAGGAATATCTATAGACAAAAGGTAGAATATACATGAGGGAACTGCGCTGTGCACAGGGCAAGGCGTGGTTGTGTGCATCAGTAATACATGATGGGGGGTAGGGTAAAGAATGAGGGTAGAAGCGGTTCTAGTCAATATATTAATGACTTAATAACAGTTATGTTAGAAGGAATTTCATTATTTTTACAATGATGATTTTTTTTAATTTTGAAAAAAACGACTTTCTTCTACTTACTTGGTAATTCAAAAGAGGTCAATTCAACTTAAAAAAGAAAACGGCATTTTATGTCTCCACTCCATGCCATAAACACTTCATATTTATGAAGTGCAAGTGTGACAAGAAAGTTAATGAATTTTGAAAGATATTAAATGAAGAAAAACCTCAATGATGCTTATTTTATGAAATGAGCTTAATGAGGTGAATTATCCACATATACCAGTCAATTGAGATATGAAATGAAAATCTCATTGAATGCATTTGGAGTAAGTTCTATGAAGAGCCTGTTCTTCAAAAGAATGAGTGATAGCAAGTTTTCTTCAAGAATAGCATTCTGTTCCAAAGTAATATTATGCCACTGCCCAGAGGCTATGAAACAAAGATCCCTAGATTAATATCATAACACATGGTCCCAGCATCAGCTTCTAATCAAATGAACACGACACAACCTTACCTGAGGTATTTTCCCTCATTTGAAAAAGAAAAATAAAACCCTTTTTCAATCATGAGATGCAATAGCAGGATGAGTTCAGATGATTTTCAAAAGCCAAGAAAACTACACAAGAAATGACTATTCTTATTTTTAAAGCTTAAAGGCTCTTTGAGTTTCATTTGAGCTAATCACTTACTCTATAGCCGAAGAAGAAAATGTGCTAGTGATGGTTCAGCTTCAGAATAAGTCTGAAATCCAGATAATTCTGGCTTCTACTTTAACAGGATCCTTCTCAAACTTAAAATGTACCTACTAAACTAAGGAAAAAACACATTTATTTTTTGCTTTGATGATGTCATTTATCAGTTTAGTGTGTCCAAACTTAAAAAATAACAGTAAAATTTCTAATCTAGAATCAATCTTACAGACCATATGAGCATTCCATTCTGCCAAGACAAATCAATTTTGTATTATAACAGGAAGAAATTACCTACAAATAACTACTATTAACTCTAGCAACTCTACCATGGTAAAGTTGGGTTTCTTTACTTTTACTTTGGACAAAAAAGAAATAAGGTCTTCAGGGATATTTTGACTTTTAAAGAATCATACATAAAGATTTGTTGAAAATGATAGCTGCATTTACAATAACAATTCTTTTTAATATAAATTACCAATTTGTACATGACTGTTATGCGTATAACCAACTGATTTCTGATTGGATCTGAGGCCTGCTCTGTATGAGGGAATTTATGCCTGGCACTGTGGATGGTCAAAGGCCCATGGCTAGGAGGTCATAGGCACTAGGGCTGAAGCTCCTTCCCTTGATTTGCTAAATGGACATGTTGTCTAACTACCTCTTAAATATTTATGCTTAAATCAGTAGACTAGTGATGCCTCATCTTTAATCAAAGAAGCTTTTCTTTGCAAAGAAAAGCAGTTAATGTAGAGACTTAGGTCTGGTGAGAATGTGGGACACAAGTGATTGTTGTGTGCTCAGCACTAACTGGCACACTCATAACCAAGGCTCAGAAAAAATCTCAGAAGAGGGAGTAGGAAGAATGTTAAGAGTTGGATGATGAAGAGGGCCAAGAAACAATGTCCTAGGAGCATGACACAGTCATGGCACTCATGCACTTATGAACTCACATTGCTGAGGGTACCTGCAGAGAGCCTCACAAGACTGAGCCCATTAACACTCAGTCATAGATAGACAGAGGCTCTTGGGGACTGTCAGCCCAAGGAAGTAAGTGGCATCAAGGGCTGCTGGAGGAAAGAAGTCACTATCTTCAGGGATGTAGCTGCTGGTGAGCTACTCCTGCTCCAGTGGACCACTCCACAGTTCTGGCCACACAAGTGGCCCTGGTTAAATTCAGTGGGCAACAAAGAGAAAACAAAAACAAAATAAAGACATGGAAGTGAGATGGGGGCTTGGTGGGAGAAGGGGTATTGATGGGGAGATAGAGATAGGTGAGGGTGGAGAAATGAAAGTCACAGAATATTATATACATATCTCTATGAAATTGGCAAAGAAAAAGTGACCTTTTTTGAAAAGAGAAGGTTAATGCAAATCATAACAACTGTTTAGTAAAACAGTTCATTTGGCATCTATACCAGGAAATACTTGTGCATTTCTGTCTTTCCATATTATGGAAAGGGTCTGTCAAATGTTTTTGCCAACAAATTCAGTGATTATAATTAAAAACACAAAATGGAACAAGTGGCATAATCAAATATAGCAGAATACCTGAAGCATATTTACTATACTGTGAGCTGAAAAGACTTGATCAGAGCTTTATTTGACAAACCTTGTATTTGACCATATTTGACCATATATATGACCATTTAAAACCCCAGAGCTGAGTTCAGGTGGCTCTATGAACATTTACATGTCAAAACTGTCTCTAAGTATCTACTAAAAGTAAACACATGCAAAAACCATCTGTAAGTATCTATGGAAACTAAACACATGCTTACCTTATGACTCAGGTACCCTACTTCCAAGTGTGTGCGAGTGTGTGTGTGTGTGTGTGTGTGTGTGTGTGTGTAGTGCAAAGAGAAATGCACATTTAAAATAAATTTCAAAAAGTGTTTATAAAAACTGTTATAATTGACCCAAACTAAAATTTGATTAAATGTTTATATTAAGAACAAACGACTGTGATTCTACCACTAATCATATAATTAAATCGAATAAAAAAGTAGAATAAAAAAATAGTATATGAATACCAATGATACTCTACTATGCTGCACCAAGAAGTAAGTCATGCAGTCACAAAAGCACCCATACTCTGTAACTAGTTACAGGGAATGTTTTTAAAGTGGGCAAAACTCTCTTTAATAATTGAAGCCACAGTTGTCAAGAGATTGTTGGTAGTACAGGCTGGAAAGAGAGTAAGAAAAACTTACAGCAAACTCAAGAAAAGACATCTTAGCTTGTACAATTAGAAATTGGCTATGCCAATTATAAAAACTTAGAAGTGAAATATAGAATATAAAATGTAGTTGCCATATGGTAAGTGTGCAGCTGCCATGAATGTAATACCAACAACTAGGAGGCAGAAGTAGTTGGGTCACTGAGATCCAGGAGTTTGAAGTTGGATTGGGCAACATAGTGAGAGACTCTGCATCAAAGGTCAAAATGATATATTTGGGGGCAGAGAGGGATATATTGAGAAGTCTATTGGATAAAATACTGAGTGTTTTATAGAATTATGACTACTCTGGACTAAGCATTAGTTGAAACTCCTTAATTATGCTATGTACATGTTCAGTGTGAACACATGGACGAGGTGACCACCTATATGTCAAGGAGAGAGCTCTCAGAACCCAACCCTAGCAATACCTGAGCAGACTTGCAGACTCAGATAGGTTTAAGCTACCCAGTATGTGTTACTTTCATTAGAGATAAATTGTCACTTAATTTTAAAAACCAGAAAAAAGTCATTTAAATTTTATTAAAGAATCCATTTAAAAGGCTGTTAAGAATCACTTCCTGATGGATAGTACTAGTATATGTGATATTTAAAAGTTGTGAATATACAGAGAGTTTATGGATTTTATCACATGTTGCAGTTTTCAAATAATAGGAGGCCTGCTACACTTCTGGTTTTAAAAATGACACTGGGAGTTTTTATTTATCTCAATGCCACCAGTCTCTTTGGGTTTATTCATTTTCCTATCATTTTTAACATTGTGTCATTAAGAAAGCTTGAATGTGTTTATAACAAACATGTGAATCATATTAATAAAAACATCATTAATAATTTCTTATTCCAATTGCCTCACTATTATTTTAACTGAGTTATTCATACAAAATTTTTGAGCTCTTATGTAATACAAAAGAGTCTGGTACAATCATAGACAAACATTTCAAAAAGCCTTTAAGTGTCAGAGTACAGTGGATTGACAAGTAGCTAGTCTAGGCATGGAAGTTAAGAGAATTAGAAAGTATCACATTTGACTGTAAAGCACATATTTTGATGTACATTTGAAGCACTATTTTTCATTTTAAAAGATGTCAACTATAGGGCGCGAGGTCCTGCGGGGATCGGTCCCCTGCGCGTGCCCTGGAAGGCAGCAAGTTTCGTGGGGATTCTCAGTTGTGCATCGCTGTCTGCCGCTTGAGGTGCTGAAGGTCTCGCAGCACCCGCAGCTCTGCGTCTTTGTTGTGGCAGTGGGTCTCAGCTTCTCCGCTGCTTCCCTGCATCTTCCGTGGCTCTCTGCTGCTGGAGCTCTGTCCAGCTGGTTCCCGCCCTTATTTCACCCGTGCACTTTCCTCAATATGCGAGTTCCACCGGCCGCTGGACCACATGGGAAAGTACGGGGCGGCTGAAGCTGGGATCCATGAGTCGATGACGGAGGAATGCTGCCCCCCCGGGAGACTAGATTGCAGGCTGGAGACACAGACTCAGCTCAGTCAGATTCAGTGGTACAGCTCTTTACTCAGTGTCCCAGCTCTAGTTCCTAGCTCCAGCTCCGCTTCCAGCTCCTCTTCTAGCTCCAAATTATTGAGAGAAGACTAGGATATTTTATACTGTAGGGGCAGTGGTAAAAGCTTTAGCTGATAGGCACTTTGCGAGATACCCTATTTACATATGGAAGTGGGCTCCTGCCATGCTGCCAGACTACCTGAAAAATCACACAGGAAAGCATGGCATTTCCAGAGTCAGAGGCCATGTTTATGTGGCTGCTACTTCACAAAGGAGTCAGGAAAAATGCCGGGAAGACACCCTGTTGTGAAAGGAGTCTCTGCATATGGCTCCAAGCTCGTGAGCTATCCGGACATGAAGAAACTTCTACTTTACACAACAAAGGCCCCCAACAGTCAACTTTGTCTTACCATTGATCAAAGCTATAAATCTGAATGATTTTTTATCATTCTTTGATCAAACTATTCTTACTAGGTATAGCAGGTCCAGGTTTTCCTTATGTATTTTTGAACCAGAGATATTTGTAGAAGCCCCAAAAGTGCTCTTTGCACCTGTGATCAGCTCAATTGTGAACAAAAGCACCTATACTCTGTAACTAGTTACAGGGAATTGGAACCTCCTTCCAAATTCGTATGTTGAGATCCTAACTCAGTTACCTCAGAATATGACTGAATTTGAAATAGGTTCCTTAGGAAGGTAATAAATTAGAATGAAGTCAATCAGATAGTCCTAATCCAAGCTGACTAGGGCCCTTATAAAATGAGAAAATTAAGGCACAGATATAGACATGTGCAGCGAGAAGATAGAGAACCATCTACAAGCTGAAGAGAGAGTACTCAGAAGAAACTAATCCTAACACTGATGTCAAGCTTGCAGACTCAGGTCTGTTTAAGCCATCATCTAGGTAATGAGAACCCTAGAAAGCAGAAAAATACACCATCTGGATACAAAAGAATTCATCTGCAAGTAAATGGCTATCTCCTCCTTAAATGTTTTGCTAGTTTAACTGTGCTTCTGAGACAGGGTCAGGTTAGCCCAGATCGGCATCGAAATTGTGAACTTCCTGTCTCAGCCTCCTGAGTGCAGTGTTTGATTGCAGTGTGCACCAACATTCCTAACTAAAGATAGTTTTACTCTGTCTTTGCACACAGGGAAATTTTCTGTGACCCACACTCATGTAACTGGATTATAAGAATACAACCTGACTAGCCAGTGACTCTCCATGTAGCCTCCCCAAAAGCAAGAACAAGCCAAACTCTTCGCTTCAGCATTCTCATGATTCTACTCAATCACCTGAGTCCCTTCCTCAAGAGAGTGGGTTTTATTGTGAGGGTTTTTTTCCCTGCGGGGTTGGGTGGGGGCAGGTGCTGAAAGAACCCAGAATCTTATTAACCATCCTATACTACAAATAGAGTTCCAGGACAGCTGGGGCTACAGGGAGACCCTATCTCAAGGTGGGGGGGGGCTATGGAAGGGTGCCATTTGGGAAGTGGGTATATAGATGAACAAGATTTGGATGTTCTGTATGATATACACACAAAATAAATCAACAAATAAAAAATGACATATTTGAGGAGGAAGCAAAAAAATTTACTTCATGTTAATTAGTAGAGGTGATAAACATTGCCATTGAAATCTACCTGATGACTTTATATCCATACTCAGGTGCCGAGGATCTGAGTGTAACTGACTGTGACTAGTAATAATCAGATACATAGAGATTAGAGACACATGTGCAAACATCTAAGTAGCATTAAAAATGAGTCTCAGTAAGAAACAGCATATTTTAAAATGAAATGGAGATTTTTTTAAAGGTTAAAAACTCATTCAATTTTATGTCTTACAGGGTCTATACTGAGTTCAATATGGTATAACTGTATTAATTCAACTGCGAGCCTAAAAATTTACAGGCACTTTTGAAAGAGATGTATTGTTGCTCTGAAAATTGTTATTGACTATGTTAAAGCTGTAATGAACTGCTTCTTCTAATCTTGTGGTTATTAAATTTAAAAAAAAAGATTTTAAAAAACGTGAGTGCCAGACATTTAAAATTGAGGTGAGGTGAAACTTAGAAACTGTTTGAGACAAGGTAGTGGAGAGGGAAGAGCATTGACCCAGAAGTCAGGGTGACTTACTAGCCTTGGTAAAGACTGTCCAGTTACCTGAAGATAGACTTTGTTTATTTAGGGCAATCATTAGACTACATCAGTGACTCACCAGCATAAACTCAGAATACTCCAGAGGCATTTTAAATAGGTCAGGGTCTGGGACCTACTCCTATACATGATTTCTAAACTTGCCTACATATTAAAATCACCCAACTGATTTAAAAAGTCATAATATCTAGTATAATTATGGCCAGCATCAAATTTTCATACTATACTCCTCACACATATGTATAAATATTTTGTTCAAATAAAAAAAAAAGAAATGTACTCTATAGAACCCATCTGTCATGGATTCTGACTTAATTGACTTAATTCATTTGAAATATAACCTCAGCATTGGGATTTTTGGAAATTTGCCACATTCAGCTCTCAGACCAATTGCCTTGATTGGACTCAGAAAAATCTAGGCATTGATTTTTAAATATTTTACTATTTTTATTTTATGTGTATGAGTGTATTGCCTGTATGTAATACACCAGTGCTGTGTAATTACCTGTATGTAATGCACCAATGTATTACCTGTATGTAATGCACCAGTGTCGTGTATCGCCCATGGAGGTCAAAAGAAGGTATTGGATTCCTTGGAACTGGAGTTACAGATGGTTGTTGGCTGCCATGTGGATGCTGGGAACTGAACCTGGGTTCTCTTCAAGAGCAGCTAGTGATCTTAACTGCTAAGCCATCTCTCCAGCCCTGGCATTGATATTTTTTAATTAAGCAAATGAATCCATACAAACTTATTTCCCAATGAACATGGATTTTCCAGGTTATACTCTCTCATAACACATGACATCAAGGTGAGATAAACCTATAGAATTTTGCTGTTTATTGCTTTTTGTGATATACTTGGTACCTATAAGACATTTTAAAACGTGCAGACACATATATTCATATATATTTAAATAAGCTTGCTTACTCATAGACTCATTAACTAATTAGCATATACCTTTAGTTCTGTGATTCAACCATCCTTTAAATTTCCAAGTGTGCCCAAGGCAGCAGAGAGGCTGTGTATGAAACTGGGTTATCATCCAATCCCAGCTGTGTAATGCACTCGGTTATTTCAGGAAGGAACACACACACAGGAAGGCACAAATTGTAATTGCTTCTATGATAGTCATTTGGTTTCCAAGAGTAAAGATTCAAACCAGCATCTCCCATTAGTCTAACAACAATTACATAGCATTCCTTTCATCCATATCTTTCAGACTTTTTTCTTTTCTAAAACTTTCTAAAGGGTATTTGAGTGATCTAACATTAATCACCCACATGCTGTATTTACCACTATTATTAGCACAGCAGATGATCTTTACAACTTCGTAAAGCTCCATGAAGCATTATTAGTGATTTTCATTAAAAAGTACTTCCAACTTATTTGCCATTTCTCCAAATTTATAACCAGGTCAGAAAATATTTTCATGTGACCTTCAGTTACTTCTCTTACTTTCACCTTAAAATGGCCACAATTAGTGATATGATGTAAGCGTAACTTGACCTTTGAAGGTTGACACTTCCTTCTACATAAATTTAGAAAATGTTTGAAGACACAACATGACAGGGTGAAATGTAATAGAAAAGCAAGGTCTTACACTCAGGGTCCCCAAACAACTTCATAATTATAAGAAGTGGATTATATGGCAGAGAGGAGGGGCTGGTTTACAGTCACTAATGAGAAAATTTGTTACTTTTTGGTTGAATGAAATAACCTTTATTAAAGACTGTTCAGCTTTAGTTTCTTTCAATAGAGTATCCAGCATTGGGCAGATAATCATTCTGGATGCTCATTTACTATTTATAAAATCAATTCATGTTCTCAGAAATGGTTCATTGACTTAGTAAGCACTATATTTTACTGCACAATAGTAACTGAAGTATATCCTGTGGGAAGTAACCAAGATACTACATGTGGAACAGTTGAAAGAAAAGTGGAAAGCAAATTACACTGTGTGATCAAAATGCTGTATAAAAATCTGTATGTAATTATCAGAAGATATACTGAGAACTGAACTAAAGGGAACTTTCTAAGATTCTGAATTGAGAATTTGCTGAGACCTTGAATACTGAAGGTATTCACACTAACACTGAACAATATTTGATAAGACAACTATGAAAAGTAAAATATAACACCTGAACAACTGTGTTATCTAATGAAATGGTAATTATATTTTGGAATTAATTTGATATAAAAATCAGTGTTATCCTAATATTGAATTGTGCACTGTCAAACTGTCAAATGCTAAAAATAAAAACTTTGACTTTCTGTATGATATGAAATATCTGCTCTCAATTATTTTGACTAATTGGGACAGAAGAGACAATTCATCAGTTAAGAGCACTGGCTGTCTTGCAGAGGACCCAAGTATGATTCTAAGCACTCACATGGTGGCTAACAATCATCTGTAACTCCAGTTCCAAGGAATTTAATGCATTCTTCTGATATCCACAGACATTACATGACATCCACGGTGTAGCTGTGCTGGAATTACATTCCTATACATCAAACAAAAATTTTAAAAATTATTTTGGTTAATGGCGTTAAAATTATTGAATAAGTGATTTTTATTTAGAAAAAGGCATTATTTGGGATGCACTATTTTTAGACCCAGCTGGCCTGAAACTCACTATGTAGACCTTGCTGGCCTAGATCTCACAGAGATCTGCCTGTTTCTGCTTCCCGAGTGCTGACACTAAAGGTATATGCCATCACGCCCTACAAAAGGCATTATTTTAATTCAAAATTCTCCTTAGTAGGAAACACACAACTGGATCTTTATTGCTGTTGCTGTTGTTGTTCTGTTTTGTTTCCAGTAATTTCTTTTATAATTAGTTTTTTAAATCGAATTTCTATGAATTTTATGCAATGTACTTTGATTACTTTTAGACTCCCTCTCCCATTTGAAACCCTTTTATTGTGCCCCTTGTCAGATTTCATGTACTCTGTGTGTGTGTGTGTGTATTAGGCCTACCCAGTCAAGTTTGTGTCCCCAAACTTGCTGTATCCATCCATTGGAGCTTGGCTAACCTATCTACCATAACATCCTTAAAGAGAATCGACCCCCTCTCCCAGAAATTATCTGTTGCCAATAGTTCCTCAGCTAAGGTTGGAATTTCTTATCCTCTTTCTACTTCTATGCCCATATTTTATCTAGCTTGAGCTTGCATGAGTCTCTTTGTGTTTTTACCATTGCTGTGAGTTCATATGAATAACTTCCCAGCTGCAGAAAACTATTTCTTTGTGATCATCCACCATCTATGGCTCATATAATCTTTCTACTCCCTCTTCCACAATGATTCCTGAGCCTTGAATGGCAGAGTTTTACATAGGTGTCCTCTTCAGAGATAAGCACTCTTATTCTTTGCATTTTGGCCAATTGTGGCTTTCTGGGTTAATCACCATCTGTTGCATGAGGAAGCTTCTCTGATGAAAGTTGAAAGATGCATAATATCATTTCTGCCCCCTGTTCCACTATGTTCCCTGAGCCCTAGGTGTAGAGGTTACATTATAGATGTGTCACTTAGATCTAGGTATCTTGTAGACACTTATTTATTTGACCAGTTGTGTAACTTTGTAATAATCTCCATCTGTTGCAAAAGAAAGCTTCTGTGATGAGTGGTAAGAAGTGCACTTCTCTGTAAATCTAAGGATATATATA
>NW_008337147.1:8039180-8044774 GCF_000622305.1 Nannospalax galili
TGTGTAATACAGTTAGAAATTATGTTGGTCTAGGGATGTGACAAAAATAGGTTTTTCTCTAGGATCTATGACCTCTAAAGTCATGTGTACGTGGCTATGTTTACAGTACCACATGATTACCCTCCCATTGAGAAGGCCTTAGATCCAATTAGACAGCTGTTGATTACCCCCAAGATAAAAGTGCCACTACTGCACCAGTAGAGATTATTTACTGGGATTGTCATGGTTGTTGTTCATAGACTTTACAGCTGGATGGGATCATTGATTGGTTTTCTCTCTTGGCAGTTTGCATTATATCTTTGATACTAACTACAACTAAACTACAGTTGTGTGGGGGGGGGGCGTACATGCATGCACTCACAGGTGCCACAACATGCATGTAGAAGTCAAAGAACAACTTGTAGAAGTTTATTCCCTCCTTCTATGATGTGGGTCTCAGGACTGAACTCAGTAGACAGGCTTAGCAACAAGCACCTTTACATGCAGAGTCATCACACCGGCCCAAGCAATAGGCTCTTAGCTACAATAAGTAAATATATAAATAAGTAAATAAGCAAATAAAAGTATATGATCTAAACCTCAAATAATCAATATTGATAAGGTGAAAAAAATACTACAGCACACTTCTTTTTTGGGGTGGGGGGATTTTGGAAACAGGGTCTCCCTGTAGCCCCAGCTGGCCTTGAACTCACTATGTAGACCAGGCTGGCCTTGAACTCACAGAGATCCACCTACCTCTGCCTCCCAAGTGCTGGGATCAAAGATGTGCACCACCACCCTCAGCCTGCAGCACACTTCTTGAAACAAATACTGGAAAACTACTGAATTTGGGGATTTTTCAGGAGCTTCATATACTTAAACTACAGGTTAGAATCTCTTCCTACTTGTTCCAAGCCTCTAGACCTGGAGAGAAAACTCAAACTATGCATAATATTAGGAAAAGAAGAATCAATTTTAAGTTGTATTCCTGTGTCTTACTTGAGAAAAATCCTGATTTTACTACTGGTTTCTGATTTTCCATGCACAATTACAGTTGCTTTATATTATTTTTCCTTTCCTGGGCAGATATTTCACTGCAGTTATCCCTTGGGTAGAATCTTTCCATGCCAGTCTCTGGGGGAAAAGATCAAGAGAAACTCAAACAGCCTGTTCTCATCCTGCCTTCCTCAAAATCCAATTTTTCTCTGTGTTTTTTGACATTTTAGACATATTGGATGAAAAATAAAGTTACTGAGACAAGTTTCCTTTTATGAACAAACCTAAGTAGATCAGGGAAAGCTGCAGTCACATGAAGGAAAAACATTTGAGTAAATCTTTTTCTTTCATCATTCCCAGTTACTCCAATGGTTAAAATATATAAATGATTCATAGCTTAGACAGAGACTTCAGTTGAGGATATTGTCCTTTTTTATTGAATTTTTGTGAATTTAAAATATTTTTATTATATTTATATTCCCTCAGTATCTGCAACCTCTACCTAACCCCACACCAAATTTTCAGTACTCTAATATATACATATATATTAATCTATGTATTAAGGCCTATAGAGTCCTTTCTGTGTCCTCCAATGCCCTTTAGTGTGGATTCATTCACAAGAGTCTAGTCAACCTACTAAGAGTCCTGCCTGTTGGCAAAACTATATTTTGCTTTCCCTGGATCTCCCCTTCTCAGCCATCATTGGTTGCTGATAGTTCCTCAGGTAGACTTGGAGTTTCCTATCAACTTCTCCATGCCTATGTTAGCATTGTTTCTGGCTTGAGTTTGCACAGGTCTTGTGCATGCTGTCACTGTTGCTGAGAGTTCATGTGAGTAACTGACCAGCTGTGTGGTTTCCTTGTGGTCATCTACCAGTTGAGGATATTTTAACACCTATGACTGTATTGCTAAACAGATTGCATTTTCAATAAAATCTTCAAATATATAAATCATTGGGTGCCAGCTGTGGGTCTCTCCCTCCCCTCGAGGGCTGTTGGCCACTGATCCATGAGGACAAAGGGAGCAGAAGTGACAAACAGGGTCAGGACGGCCAGTGAGGATGATGGAAAAGACTTTCCAGGGGAGTCAGATTCAGTGATACAGCTCCATTTATTCAGTGGTGGTCAGGGAAAATATAGTGTGGAGGCAGCAGCCAAAGCTTCAGCTGATAGGTGCTCATAGCATGCTTTATTTACATGTGGCAGGGGGATCCTATCATCCGACTACCGGGAAATGCCTAATTATCATATAGAAAAAACCTGGGGGCAGTTTTATTGCAGGTAACTATACCAAAGGTCATGTTCCAAATAAGGTCAGGCATCCGTGCTTGGTGGCACTTTCCAGGAATGTCAGGCAGAGAGCAGGAGGCCCCCCGTGGAGAAAGGGGGTCCTCCCATATAGCGCAGAGCCCCTTAGAGCTATCTGGACATGGTAGACTACAACCTTAGCAGCAGGGTCCCCCAACAATTTACTTTTTCTTGGTCTTAGAAAAGAAACCAGGAAGATAGTCAGCAATGAGGTCAGTCCTATTATTACAAGGACAGAATTATCCAAAGCAATGAGGCATTTGATGTAAAGAATCTGGTGACATTATTTTGGTGATTATTGACCTAGTTTCTCTGCTTGAAAAACTCAATGCTAAATTCCAAGAATAACTTTCTTAACACCCCAAAGCATTTTTTTAAAAAGAGAGTGAAAATAAAATGTATGCCACATACGTGTCATCCATTTGAGCTCTCAGATTAACCTAGATGAGCAGTAGAGCCCACTTTAATGAACTGTAACTGTAATTTAAACTGGCTTGCTTGGTGTAACAGTTCAGTGTCCTTATAGAAAGAGTACTGTTTGCAACAACTGAGGTTACATATTACCTCCCTGGAAAGCAGTAAGAAAAGCAGCAGCATAAACCTGGTAATTTATCCCTCCCTTAACCTTGTAGACAGAATTGCTGAATCACAGGAACAAGATAGGTGGTTGTCTGGAATACTGAGGTCAATTGTTTCAATTTTCCCTATTTGTCAGAAGGTACTGCATTGGGTACTTAAAGCTCATACTAGTGTTATAAAGAACTTTCTGACCAGCTCTTGGTCTTGATTACCTATTAAGAGATATGTTGCTACAGTCTTATTGCTACAAATGAACAGTGATGTTAATGACATCATTACTTCTTGACTTCTCAATCTTTGCCTCTAGTGCATTCACTTCTGGCGCAAGAGAATGAATTAGTCAAGCCCTGTCTCCCCTAATAGAGGAGAGATTTCATAAGGCAAATATATCTGACAGCTTTTCAGTAGAAATTCAAAGTCTAAGCAAACTATGAAGTACCTGAATAAATACAAAGAAAAAAGCAAAACAGCAAATGTTTGGGGTTTCAGGATTAAGAGAAATACTTTAAAGGGTACAAGGAAAACGTATATGGCAAACAATTTCTTACAGAACTAATAAATAGAGATGGAATGTTAATTATTTAACAGAGAAGGTACTCAGAGGTCAGAGAAGGATGATAAAGAATCAATGAACAGAAATTATAGTTTAGATATTTGGAGTCAAGGAGTAAAAACTGAAAAATCTAAGAACAGAAAAGACATTAAATATTACAGATAACAGTGGATTTTGAAGTCAAGGAGGCCCGCCATTATATGTTTATTGAACGGCCGTTAACATCTTACCAAGCCAAGTAAGACACAATGCTTACACCTCAGCTTGCAAGGTAATTTTTTTCTATGTAGACATCTTTCCTACGCTGCACTAAAACTATGCATATATATTTTTATTTATGGGCTTCTGTTGGTTGTATTGAAATGCACCGGCTGGCTTTATTTATGAACTTTAATATACTTTAACAATGAGAAGAGCGAGAATAAGAGTGTCTAGGATATACTGAACTAATGGTAGAAGTAAAGAAGATAGGGAAGACAGGTCAAGACACAAAACCAAACATAAGCGCTTCTGAGGCAGGAAGGTTTTAGGCATTTTCATTCCTCTGCATCTCTGTGCCTGCATTCATGGCTAATATTATACCTCTCCATAAAAACAAAACACACACTACAACACAAAATGTTGCTCTGAATGTGTAACTCTCACTCTTCTATTCACTTTACCCTTACAACAATTTTCTGAGTTGGTTCAATTAATATTTCTATTAGAAGGCAAGGAAAATGTATCTCCAAGATGCTCGGTGACTTTCCCAGCATATACAAAGTAATATATTTGAATACTGGAGGAATCTATTCTACTTTTTCAGGTGAAAAAACTCATAAACTTCAAAGGTAGATGAAAAAACAATGATGTTTCTGTGGTTTCTTATCATTAAAATATTTTAGTTTTATGGGTGTTTTATTTATTTAATAAGAGGTCATTAAAACTTGTAAGTGAAAAACTAATCAAAAGATAAGTCAATCCATCTTGAGGAAAAGCAACATCTCCAAAAACTATTCTTTTTTGTTGTTGATTCTCTTCAAACTTCTCTCTTAATATCTAAGTATCTCATACAATCAATAATATACATTATAGATAGTAACTATATGAAGCCTATTTAGAAAAGGATTTTTTTTTTTAAGGAAGGAAAGGTTTATTTTGGTTCAAGGTACATCATGGCAGGGAAAGCATGCTGGTGGGGGCATGATGGGACTGGTCCACTGAATCTGCAGCCAGGAAGAAGAGAGCGATGAATCCTGGCCCAAGCTGGCTTGCTTCTTTTTCTCTTTTTGTTCATCTTCGGATCCCAGCCCAAGGGCTGATGCCATCCACTTTCAGGGTGTTCATCTTTCTTCAGTTAAACCTCTTTGCAAACACCATCACAAACACATCCAAAGGTATGTCCCAAGAGGCCTGAGGATAGTAGTGCCAGAAAAGGATTTTTTTATATCTTATTGATTGCTTCCTCTATCCATCAGTTGTGTTAATTTCCTCTTGCTATCATAACAAATTACCATGTTTAGTAGCTTAAAATAATAGCAATGAATAATCAGAAATCCAGGCACAGCCTAATTCCTATATCTCTGTTTTGAGTCTCACAATGCCCAATTCAAGGAAAAGGCTGTATTCCCTATTGGAGGGTTCGATCCCAGGACATGATCGCCTCCAAGCTTCTCCAGGTTGCTGCCTGGGTTTGATTCTTTGTTGTATAACTGGCAGAGGGAATTGGTAGACACTCTTTGTTCCTAGTCTGCTCATATTTCAAGTGCTTTCTAGAAATAATGAGTGGCATCTGTTTGGTGTGTCACACCTCTGAAGTCTCTTACCACAGGTTTGCGTCTCCAGCAGATCAAAGTCTCTACTTTTAAGGGCTCTGGTATTAGATTAAGTCCACCCACATAAACAAGAATGATCTTCCAGTTTTAATCTATAATTTAATTACATGAAAGTCCTTTTTGCCAAGTAAACCAGCATATTAACGTATATTGGGATTAGTACATAAGTACCTTG
Organism: Nannospalax galili; assembly: GCF_000622305.1. Lineage (NCBI taxonomy): Eukaryota > Metazoa > Chordata > Mammalia > Rodentia > Spalacidae > Nannospalax > Nannospalax galili. The sequence continues at coordinate 8,044,584 of NW_008337147.1, forward strand.
GAGATACAGAGAATTCTGCCTACTTGTCAGAAATGCCTTTCACTGAGTATAAAGGGAAATATTACATTTGTAGTTTCTAGTTTTTTATTAATTTATATAATTTTTGTATATAGAAAAATTTTACTTGGTATCCTTTTTCTTTTTTTTTTTTTTTTTTTTTTTGTGGGAAAGGGGCTCCCTTTTTTTGTTTT
>NW_008337147.1:8044789-8048073 GCF_000622305.1 Nannospalax galili
GATAATTAACCATTAATTAATATAATCATATAATAATCTGAAACTCAAATTTATAATGAACATTAGTTACATTTTTACCATATGTTATATTCAGAACTTTTCAGTGTGCTTTAAGCAACATTTAACTTGTATTATACAAATAACTAAGGAAAACTTTTCTTGACAGTTGTGGCTCAGTCACAATTATCTTTCATCTGCCTCATTTTTCAAGTAGTGATAGGAATGTTCTCTGTAATGTCAATACACAGATGCATTTTCTTTGAAAAAGTCATTGAAATAAGAAAAGAACAAATCAAACATTTTAGGTAACTTCTAGATTATTGATTTTTCTGTATTACAATGTTAATTTCATGTGAACCTGTTTCTTGTTTTGTTTTGAAGGGTTTTATTTTGGATGATATTTTTGTCTATTACTATATTCTTAATTTACAGTGCATTCCATTTATTCAAGAAAGAAAACAATAGTTATTACAGCAGAACTCTAAAGTCACTATTTCTCTTTTGCTCACACCCCCTCTCCAATTCATCTTATTGCTTTTAATTAAAAATATACTCAGATCCAGCAACTTTCCTATGCTCTCATTCTAGTTCAAGCCACCATTGTTCCCTATGGGGAAAATTTCAATAACTGTCTGACTACTCTGCCTGCCTTAACTCTTGTTCCCCTAAAATCATTCCCTGCAGAATATTCACAAAGAGCTTTCTCAAATGCTAACCAAGTCTTATAACTTCCCTGCTTAAAGTCTGCCAGAGATTTCCTATTGCAAAATCAAGTTTAAATTCCTTACTGCACTTAAATTCTCTGTATTCTGGTGACCTGTCTCTACCTACCATTCATCAACCCTCCACTTTCCACAGAACTCTGATGCACTTAGCTTCCTTCTTTCTGACTCTGGAAACTGCAAGCTCTTTAGGTCACAACTGTACCACTTTTCCTTCTTGCCATCTTCAACTCAAATGTGACTTTCTAAGAAAAAGTTCACCATCCAAATTCCTTTCTTTACAGAATAGTACATTTCACAATACAAATCATTTTACTTTGTTCTACTTTGGTTTACATGTTTGTTGATTTTTTCCCCCATATCCAATGTTTTCACATCCCCCAAGACATAACTCCTTGAACACAGGGAAGAAGCTGGGTGGCTTGACATTTATCCTCATGGTACCTGTAACATCTGGCCTGCAGATGAATAAGAATATTTAAAGGCTCTTAAAGAGCTTTTCTGTCTTTAAGATGATTCTTTTCTTCAGTGTCGAATTGCTAATAATAATCTCAAATTAATCGAATGCTGATTAGCTGTTAGCCACTAGGCTAAATAATTTAATTCGTTGCCAGTTTTAAACATAGAAAATGCCATGAAGTACGGTATGTAGATAATGCTCCCTTCTTAGAGATGATAAAACTGATGTTTAGGAAGGTTGAGTAAGATTGACAACCAAGTAAATAGCTAAGATTTTATTGTTTCTCATTTATAGAAATATATTCTTTTCTATTTTCAGCCTATTGTCATCTAAGTTTCTAAATTCCGTAGTACAGGTTTCTAGTTTTGTGTGATATTTCAAGCAAACAAATCTTTAGACAGGTACGCGAATTTTCAGATCTCCCTAATTCCTGATGAGTCTCACTTATAGGTAACATAGCTGAATTTCATTATAATACCACAAAACCTTCCAGAAGTCCTATTCAGTGCTTCAGCCTTTGAGATTTCCTATTCTCAGCATCCTCTGGCTTGGAAAGTCTTCTAACAAGAGTGTTTTAGAGGCCTGAGATCTGAGACGCTGCTGAGCGTGCCTCAATGATGTGACCACACATAATGTTGTGTAATGGGAGCTCTTCAGTTTGATGCTTTCAGCATAGAATAAAAGCCTCAAATGGAACTATATTCGAAGCAAAAGAAGAGCATTCTAAATGTCTTCAAACCATTATGCGGGGGTGATTTTCATTTTGTCAAGCAAATATCCATGAAGGAAAGGTGGTTCTCATACGCTCTGTGAGTACTGCGTCAAATCCAGGTACTTGTTTTTCTCTTCATACATCCTTCTCGAAAAGGCCGAGTTAAATCCATATTGGTTGTTGGGTCCTAAGCCAGTTTGTGACCCATACTGTTATGAAAATAGATTTATTTAAAAATCTGCCTTTCTTCTATGGTATTGCAACCTTTTGAATATAAAAGAAAATGACGTGGAAAAAAAAAAAAGATTTAAATCTCTTTGTCAAACCAGAATCTAAGGCAGTGAAAATTCAAAAGCGAAACAACAACAACAACAAAACATTTGTAGGCTTGCTTTTGACAGTTATAGCAAAATATATGTTGGGTTGGTAACAGAGGGCAGAGAGAGTGAAAAGAAAATTCAATAAAATATATCAGCAGGGAACTTGTTATTGGGACAGCACAGGAAAGTATACACAATTACCAAAAGCAATATTCAGGGCATCTAGCATTTTTCCTAGAAAATGCAATTTTGAATATTAAAAAGTCAGTTGATCTCATATTCTGCCAAGAAAACTCTCTATAAGTTTGTATTCATAAAATGCTAGTTTATGTAATTTATTGATGTTTTTAATGTAAATATTTATTCATAGCATCCTGAATATCTATATGAAGTACACAGGTCAAGGTAAAATTTTAATATGTACTTATAGCACTATTCATTCCTCATGGAATTTTTCTTCCATATTCCAAAATGATGAGACTTAAGGCCATTTGGAATCTGCACATGCACAAAAGTTATTTTCTTGAACTAAAATATTAATTAAGTACTTTACATATATGCTATCCCTCTCCTTTCCTTAATGAGGGAAAGACGCTATTGCTACATAGTGGTCTATAATCCTATGAATGAATGTTGTCTCCAGGGCTCAGAGAATTATATTCTTTTGAAATATAAAAGTATCAAAGATCTGTCTGTAAATCACTGATGGTATGGCAATTTAAGCATTCACTACTTTCTGTATAGTCTTTTTTCTAGCTTCTAACTTTCTATGCTCAGGAAGTCTGAAGTCTAAGCTGAAGAAAATACTAAAACAGATACTTCTTGACAATAACTTGCCAAAATATTTAATAAGCATGATTTTATTACAGAATAAAATTTTTGTGATTTTTAAAATGTCATCAATAAACAAATATTCAAGCTGATCCATGTGGCACACTCCTTTAATTCCAACACTTGGGAGGCAGAAGCAGGTGGATCTCTGTGAAATTGAGGTCAGCCTGCTCTACATAGCCAATTCCAGACCAGCTGGGGCTTCAGGGGGACCCTGTTTCAAACAAATAAGCAAAGCA
>NW_008337147.1:8048752-8049554 GCF_000622305.1 Nannospalax galili
TGAGTGAAATTTCATTATCTTCAAGGAAAAGGTAAAAAGAATGCATAAAACAAACATGAAAGAATTAAAGACAAAGCAGAAGTTGATGAAATAGCAATTTGAAAAGTAAACTATCTGGATCTTGGACTGAGCAAATGGCTCAATCTGAAAGTGCATGTCATGAAAGCTTGAGTTCAGATTACCAGCAGTCATGTGAAAAGCCCAAGTAGGCAAACTGTAGCCCCTGTACTTAAGGGAGGAGGGGGAGGGAAAGACCTGCAGATCCGTGAAGCTCATTGGCAGGTCAGCCTAACTGAACCAATGAGCAGATTCAGTTAGACAAAAAACAAGGTAAAGAATGATTAAAGAAGGCTCCCAGTTTCTACCTCTGACTTCCATGAGCATGCTTACACGTGTGCACCTCTCAATCACAGATACACACACCCACATGAACATGTCCATTCACAGCCCTCCACACACACAAAAGAATATGGATTTTAAAAATCCCAGCACCCACATGGCAGCTAACGACTGTCAGTAACTCCAGTCCCAGGGGGATCCAACAGCCTCTTCTGACCTCAGTGGGCATTGCAGGACACAGGTACAGTAACCTACATGCAAGCAATACATGCATACACATAAAATAAAAATAATGTATAAAATGTATTTTTTTTTAATTAGAAGCATTTCATTACAACAGCATTAACCTATTCAATAACATTTTTCTGAGCTAGGGTACATCTGTTTCAAAATTGGCTGTACATTTTTAGGTTTACAGATGAATTATTACGCTTATACAATCTTTTACTCATTATAAACTCTA
>NW_008337147.1:8052025-8066404 GCF_000622305.1 Nannospalax galili
ATGTTTTTATGACTATAGCTCTGTAGTAGAGCTTAAAATCTGGTATAATAATCCCCCCAGCATTGCTCTTAATTCTCAGGGTTGTTTTGGCTATCCGGGGTCTCTTGTGCTTCCATATAAATCTTTGGATAGTTTTTTCCAATTCTGTGAAAAATGTCATGGGGATTTTGATTGGCATTGCATTGAATCTATATATGACTCTTGGTAGGATGGTAGCAGGGCTCCTGGGGCCTAAGGAAGGCACTAAGTTGGTCTGTGTGAAAAAGATCAGGAAGCCGTATTGGTTCCCCAGGTGTCTGGGGACCCAAGACTAGGAATGGCGCAGGGCCCAAACTAGGAGTAGAGAACAGCGAGGGAGGTGGAAGGGTGAATGAGGCCGGGGGAGTCAAGGTAGGGAGGGCTGCGCGATAGACTTACCCCAAGAGAGGCCTGAGGGTAGGAGAGCAGGCTAGGAGAGTTAGCCGGTGGTGCAGGTCCAGGGAAGCAGAGAGAGGTGAGGCCCGGGCCATGTCCAGAAGCAGTGCTCCTGGGGCCCAAGGAAGGCACCAAGCTGGCCTGGGCAAAAAGGATCAGGAAGCAGCACTGGTTCCCCAGGTGTCTGGGGACCCAAGACCAGGAATGGTGCAGGGCCCAAACCAGGAGCAGGGAACAGCGGGGGAGATGGAAGGGTGAATGAGGCCGGGGAAGTCAAGGCGCAGAGGGCTGCACGATAGACCCACCCAAGAGGCCTGAGGATAGGAGAGCAAGCCAGGAGAGTTCATAAAATATTTTTTAACATGTGCATATTATGCATAATATTGTAACAGCTGATCAACTAAAAGAGTTATAAAGAATGGGGCTGAGAGATGGCTCAGTGGTTAAGAACATTGACTGTTCTCGCAGAAGACCCGGGTTTGAATCCCAGCACCCATGTGACAGCTAACAACTGTCTATAACTCCAGTTCCAAGGGATATGACAGCCTCTTCTGTCTTCCACAGACATTGCAGGACACAGGTGCACTTACATACATGCAGGCAATACATGTATACATGTATAAATTTTTATAACCAGTCCAACAGCTATCAAAAAACCTGAAAACAAATTCTGAATCCATCACTCTAGAATCCAGCCTTGGAAGACAAAAGAAAAATGAGAAAGAACTCAATAGAGGGAGGCTTTAGGAAGCCCTTGTCAAGAAATTCCAATGGACTCTCATATGAACATTTGAAAATTTCCCTGTTCTGAGTATTTTCTAGTTCCCTGTCTAGAACTTGTAATGCTAATTACTCTTGACTTTACTTCTCCTTCACATCTCCTATTCATGATTAAAACAGTTTCTTTTCCTCCTTGAGATAAAAGTTATGCAATTTGGGGGTCTTTCAGATAGACCCACTGAAGGGATACTCCAATTTTCTCACCCTGTATTCCAGTTCAGCATGGAAGAAGCCAGAGCAGTCTGCATCCTAATTCCCTATTGGCAATTTGGGTAACCTCTTCTGAGGATTGTGTGATAAGAATAGGAGGTAGGAATTCGCTAGGCAGTTAGGGTAAAAAGACCCCAAAGAAAAGTAGCCAGTTTCTTGCCTAAAACTTTCACGTCTTTGGGCCTCTTAGCAACCTACTCCATTCCAAAAGCCAAAAATGACAAAAATATTTAGGAACATTTTATCTAATCCTTAAAAGATTTTAGGGTTACCTCTTCAGAGGGGGGATGTTAGAGTAGCCAAAATCCAATAAAAAAATTAAAGAAGAAGAAAGAGTACATGAAGTTATCAGAAAAAAAGTGATGGGGAGATATGGGAGGAATTGGAGGGGAGGGAGTCGGCATGGATTTGATCAAAACACCTTATATGCATGTATGAAATTCTCAATAAAGTATTTATTTTAAAAAAAAAGAAAGCTAGCTGAGTATGAGTTTGTATGAGCCAGCTAGCAAGAAGCACCCTCCATGGTTCCTGATACATTTCATTGACTGTGAAATGTGTTAGTTGATCAGAGATAATGCTGCACAGACTAGCCAGCCAGCCTGCCTTCAGGTTCCTGCCTTGATTCTGCCTTGTCTTTCTTCAGTGAGGGACTGTAACCTGTAAGCTGAAATAAACCCTTTCTTCCCATAAAAAAAAAAAAAAAAGAATTCAGTATCACTGGGGAAAAAAGCGGTAGAAAGGAAAAGGAATACTTACCGACAGGAAAGTGTTATACAATGGAATTTTAAATTTTGATTCAAAGATAGTTTTCCTATTGAAATAAAAAATGGCAGAACTGGTTCAAACTGTGGAGAATATGGACTCAAGAACTGTGAAACAAATGCAACTATTAAGAAAGGAGCATATATGATTTTATAAGTTAATTTTGATCATGTCTCCAATTAATAGAAATGTTTTCTGAATACTTTTCAGAAAATTGTAAAACGATAGAAATTCTCATATTTACTTGAAGATATATTGTAACTTGAATTCCCAAGTGCCACGGGAAAAGTTAGAATGCTTCACCATTAGCCCAAGAATAAGTTTTTTCATCCTGGGCCCCCTAATGTAGAACACAGGAACGAAGCAGTAGTTCAGATTTCCATCTGACCTCAGGTGTAATCTGGATACATTACAGAAAGCAGAAGCTAGACAAACATTCTGATAGATTGTTTAGTTTGGTCTGGCTAAAACAAAGGTTCCAGGGTGTATTCAGACTTATCCACAGAAACATATCTGGATACACACAATCAATAGGAAGTACACAATATAAATGAGAGAATCCTTATATAAATTGGTACTGCATGTTGTTGTATGAGGGGTCATAATAAGTAAACCCTGATGTCTTCACAGAGTTGAGCATCCATAAAGACAGAAAAGAGAAGATTAACATAGTTTTACACAGTCTACTGGACAAAGCTGATAAAATAGTCATAGTAAAAGGGATTTTGTTTATGCAGAGCTGATATTTACTAAAGAACACTGCATTTAGGAGAGCAGAGCAAAGGTATACCACAGCCCATGCTCACAGACTGGATGACATTTATGAATTATAAACTGAGGGTGGATAAGTGAGCCATCCTTTAAGTCTCTTTTATCTCTGTTTAAGTATAAAAAAGAAGTGTTTCCTATATAGAAAGTATAGAAAGATACCTTTTCCTGTAAAGCAAAGTGATAGGGAATAAATTTTCTTCTAAAAATATATAATCAGTAAGCCGTGGCTCCAGCAATTTCCCCTCATCTCCCTTCCTTCTGTAGATGCCTCCATAATAGAAGCATTTCTAAGCTTAATGAAGTGCCTGAGCATAGAAGTGCATTCCTGTTTTAAGTCATTTGCAACCTTAACTTAAACATCTTTTTAAAGCCTTTCATAAGGGCTACTTTCCTAAGACTAAATCCAACTTTCAAAGGATATTAGAAAGTTATGAGAGACTCTAAAACAGTGTGGTGTACTCTTATACCTAAAAGTTCATGTCGATTTAAAAAGATTAGGTATTACTAAAAACCTGAAAGGAAAATAAAATAAACAGCACCTGGACTTTGTAGGAGCTGAAAAGAAAAGAAGAAAATGTAACTAGTGAATTTTCTATTTTATTCATTCATAAATCTACAGTATAAAGTAAATCATCTATATTCTCCACTTTGTTCCCTAAGTTAGTAAACTACAAGACCCTGTAAAGAGACCCACCAGAGTGAACCTGAATTACACAGCAGCAGCATCTGTATGTATTGTGAGTCCTCCTAAGGCATCCCAAGTTTGTTACTTTACATTTTAATGACAGAATCCTGCATATTTTATGGTCATGGTGCTACTTACCAATAATGAGTCATAAGAGATAGTTGCCAAAAGTAACTCAAGACCATGACAACAGTATAATTTTTATTTAATTATAAAATTGAAGATACTATAAAATTTTCACACAGCGATAGGGGCACACACTGACAGAGGACACACAGACAAGAGCACACAGAGTCAGGGACACACAGACATGAGCACACACAGACAGGGCCACACAGAGGCGGAGGCACACAAAAACACAGGCAAGCACAGACATAGGTGCACACAGAAGAAGCAGTCACTTCTCAAAGGCAAGGTAGGGCAGGAAAATAAGACATTGATCAATATATCAGGAATTATTTGCAAGGTCTGAGAAACTCTCGTGTAAGAAAGCAAAGAATGGAATCTGCTGAATATTGCAAAGCTAATTATATGGGTAGGAAATGTGGAAAGCTGGGTATGAGCTAACAGACTCTGTGACATTATGTAAAATTTCAAAGTATGACTGTAAAAATAGACTGGCTTTTCTAATCAGAAGTTTGACATAGATAGCATTGTATTTGTTACAGATAGTCCCATCCATAATTAATATAAATTATTAAATACACTTATTGAGCTGATATAACCAAAAGAAGTTATTCATAAGTAAACTCATAAAATTTTCTATAACCACGTTGTGTAATCCTACCGTTGAGTCTCATCCATACTTCTTTAATAGTGAGAGAAATCAAAGGCAGATCTAGAACGTGAAGTATCATGATCTAGACGCTATCAAGTCCCGGGACTTAAAAAATCATTAGCTGATGTGACTATAAAGCAGTATTTTATTGCATGGTCAGAAGACTGTGAATTTTGTAACTATAACCACAAGGACCCTAGAGACGTCTCTTGGTTGCCATGAAACTTTGTTATATTCTCTAGCTCTCCCCAGTGAGAGCCTCTGGGTAAGTATAATTGATAATACTTGGTTTGCAGCAGAGGGAATTGTCGTAGGAGACTATATACCTATGACTACTTACCATAATCCCAGAAGCCTCTTTCTTACACAGCTCATCTGGCAGTGGAGAATACTGATATGTCCATTTACTATGGACTGGGGAGACATAAGAGTTCAAGTCAAGCTCTCTTCCATTCCTAGAAGAGAAAAGGCAAGAGGAACACCCAATACCCAACCCTTAAAAAAGCATTTCACTGAAGAGAATTAAGGAGTTAACCATGTCATATTCTTAGACAATGAACATGAGAACCACATTAGGTCCAGAAATCAGATTCCGAGTCCACCCAGGAAGCACTGAATCAGAATCTACTTTTTAACAATTTCCAGGTGATTCCTGTGCACACTAAAGAAGTCCTCTTATATAAGAAAACTTTTATTAGTCATTCATTGTTTTCATCTTAGAAGCTATTAGAAACAGCATTATTACTAGGAAAGAAAACTAATAAATTAATTGGTAGATTCTACTAAATGTTTAATATTCTAAGAAGATTTTAATAATGAGACCCTTAAGTCGTAACTATAATTCAGGATTAACAAAAGAGATCTTGAAACTTAAAATGAGTAATGTGTTACCCTAGGATGAACACGCAAGGGCTATAATGATATATCCAATTTTTAACACTACTTAGACATTACAGGAAACATACATTCCAATTAAGAATTAAGAAATACATGTCTAAATATATGACAAACATACTGAAATTTAAACAGCAAAAAATGAGTAATAGTTTAGGACAACAAAGACTCCAAGTACATATTAAAGTGCAGTGGAGCTACACAGCTGGAGCTGACAAGAAAAAGTTGTCAATAGTCATACGCTCATCATAAATTTAGCAAACTCTTACAACAAAAGAGCACAAAAGCCAAGATTCAGTGAGTGATTGTAATATTAATAAGAGCTTGGATTACTACTGATGAGGAATATTAAGTCCTGAATACTTCTTTCATGGTCACCACTCCATGGTAGCTTTCCTGGAAGGCTGTGTCCCACAGCCCTCCCTACCCCCCCAACCCCTAACCCACTGGCACCTCTGATATCACTCAATACCAATTATACAACACTCTTTAGATCAGGATCCTGCATGACGGAACTGCCCTCCACAACCCTCTTTATAGTGGGGCAACCTACCCTGTATCTGCCCAATATAACACAACCTCAGCCCCAAATCCTTTCTCCCTCTGATAAGGGAGAAAAATATAAAAACCCATAGTATGTAAGGGCAGTGAGCTCTCATCCAGATCCTGGGCTACAAGGTGGTGCCCACCTCCTCCACCCCCTGGGCCCCAGGGAAGGGGAAGGCACCTCTCAGGTTTATTCTCAAATGTGCTTGGCTCTGCAGAGGTGGGTTTTCCTTCATCTCCTTCCTGTTTTCTATTTCCTTACAACTACAAGTGCATATTATATATTAAGTGCTGAATGATCCTTTTACATCTATTAACTCAATTATTATTATCATACCTTTAACAAAGGAAAGTTTTTGACAATTTTCATTTTCAAAACTGAGTCAGAGAGTACACTCTTAGTGTGTCTAATGTCCCACAGTTATAAAGTAAGAGTTATTTTTCAAATAATTCATAGTGTTCTGATTCTAGAGTTCTCTAAAAATAATAAACATTTCAAGGTGGAGACCAGGGATTTTGCCCCTACCGTAAGATGAGGTATAAATAAACTTGAAGATGCTGAAGGAGGGTAGCCAAACTGCATGCACAGTTCAGGGTTTTTGACAATCATATTGTGATTCTGAACATCAGGAGTAAAAATCAAGATCCAGAACCAGGTAAATCTCACAAAATCAAGTGACAAAACATGGAAGGTAAAAGGCAACTCGACCACACTACCTGAGGTTATCAGGCACTGACCAAGCACCTGGGGAATTTTGAGCACTAACCTCCCTTGAATCTCTTTCTTCAAACATCCAACAGGTATACACAAGCTATGTTTAAATGTGGTCACTACCTTAGAGAAATTTCATCAGTGTTATTTTATCAGTCATTACTTTTAACAACAAAAGTCACAAAATTACAGTCAATGTAATGGTTTCTCTTTATCTTACTTGACAAAGTGTCTCAACTAAAAAATCAGAGTGCATTTTTCTAACTAGATCAAATCTGATTGTGTCAAAACCTTACAAACATTTTTCTGTGTAGGATCTCTCTTTCTACCTTCGTCTAAGTGACATCTTAACTGGGCTTCTCCCTTTTAGTTATTTGTATATCTGAACCAATGTTGGTAAAAAGCAATACTTTCACAGAGGCCCTAACATCGAACTTTTTCTTCTGTTCACATGTGTCTCTGTACATATGTACAACATATGTAGAAATACAATGCATGTGGAATAATTGGAAGTCAGGCAAATGATGTCAGAATATTATTATTGTGACATTCTGAAGACAGTGTTTTGAAAGCATTTTCCTATAAATTCAGTGCAAGTTAAATATAGAACTGCAGCTTGGTTCTACATAAATTATGGAGTTGGTCAGTCATGGAGACAAAATTACATTTCAAGTTCCCTCTGGCATTATAAGAAGTGATACAGAAAAGGGCATCCTCAAGCTGAATTTAACAGGTGCCCCAGATTCTTAATGCTGTTGCTTTACAAACTGAATCCAACTCAGGAGTTTTAAAATGAGCCCTCAAAAGCCAGAGAGAATTGTGGCAGTTGGCTAATAAGTTTCCTATTTAGAGAGCCCCACAGTTTGACAAAGTCTGACTGATTAAAAATGATATTTCCTGTGATCTTATTTGAGTCCTGAACTCTTGGCTGCATTTGGCTTTACTATCATCTTGGCCGTCATTTAAGAAACCTTCAAGCCATACTGGCTGTGAAGTCAAACTTGCATCTTAGTTTGGCATTTCCCTTCATTTTCTCCTAAAATATAAATATATCTTCATCCTGAAATCCTACAAACACTGGAAACTATATGCCTTTTAATAAGAATATTTTTAATTTATTCTAGTCAGGTTCAGACTTCATATATTATCATTTAGGAAAATTAAAAGGTTATTCAAACATTATGAGAGATACTGACTTATAGTGTTTACAACATAGTTACAGTGCAGCCTTTATCCCCGGTCCAAGAACCAGCAGAGCAATCAGCTTTGAATGAGGACCCAAGTAGAGTAATAACATTATAACCTCTAGGCTGTCTCCAGAAGAAAGAGAAGAAAAAGTTTGGTACCATTGCAGCTGTTATCTCTTTTTACCAAAGAAAATGAACAAAAAAAAAATATTAAAATGTATCCCAAGTCATAAAAATATGTATCCCCCAGAGGAAGAAGCAAATACCACACACTTTCTTAAAGAAAATGTATATAAGAAAAACAAGAAGAATTAGAAAAGAAATAGTTTATTCAAAATGAGTTTCCAAAAATTTTCACAGTTTTCTCTGTTGTTTTCCTATTAAAAAATCACTCTGAAAATGATTACTGAAACACAGAAGAAGACAGGACAGAAACTTTAGAGTGAGAATGCAAAATGCACAGAACGCCTTAATGACTAACACAAAACATCTATTATTCTGGTTCAAAATAGGTTAATTGGTGGTCAGAATGATTTTTAATCAAGTCTTATCAAACAATATGCATTCATTTTTCTAGAAATGCATTTAATATCAATGAATTTATTGATTTTATACATTGTATTTATCTACTTCTTAATTTCCTTTCAGAACTGACATGATATTCACATTTAAGACATAAAGCATTCGTGCACATAAGTCTAAAATCAAACACTGACAATACCATTCTTCCCATGGAAAGGAAACACTACCAACTGTGAGTTGGAGGCAGACATGAGAGTTCTAGGATTGCTCAGATCCTCTAATACCCAATCCCAAGGAAGCTAGATTCCTTAAATTACTTTCGATTCACCCAAAAGGAAAGCTTTTGTGTTACAAAATTTGTACTGTGCCTTATCAAGTCTCATATGGCTATTAATACTTTGGAAGTAATTTAGTGTGTTTAGCAGATCCTTTGCAGTTACTATAATATTCTTTTCTCAGTGTCCTCTCTGCTTAGCTGTTATGCAAAAGTAGAACTGGATCTCTGGGGTTTTTTCTACCCTTTTCCTTTTTTGAATGCTTTCAGTTCCTGAGAAATGAAAAAATATAAATATAACCGTTACCTTTAATTGACCAAGCCAACAAAAGTTTTTTTGTTCCTACTCACTCTTAGCAAGGTGATAAAAAGCAAAGAAAGCACAGTTAGCAGCAGATATTGTTATATAAATATTTCAACACAGATCTTGCAGATCTGACTATCTCACTTTTGTAGCCCTGTCTAGAGTTCTAAAAAATATTATTTGTCATACAAGAAGTTTTACATAATGGAGTAAGATTATATGTTTACTTCAAAATATTTATACTTTTCTTGACCACAAATGCATTAATGAATAGATGAGTGAAATGTAAGCAAATAATTCACACGACACCTTTCCAAACAGAAATTTTAAATATAACGTCATGATTCATGATGAATACAATGTTATCCCTGCTGTCTTCTATGGGAACAACTTAACCCAAATAGGGAGTTGTTCCTTTAGTTTCGGTTGTTGAACAAAATGGCAAGTGAGGCTGACTGCAGTCAGGAAAACATAAATAATTTGTGAGACAGCAAGAAATACATGCTTGTTCTTACAAGTGCTTGAGACCTGGAAGTTAGTATGATATCACAGCAAAAGCTATAGAATGAAGGAATGAAGTGCAACATGATTTTAAAATTTTGCTGTTCAACAAACTTCCACTAGAATGCAGGCTATACTTAGAACCTAATAAATGGCAACAGTCATTACACAGTACACTTTGGTGATCTGGAACAGAGAATGTATGCAATGAACTTATGACCTTGACAAAGAAAAGTTTGAAGCAGAATGTAACTGACAGGGATTGCTCATTTTCACTATGCAACATGATTTTAAAATTTTTCTGTTCAACAAACTTCCACTAGAATGCAGGCTATACTTAGAACCTAATAAATGGCAACAGTCATTACACAGTACACTTTGGTGATCTGGAACAGAGAATGTATGCAATGAACTTATGACCTTGACAAAGAAAAGTTTGAAGCAGAATGTAACTGACAGGGATTGCTCATTTTCACTAGAGTTCTCTCTGGGTCTCTTGCACTATGAAGCAAACCATATAACATATCTTTATGTACATTTATTATTATCATGGAGGGGGGAGGGGAGTGACTTACAATGAACCGAACACCCAGTATCCAGCTCCCTGCTGCTCAGCTCTGCCAACTCCCGGCTGCTCACTTCTGTGCCTCCAAGCTCTGCAACACGGGCTCAGAGCCTGCCGTACCAGATTGCTCTGGCAGCACACCCATAATCACCCCTAGCTTTCACACACGCCTCAGGGGCCAGCGGTGTCACCCCACACACACCCACCACCTATCATTCTTGGCGTCTCTTGGCTTGCATCCCAAGATGGTGCCACAAGCCCCTACTTCTGCGGCTAATCCTCTACAGTCAATTCTCTGCAGCAGGCCCCACCCCTCGGAGGAAACAGGACCCCTGGGGAACAGCACTGAATAAACTCAGCAAGAGCCATTCTATTTGCAAGTATACATGAAACAAAAATTCCCAGGCATACTGAGAAGAGTAGAGCTTGAAACAAAAACTTTTTCTTGCTCTATCAGAAAAAAATACGCAAAAATAGTTCAGGCCATGTTCGTGAAACTAGTGCTAAGGAAACATCTCTTATGAAAGCCTCTGACTGTCTTAAGGTTTATTTTAGATACATTTATACATATTTTATATATAGAGATACAAGTATGGTTATTGGTCCATGGTCCCTGATGAAATCAGAGAGTGCCTTTCCAACTTTGTTTAAAGATTTGCATTGTCTAATGTGCCATCATCCTAGGGGCAATGAGACTTACTACTAAAATTCTGAAATGATCTTTGGGTTCTGAGCCATCTAGGACAGAAAGCATGCTTGGGATCCAATCTTCCCAAAGACAGTCTCTTCTCCAAAGGTTATACCATCTGGAATCAGGAGAGGAAGTAAGAAAATCAGGCCTTCTCCTAGTAGAACTCAAAGCTATGGGAAATAATGGGCTGGAGGGTTATTCTCAAAGAGAATAGCCTAACCAAAGAAGACCCATCCATGTTTTCCTAGTTTAATCGCTCCATTGCTGTGACAAAATCTCTGACCAATACCAACTTGGGGAGGGGAGGAAACAGTTTATTTAGCTTACATATCCCTGGTCACAGTTCATCCTGGAGCCCAAGGTAGGAACTCAGGGCAGAAACCTGGAGGCAGGACCTGGAGCACAGGCAGGCCGTGGAGGAACGCTGCTTACTGGCTTGTTCCCCTGGCCCCTGCTCAGCCTGCTTTCCTATGCATCCAGGCCCAACTGCCCAGGAGTGGCACCACTCACAGTGGGCTGGGCCCTCCCACATCATTCACCAATCAAGAAGGTGCCCCATGGACATGGCCACAGGCCAGTCCAATGAAGGAAGTTCCCCAATAGAGGCTCCCGCAACCCAGGTGTGTCAAGTTGACACTAAAGCTATCCAGCCCACGTCAAGTGGGCTTACCCTATTTTTTCTGTATGTGCATGTGTGTGTTTCAGTGTTTGTGTGTATGTGTATGTAGTATATGGTGTGAGTGTGTATGTGGTGCACACCCACGCAGAGGCCAGAGAAAGACAACAGGTGTCTTCCTCTACTATTCTCTGCCTTATTGCCTTAATAGAGGGTATGTCACTGAACCTGAATTCTTAAGATCCAACCATTTTCCTGGCTTTCCCCATAATGCTGGAGTACAGGCAACAGAAACTATGCAAAACTTTTAACATAAGTGTGGATATTTGAGTTCAGGTCCTCATGCTTGTACAGAGAATGCTCTTACCCAGTGAGCCACTCTCTACCCTCCTTATACTATTGAACATGTGGTATTGCTATTCTTTCCCCTTTTGAATGGAAGAGTTTATTGTGATTGTTTTGCCTGGTGTTGTAATACACAATGATGGCATTAAATGCTGGTTCTGTTTATTGGTTGTACAGAAAACATAATTTGACACCCTAAATCTATTTTTAAAAACTTCTGTGTATATGTGTATTTATGTATGTATGCATCTATATGTATCTATGTGTGTATATATGTATGTATGTGTATATGTGTGTATGCATGTGTATGTGCCTGTGTGTGTATGTGTGCATGTGTGTATGTATATGTTTGTATGTATGCATATGTATATATATACATTCATGTATATGTGTATAAATATGTATGTGTATATGCGTGTGTGTGTGTGTGTGTGTGTGTGTGTGTGTGTGTGTGCGCCTGTGTGGGAGACAGGCTTGAGCCTAGGGTTATATTGCAACTGTCAGGGTCATGTGGTTTCCAGGAATCCAGGCTCTGTAATCTGGAACCCAGTATGCTAATGAGGCATCCTACCCTCTATTCTGTGACAGGACGTTAAGTCTGTTATGCTAATAGGATTATAAGTCTGTTATGCCTACATGCTGTACTGTGATAGGGCGCTAAACCTATTATGCTAATAAGGTATCCTACTTGCTGTGCTGTGATTGGACCACAACCCCTATATAAGCTTGTGCCTTCCTGCAATAAACCAGACCTGTGTCACTGAACCTGGTCTCCTGTGTCTGAATGCGGCTCTGCTGACATAGTCTCCTCACCAGCCCTGGGGTCCAGGACCGGGCAGAAGCAGCAATGACAGGAGGCAGCACAGGGCAAGCAGAAGACTGGCCTCAGGCCAGGGCAGGCAGAAGAGCAGCCTCAGCCCAGGGCGAGCGGAGGAGCAGCCTCGACACCCGTGAGAGCAAAGGAGCAGCACCCACGAGAATGGAGGAGCGGCCACCGCTGGCAGTGACTGCATGCCTGTAGGCAGGAGATGAACCTCAGTTGTTGTTCCTTATGAGCTTTCTACTTTGTTGTGTAAAATAGGGTTGTTCACTGGCCTTGAGCTCACCAAGTCAGCTAGAATGACTGGTCAGTGAACCCCAGAGACCCTTTCCCAAATCTGGGATTACAAGCACATTCCAACACACATAATTAATTTGAAGAGTGGTCCAAGGTCAATGATTGTCATGATGTTTTGACTAAATGCACATATTATTTAGTATGTGATTTTAATTTATGATAGCTGGTGCTAAATTAGGTTTATTTAAAATATGGGTGCTATGCTTAAGAGAAATGGTTAAGATTGCATACTTTTCCTCAACATTTGTAAATGATTCCAAATATTATTAAGACTCTCTTTAGCTGTAGAGAAATTATGGAACATATTTTGTGTGTGTGAGTGTGTCTCTGTGTGAATGAGCCTTTCTCACATAATTTTCTTAGGATATTTTTTCCCTTTAATTATTTGCTTACTATAGATTTGAAAACCATCTAAATGGAAGCAAAACACTCCAGGGAGTATGTGCACAGTAATTCACTTTGCTGTGAAATTCTTCCTTCAATAATGTGATCATTATTTATGATCTTGAATCATAGATAATTCCCCAAGTGAAACTAACACTTGGAGTAATTTACTTCTTTGATTTTGTTTCTTTGTATGAAAATATCTTTAAGTGTCATATTTTTATGATATCTCAAATTCTTTCTATATTTTAAACATACATATGCATAAATTTTTATATATCCACATAATTATAAATTAAAGGTGTCAATGTTTTCCTTTCTAATGTTGTTATATGTCATACAATTAATGAACAAAATAGTAAGTTAGTTTTAAATTTTCATATAAGTGATCATTCCAACACTGAAGTGAATATTATATTTGAACAAAAAATGTAAACTATAAGAAAACAGTTTTTAGTTTAGGAAAGTGAAGGTGTGAGACAATTGGGATCAGTGGAAAGATGTTTTGGATCCTTCCAAAGTGGAATCTGGAGCAATGGTTTCAACTGTAATCTGTGTAAGCTCTGGAGTCAAGGCACAGTAAATATGAAGACTAGTTTAATGGGCATTGTGCAATGAAATGCCTTAAGAAAGCTCAGTCATCAGGGTTAGATCCCTGTTAATACTGTGCTAAAGAATGTCCTCTTAGAAACTTTATGATCATAAATAAAATCTTGGGGCCTAACCACCATACAATATGCACTAAACAATGGAATACACAATCACTCAGTTTCTTTTCAAAATATAGGTACTGTTCTGGCGACATTTTATTGATGAAGAAAATGAGATTTTTTTAAAGAGGCCTAAATAACTTGCCCAAATTTCTTTGCAGAGATATAGACAACACTTCAAAGAGACAGATGAGGACATAATAGCCTTTTCAACATTGTATTTTTCAGGGAAAAAACTGTTTTTAACCCAAGTAAAATCAAATCTTTCTGAAGTCTCAACAACTTTGAAGACATATCATAGATTGTCCCTACATTTTTGTCCTCCACTGTTTTCTGGGGTCCTGCTTCATTCCTAAGGACTCTTAAGACACACTACCTTTTCTTTTACATGAAAACTTGTTACTATGCAGGCTTAAGTCTTCTTCTCTAGGAATCAATCCTAACCCAAATTCCTATAGACTGTGGTTCCTCACACCTGCACTCTTCAGGAAATATGTTCCTAGTGTGCTTATGCTGGCTAACATCTCTCAAATTAGGAAACAAGAAAACAATAATGACATCAAGATAAATTAATGAACACAAGACCTGGCTATCAATAGCAAGAATGA
>NW_008337147.1:8066468-8066815 GCF_000622305.1 Nannospalax galili
ATCTTGACTTATTCTGGTCCATTTATGAATCCAAAATTAGTTTATGCTTCTGTTTTTTAATCCCTGAGATGTGGTCAAATATAATTCTTAATTGGATTGGAGGTTGGTAGAGGCTCAGAAAGAAGGTGAAGGCCTGGAGAGATAACTCAACAGTTAAGAACACTGGCTGCTCTTGAAGAGGACCTGCACCCACAAGGCAACTAACAACCATCCATAACTACAGTTACAGGGGATCTGAGCCTCTCTTTTGATTTCTGTGGGCATTGCATGACATAATTACACTTACATACATGCAGGCAAAACACTCCACATAAAATAAAAATAATAAATAAAATAATTTTTAATAA
>NW_008337147.1:8066825-8067130 GCF_000622305.1 Nannospalax galili
GAATGTTAGACTCATGGTTACTAATTAGAAATAGTTTTGGCTTACAAAGCTAATCTTTTCTACTTTCATATCTTAAGGTATTTTATAATATAGCTTATCTATTGGGGGCTCTTGCTACATGAAAATGTGAGCCCTGGAAAAAGAATACTACCACTTACATTGATCTTACTATTTGAAACTAACAGTAAATATTACAAAATTCAGTTAGATTTTATTTTTCCTTGGTTTTTCTTACTATAGATTCTAAATTGTTCTTTTATATATATGTATAATTTATGCAATAATCTTAATTATTTACTTGTTTT
>NW_008337147.1:8067417-8110181 GCF_000622305.1 Nannospalax galili
TATTTATATTCTCTGAGAAATATAAAGATAAAATCTCATACTAATTGTACAACATGAGTTGTTCCTAAGTTACAAGAGTGATTATTGACTGAGCTGGCGGCAATGACTGGGTATAGGAATGATTCTTAGAGAGGACATTAGAATCTCACTTCTTTTAGAAGGTTGTACAACTGGACAATAAGCATGTACAAAGCAGAGTGGAATCGTTTATTCAATCAAAAAACCACAGAAACTTCTACTCTGTTCCAGATGCTTCACCGAGCACCAGGGATTTCAAATAAATAAGTAATGATTCTTGCTCACAAACCTCATTGTCCAGTGTAGAAGACACCAACACTCTCACCCCAATTTGATGGATGTCATGAGGGTAGGAAAGAAATCTCTCCAAATCATTACATGTACACTCAGATAAGATTGGACATCTGTCATGACAAAATACATCCATCCTTAACTACAGAACAGTGTACATGTACCTGTGCCCAATGGTACAAATAGCAGTAACTCCTGTATCTCAAGTGCTTGTAAGAGTTTTGGACATTCATTTGTTGCTCAAGCAAAAAAAACTTCTCATTGATACTACCTTAATTTTTCATTTATATTATTTAATCTGCATACTAGCACTACAAAATAGGGGACCTGTATAGTTGTTCAGGTCAATGGGGAAAAATACAAATATTTCTAGTAAACTAAGCAACCAATAATTTTTGGAAACATTGCTTCATGAAGCAGGAAGTATTCTTAAGCTATTGTTATTTTAGTTCTATATAAGAATGCACTGATAAATTATAAATACAGAATAAAAACAGTATGGATTCATGGGGTTTGGATTAGAGACTAACTAGAATCTGTGCAAGAACTGCTGTGAAGTCTCTTTGCACTACAAGAGCTAGACTGATGTCAGAGAGAGCTTCAAAGCAAAGGAAAGACCAAAGCACAGACCCTAAATCTGTTATTCTTTAACATTCTCTCTTTGTTTCCTGTTATTATTATCATTAGTTCGGGAGAGATGAAGCTGAGGATGTATAAAAATTTCTCTCTAGATGCCAAGAGAATAAGTGACTACTAGACAGTCTTTTGTTTTCTACTGAAATGAAAAACTTCCCAACAGAAATACTGGAACTTCAATGAAAGTAGCTTATCGAAACAAGGGAACAAAATCACTGGGAAGCAGAAAAGTCAGCACAGAAAAATCAGCATTTCAGAACCAGTCTCTTGAAAACTTCATCACACTTAATTTCATGGGAAATTAGTTATGCTAGTGTACCATTTCTATGGGAATTAAGTAACCATGGCCTTGTAAAATCTCTGAGTCTCTATTTCAGTATAGAAATTTCAAGTTTCTCCTGCTTTATCTGAGTTCACCTATCTTTCTTTCTTATCTTTTATATAAATGTGTTCATTTTCACATATATTTTTACTTTAGAGCATATTATACAAACTCCAGTAGTTGTCTTCTAGATAACATTTTCTAACTAAAATTGATGGTAAAGGACATTTATCCCTTATTCCAAGGTGTGCAGTGTACTTTTGGTAGCTGTGATACTGAAAGTGCAATAACTACAGTGCTTTGTCAGTCCTATGTTTGATAACATGGTATGTTATACTGGTGAGCATAATGTCTCTTTTACTAATACATACATTGTTTTCCATTTAGAAGAACCAACTTTAATAGTCTAATTTGATCACAAACTCCTTTAAAGCATTGAAAAGGCATGTCAGGGAAATTTAACTTCATATTTTTACTACAACAAAATTCAGCTTTATTTATTTAAAAGATAATGCCAATTGCAAAATTTTAACAGAAAGTTCTCAAGTTTAGGAATTGTTGGTATTTTATCTACACAGCAATAACAAAATATATCACAGATGCCATGAACTCATTTAACTTGTAATTTTTCCTAAAAATTTGTCCATGAGTCATTTAAGTCCTTTTTGCTTAGATTCCACTTCACCATCTAATTAAGGAAGTAACTATAGGTCAGCCTTCCCCAGACAATAAAAACAGCTTTCAGCCATCTGTAGTGAGCAAAGTTATTTTTTTCCAGTCATTTTAGTGAGGCACAGTCTCTAAGAATGCAAAAACAAGTTATGTTGATTTTATGGTCAGTGATGAGTGTCCATTTGTATCAAAATCATAAATGTACATGATGAAAGATTTCTCTTGATGCATGCAATTCTTTAAACATGACTTAGCTGGTCCTGACCTCATTGTCCCTACATAGAAAAAGGCCTGGGTTGTAGTTTCTGCTGGGCCAAGCAGTCCTGAAAGGAATGAGAAAATGCTGTTGAAAGCTGGACTCTGGGAGCTTGATTTTTGTTTGCTTTTCTTATCAATAGCCAAACCAGGCAAATCAAGTGGATTATGCATTGTTAATCAGTCTCCAATATCTACTCCTCTTGGCTGGCTTTTTGATTAAATTAGTCCCAAGTTTTCCTAACTAAAATGAAAGTCATTTCTGACTTAAATTTGATTAAATTTTAGTTTCATTATATGATTATCATCCTGAATCACTTGATGGTTCAGTGGCTAAATCTCACATTTTAATAAGATATTTTAACATATTTGATGTTATGGAGGGAAAGGTGAAAAATTCATGATGTGGAGAAGTTCATTAAGCTTGGGAAATAAATAATAGAAAAGTTTCAGGAAGTCCCTGAAACTGACCAGATTCACTAGTCTCCTCACTCCCCAAGCTTATAAGCAAAAAGTTCTTCTGAGAGACACCCTAAGACAAGCATGGGACAAAGACCAGCTGAAATTCCTGAAAAAGCAAAGACCAGACAAGGTACCTGAAAGAGGCTCAGACCAACCTTGCCATCTGGAAGAGACACCTCCAACCTACGGAGCTACCCACAAGTTTTGTAACAAGCTCCAGGTTTCCATCTTTTCTAAGGTGCCGCACATACTGAGGTGCTGATGCAACTGTCTCTAAATTATTTCTTCTCCTGTAAGTAACCCCAATTAGGCTCTGGTTCACCAACTTGGATTTTGAGGATACCCTTACTTTGGTCTGTCATTTACTCCTATCTGGAGTAAATAACATTTGCTTATATCTTCTGAGAAATACTGTCACACAATACTGAAGACACAAATTATTAAAAATATGGTTATACCCACAACTTTTTTATCCTTTCCTTTTTCACAAGTGAAAACGAACAGAATTGTAGTATGTAGGGCAGAATCAGACATATCAACCAGGGACAAAATTAGAGACTGTTTATCAGTAGAAACCAAAAGGATTTGTTGTGGCTAAGAAGATGGCTCAGCAGTTAAGAGCAATGACTGATTGCCCAGAGGACCTGGGTTTGATTACTAGCACCTACATGGCAGCTTACAACCTTTTCTAGTTCCAGTTCTGGGGACCCAACAGCCTTTTCTGGCCTTCATGGATATTGCACAACATGTGTACTCTTATATACATACAGGCAAAACACACATACACTTTTATTTTAATTTTATTATTTTTATTTTATGTGTATGCACGTATTGCCTGCATGTAAGTAAGTGCACCCATATTGTATAATGTTCGCAGAGGACAGAAGAGGCTGTTGGATCCCCTGGAACTGGAGTTACAGACAGTTGTTAACTGCCATGTGTGTGCTGGGAATGGAACTCAGGGTCTCCTCTCTGTCTCTCTGTCTCTGTCTCTCTCTCCAGGGTCTCACATATCTCAGGCTAGCATTAAACTCTTTATGTAGGAGAGGAGGATGTAGAGGTCTAGAAGTAGAGGGAGGGGCTTTCTGTGCCATCTTGGACAGGAACAGTGAAGGCTAGTAGGATGGAATGACCCAGCATTTATCAACTTGGGGTGCGATTGCAGGCCCCCGAGGCATGGACAGAAGCTAGCGATAACTATGGATGGCCGCAGGAGTCATGGAACAGCAAACTCTGAGCCGTGGCGCAAAGCTGGGCACCGGGTGTCCATTTCTTTGTGAATCACTTCCTATCCCTCCCCAACAGTATAATTATAATAAATTCACATAAAGATATGTTATATGGCTTGTCTGATAGTGCCCAGAGCAAGAGACACTGAGAGCTGAGAGAACTTGGGCTACAATCATAAAGCCACATATTGAAAACTCTGCTATAAAGTGCACTGATGCTTAATAAAATAACAATGTAATCTCTGTCAAAATTATATATAAATTTTAACCTGTAAGTAACAAATAAAATTGAATATTATTTAGAAGGAAAATACAAAAGAATCAATCACTGTGATGAGTATTAATTTCTAGAAGGAATTAAAAGCTGAGTCCATTGTCTTTTTAAGGGTAGATATTGTAGTCTATACCACCCTTCTATGCTTCAACAGATCATCAAATTTTTGTCATGGAATTTATCATTGAAAAAAATGAAATCAGAAAAAGAATTTGAAAAAAAACTTTGTTCAGCCTTGAAAGTCTCCATAGTCATTACCAGTCTCAATACTATTCAAAAGTCCACAGTCCAAAGTCTCTTCTGAGACTGGGGAAATTGAATACACATTACCATTCCAAAAGGGAGGAAAAGAGCCAAAGTGAGGAAACACGAGACCAAAACGAGACTGAAACCCAGCAGGTCAAACACCAAATACAATAGCTCCATTTTTGACTTCTGGGACTTTACTTCCAAAAGGCTTAGATGGCTCAAACTCCCCGGCTTTGCTGAATGCAACATTCATCTCTCTCTTGGGCTGGTACCACTCCCTGTATGCAGCTTTTCTTGACTGATGCTTCACAGCTATGGCATCATGAATATCTTCTTTGGGTCTCCATTGTTTAAGTGCAAATCTCTGAGCCTCTCCTTAATCACTTTATTCTCCTTATCAAAGGGATCCTCTCCAGCATATGAGAGGGCTTGAACATTTATCTTCCTAGTGCTCTTTTTCAATCCAAACTCTACATTCTGTATTTCTTTCTGCCCCAATTGCTCTTTTTCACTGTAGATCTGCATAATAGTCACCATTTCTACATTAGGCTGTCTTGAAATTTCTTCTGCCAGAGAAACTAGTCCTTTGTTTTTCAACTTAGCCTCAGGCAAGTTTTTTGGCCCTGGGCAGACTCCAGCCACACTGTTTACCAAAATATCCCAATTGCTGCTTCTTAAGTCCTTATTTCCCTCTGGAACTACCTTGTTCTCAGCACTACTTTCTTCCAGGTCCCTATTAGAATGGCATTTTAAGCTCTGCTTACAGCAGAGCTAGTCCAAGCTTCCAAAGTCTTCCATGTTTTTACAAAACTCCATGTGGTCAGGTTATTCACAGTCAACACCCCACTTTTGGTACCAATTACTGTATTAGTTACTTTTCCGTTGCTGTAATAGAAACACTGACCAAAGCAATTAATAGAGAGAAGAGTTTATTTGAGCTTATGGTTCCAAAGGGGCAAGAGCTCATCATGGCAGGGAAGCATGGCAGCAGAGGTGGCTGGCTGAGGATCAGAAACTAGGCTCTACATCTTCAAGCAGGCACAGGAAGCAAAAAAGCAACGGAGATCTGGAAAGGCATAATAACTCTTTAGGCCACCCCCAGTGACATGCTTCCTCCAACATGGCCAGACCTTCTAAGACCTCCCAAAACAGTGCCATCAACTGGGGACAAAATGTCTAAATACTTGGAGCCTATGGGGGACATTTTCATTCAAACCACCACAATCATGCTCCTCCTCCCCTGGCTCTTACAATCTTTCTGCCCCCTCTTCTGTAATAGTCCCTGAAACCTGAGAGGGTCAAGTTTAATAAACGAGTCCAGTCCATGGACCTACACTCTGCAGACTCTTATTCTCTACAATTGGTCATTTGTAGCCTTTTGTGTTAATTGCCCTCTGTTGCATAAGGGAGCTTTATTCATAAGATTTGAGAGATGAATTAATATTGTCTCTACCCTTTGTTCCACATTGTTCCATAAGCCTTGGGTGCAGGGGTTCCATTGTAGATGTGTCACTTAGAGCTAAATGTCTGATAGACACTTATTCTCCACGTGTGACCATTATAGAACTCTGTAGTGGTCTCTGTCTCTTGCAAAAGAAACTTCTTTACTGAGTGGTGACTGGCATATTTGTCTGTAAGTATAAAGATCCATATTTAGCATATAGTAAGAAATTACATTTGTCTAGGGATGTGAAAGCCTTAGGGTTTTTGCTAATATCAATCAACCCCTCCAGCCATGTGTATTTGGCTATGTTTATAGTACCACATGTGAGTTCCCACCCATTGCGCCCACTGCATGGGCTTTAAGTTCAATTAGGTAGCAGTTGATTACCCCCAAGATAAATGTGCCATTACTGCACCAGTATAGTTTGCTGTGCATTCATTGTTGTGGTTATTAGGCCTTAAAGCTGGAGTTGGATCTTTAATTGATGTTCTCCCTTAGAAGCTTGCATAGTGTCCTCCAAAAATGTGAGGGCTAGGCTTCAGGAAGGTGGCTTCCAGATCATTTCCAGCTCCATAACTCCAAGTCCTGTATCCAAAGTATGTCTTCAGCAATAGGGTCTTACTTTCAGATTCTCGGAGGCAATCAATGGATGTGGTGATAGCCTGTGGAACTTTGGGAGTCTTTTGGACAACTCTGGCCAAAAACTTGAAGGGAAGTTTCTCCTGTCTGGCACTGTTTCTTGTTATATAACCTCAGCTATATACATGGACTCATGTAGGGAAATTGTATGTGTAATTGTTCAGTAGATTTTTAAAATAATACGTTTCCCTCTGGTTTTTCACACCAGCCAGGCACTGTTTATCTCTCTTCTCTCTCTCCCTGTCTAGCCTTCCCCAATAAAAGCATCACCATTTTCCCCATTTCACTCTGGATAATACCTGTCTCCTATGGTCCCACCCCTCTTGAGCATTTTCTTCTCCTTTACCCCTAGAGTTCCTTGTATAACCCTTCCTTTCCCCCTCCCACTGAAATAAGCCCACTTTATCCATTTCCCCCAGGTAACAACTGTCTCCTACTATTCCTCTTTCTCAGGTTCCTTCTCTCTTTACTTCTATGCTTTCTTTCTATTTTACTGGCTCCTGGAGTTACATTAGGATATACTCACATATAAGTGTTTGGTGATAAGACTCACACATTAGGGAGATCACACCTCACTTGTTTTTCTGAATCTGTGTTGCTTCACTTAGTGTAACAATTTCTACTTCCCTCAATTTACCTACAAATTTTGTGATTTTTTCTTTCTTTACTGTTGAGTACAACTCTGCTGTGTAATTATACCACACCTCCATTATCTACTCATCAATTGAGGGACATTTAGGTTTCATTCTTTTTTTTTTTTGGCTATTCTGAGAAGAGCAGCAACATACATAGGTGTACAAGTATCTCTGCAGTAGGATGATTCCTTTGGATATATGACAAGGAGTGGTATAACCCGATCACATGGTAGTTCAATTTTTGTTTTCTAAAATATTTTATTTACTATTTTTATTTTTTGTATATAAGTGTTCTGCCTGAGTGAATGTAAGTGCACTAGTGTCATGCAATGCCTGTGGAGGTCAGAAAAAGGGTAGGTGTACAAGTATCTCTGCAGTAGGATGATTCCTTTGGATATATGACAAGGAGTGGTATAACCCGATCACATGGTAGTTCAATTTTTGTTTTCTAAAATATTTTATTTACTATTTTTATTTTTTGTATATAAGTGTTCTGCCTGAGTGAATGTAAGTGCACTAGTGTCATGCAATGCCTGTGGAGGTCAGAAAAAGGTGTCTGATTCCCCTGGAACTGGAGATACAGGTGGTTGTTAGCCACAATGTGGGTTCTGAGAATTGAACTCAGGTCCTCTGCAAGAGCAGTTCAGTACTCTTAACTGCTGAGTCATCCCTCCAGTCCCCATTTTTAGTTTTATAGGAGTTCTCCACACAGTTTTCATAGTGGTTACATGAGTTTACATCCCACCAGCAGTAAACAGGCATCCCCTTTTCCCGACATCCTCTCCCTCACTTGGTATCATTTGTTCTCTTGATCTTAGTCAGTCTGACTGATGTAAGATGAACTCTTAAAGTGATTTTGATTTGCATTTCTCTAATTGCTAAGGATGTTGAACATTTTTTAAGGTGTTTCTTAGCCATCTATTTCTTCTTTTGAGAGCTCTCTGTTCAGATCCATAATCCATCATTTAATTGGGTCATTTGTTTCCTTGATTATTTGTTTTTTGAGTTATTTATATTTTCCAGATATTAATCCTCTGTGAGATGTGCAGCTAGTGAAGATTTTTTACCACTCTGTGGGTTTTCTGTTCGCCTCCTTGTTTGTTTATTTTGCTGTACAGAAGTGTTTTGGTTTAATGAGGGCCCACTTGTTTAGTGTTGACCTTAATTCCTGGACAACTGATGAACAATTTAGAAAGTCCTTCCCTACACCTGTATTTTATAGGGTAATTACTATATTTTCTTCTAACAATTTCAGAGTTTCAGGTTTCAAATTGAGGTCTTTGATCTATTAGAGTTGACTTTAGCACAAGGTGAAAGATAAGGGTCTAGTTTCATTCTTCTAGAGATCCAGTTTTGCCAGCACCATTTGTTGAAGATGCCATCTTTCTTCCAGTGTGTGTTCTTGACATGTTTGTCAATTATCATGTGACTGAAATTGTATGCACTCATGTTGGGTCTTCAATTATGTTCTATTGATCTATGTGTCTGTTTTTGTGCCAGGACAGTTGTTAGCGGTACCATGCTGTTTTTAAGACTATAGCTCTGTAATATAGCTTGAGATATGGAATGGTAATCCCTTCAGCATTGCTCTTTCTGCATAGAATTGCTTTAGCTATCCAGGAACCTTTCTCATTCCATATGAATTTTTTAGTACTTTTTTCTAATTCTATGAAGAATGTCATGGGTGTTTTGATTGGGATGCATTGAACCTATAGATTGCATTTGGTAGGAGGGTCATTTCCAATATTGATTTATCCAATCCATGAGCACAGGTGGTCTTTCCATCTCCTCGTGCTTCCCTCAATCTCTTTCTTCAAATATTTAAAATTTTCATTTTATAGATTGCTAGATTGGTCTAGTTTGTTCCTTGATAATTTTCTGAGGCTATTGCAAATGGCAGGGTTTCCATGAACTCTTTCTCTGATTACTTGTTATTGGTATATAGAAGGGTTACTGGCTTTTGTAGATTGATTTTTATGTAGGCTCTTAGAGCTGTAAACTTAGGACTGTTTTTAAAGTTTCCAAGAGTTTTTTGTGTGTATTTTATTATCCTTTTCATTTAGCTCCAGGAATACTTTTATTTCTTCCTTTGTTTCCTCTTTGGCCTATTTATCATTCAGGAGTGTGTGTGTTGTTTGATCTCCATTAGTTTCCTTAGTTATAAGAGCTTCTTTTTGTGTTGATTTTAAGCTATACTGAGTGGTGTTCTGATAGAATGCATAGAATTATTTCAATTTTTGCATTTCTTGAGATTTTCTTTGTGCACCAGTATGTGGTCAATTTTGCTGATGAATAGAAAGTGTATTCTTTGGTGCTTGGGTGAAATACTTGGCAGATGTCTGTTAGGTCCATTTGATGTATGGCATCATTTAATTCAGATATCTCTCTGTTTATTCTCTGTTCAGTTAACCAGTCAATTAGAGACAGTGGGGTATTGAAGTCCCCTACTATTACTGAGTTGAGGTTAGTTTTTGTCTTGAAATCCTGTGGTACTATTTTTATTAAATTAGGTGCACTAGAGTTTGGTGCATGTATCATGATTTAATATCTTCTTGGTCAATTGTTCCTTTATCAGAATGAAGTGACCCTCTTTATATCTTCTGATTAGGTTTTGAAGTTTATTTTCTCAGATATTAGAATTGCAACACCTGCTTCTTTCTTAGTGCCACTTGCTTGGAATATTTTTTTTCTATCCTTTCACCTTAAGGTAGTCTCTATCCTTGACCATGTGATGAGCTTCTTAAGGACAACAAAAATATGGATTTTGTTTCTTAATCCATTTCACTAGCCTGTGCCTTTTGACTGGGCAGTTCAGGTCATTGATATTCAAAATTATTATTGAAAGATGTGCATTGATTACTGTTATTTTAATTTCTGTTTGCTTCTTAGTCTAATTTTTTTGTTTCTGCAATTATACCTTCATTTGGCTTCTTCTTGTTGCCTCTTGGATATAGTTGTTCCTTTCTTCAGTCCTTGCTGTTGCTTGGAATATTATCTGTATGATTGGTTTAGTGGATATGAATTCTTTCATCCTATTTATGTTGTGGAAGATTTTTCTTTCCCCTTCAACTGTAATAGAACTTTTTGCTGGGTAAAGTATTCTGGGTTGGCATCTATGGTCATTTAGAACTGGGAATACTTTTGTCCAGACTCTTCTGGCTTTCATAGTTTGCATTGAAAAGTCAGCTGTAATTCTGATGGCTTTTCCTTTATATGTGACTTTTTTTATACCTACACTTTTAGTATTCTCTCTTTGTTCTGTATATTTAGTGTTTTTACTATGATATGCATTGGGGAGTTCCTAGTTTCTTCTGGTTCTGTCTGTTTGGTGTTCTATGTACTTCTTGTACTTATATGGGCATGTCTTTCCTTAATTTGGGGAAATTGTCTTCTGTAATTCTGTAAATACCATTTAGCTAAGATTCTTCTTCCGCTATGCCTATGATGCATAAATTTTTACTTTTCATGGTGTCCCACATTACTTGCATGTTTTATTCCTGTTTTTTGTAATTTTATAATCTTTGATTGAGCAGTCCAATTCTTCAACTTTATCATTCAACCTTGATATTCTGTTTAACATTTCATTCATTCTATTGGTGAGGCTTTCTCCTGTCATTTCAAATTGGATTATTGAGTGTTTCACTTCCTTCTTCATTTCAGCCTGAGTTTTCTTCAATATATCTATCTCTTTTGTGAATTCTGTCAGAAGTTTATCGCTATCCTCTTTTAGTTCTTTGAGTTGTTTGTGTGTTCTTTAAATTTGTTGAATTCTTTGATCATGTTTATTATTGTTCTTTTTTATTATTTTCATGTATATGAGTGTTTTTCCAACATGTATGTAAGTGCATCTGTGCAATGAATTACCCTCAGTGGCCAGAAGAAGTCAGATCCCCTGGAACTAGAGTTTCAGAGAGTTGTTAGATGCCATGCGAGTGCTGGGAACTGAACGCATGTTCTCTGGAAGAACAGTCAATGCTCTTAACTGCTGGACCAACTCTCCAGCTATTATTGTTCCTTTAAATTCTGTGTCCTGGTGTTTCTCATTATAGAACTCTT
The DNA here is from genome assembly GCF_000622305.1 of Nannospalax galili. Classification (NCBI taxonomy): domain Eukaryota; kingdom Metazoa; phylum Chordata; class Mammalia; order Rodentia; family Spalacidae; genus Nannospalax; species Nannospalax galili. The sequence goes on from NW_008337147.1 coordinate 8,078,600, forward strand.
CTCAGGACATATTATGTTTTGCATATTGTTTTTTCATTGTGGTTCTGTCACGTGGATTTCTTTTGTTGCTTGTGATTCTGGTATGAAACTCAAGCCTTCCTTTGGTTTCTCATTATAGAACTCTTCTCAGGACATATTATATTTTGTTTTGCATATTGTTTTTTCATTGTGGTTCTGTCACATGGATTTCTTTTGTTGCTTGTGATTCTGGTATGAAACTCAAGCCTTCCTTTGTTGAATTAAGGTTTGATTCTGTTTATATTTTGGTTGCTTTTTGATTGGGTATGAAAAGCTGCTTGGTCTAGGCTTCAGTTCTCTCTTTTGATTTTATAGTGGAGAGACAAAATGGCTCTAGTCAGGCTATTCAGGCACTCTCCAGGGGGATAAAGTGGCCCTGGCTAGTTAGGAGCACTTCAGTAGCCTCAGATGGTTAGTGCCAAGGTTCAAAGAGAGAAGATGGGAAATGGATGAGCTGGTCCCTGTTAGTCAGCAGGGAAGCCTATGCCCTGGAACAGTGGGAAGGACTGCAGATGGTACCAGATCAAAGAGAGGTTATGGGAGGAGGGCATCCAGGTCCATACTAGCCAGCAGGAAAGCCTGGTCCTGGAGCAATGGGAAGGTCTGCATATGGTCCCGAAGGAGGAAAATAAGAACAGCAATTTGGCAAGTTCACCTCGGGGGGCCTAGGCAGGCACCTGACATATTTAAAAATTATCATTATCCTAGTTCAAGATACAGATATGCAATATCTGACTAGAAAGATCCTAAAAAGTTAAATAAATGACATATATAGGATCAAGGTTTTCATTATGAAGGGACATAAAAGAGAGTAAGAATATTGAGGTTTATAAAGCACTGGTGTTTAAACATTTAGACAGACTTTGCGGAAAGATCAGATAGTTTTGTGCAGGTGAACCTGTGAAGACAGGGCTCTGCTGTTTGTGAACGGCCATGCTATGCTCATATTGGGTTTGCAGACAAGGCCTGGAGCCTACCTCTCATCCAGTTAGGCTTTCATCCAGTCTTAGTTAAACTCTAAAAGTCATAATACAGAATTTGAGAAACAAAAACAAACTGTACAACTTATAAAGGTTTCAAAATTTAAAACTCAGGTTTTAAATGTCTTCAAGGCCCTGTGTGCAATTCAAGACCAAGCCACAGCATGTAACATGAATTCAAAGGCTAAAATTAAAACATATTTCACAAATACAAAGTAATCTTTATGCCCTCTTGCCTGCCTTTTCCTCCCAGCACTAGAACAGTGCCTGACACACAGAAGGTACCTAGGAAATATTGTTTTAGTGTATTGGTCAAGGGCAGAGGGCTGGGATCTAGATTGTCAATATCTTACCACAGAAAGGGGAAAGAAACAAGCTCTTTTTGGGAGGTGAGACACCCATGGTGTCTGTGGATGTGGAAGCAGACTCAGCTTTGCCAACGTCATTCTGCCACTTGGATGAATACTGTATATTCCTATATGTGACGTGAAAGGACTGAACTAGAGCCTTAATTACTTTGAAGGGGTGCTGATATGAAGGATGCATAGTTGGTGGGCTGTACCCCATCTGCAGTTTGAACTCCCACCACTGACACAGTTTGTCCCATCAGAGTCAAAGAGGCAGCTGGTGTGGTAGTGCATGCCTATCATCCTGGGAAGGTACGGATAGGGACAGACAGGTCATCTTCAGCCACACTGAGTAGAATATTAACTGACATAGTGTCCCAGTTTGTTTCTTCATTGCTGTAACAAAACACTCTGACTACTACCAACTTGGGGAGGAAATGGTTTATTTATTTTATATCTCCCAGGTCACAGTTCATCAGGGAGCCCAAGGTATGAACTCAGGGCAGGAACCTGAAGGCAGGAGCTGAAGCACAGGCTATGGAGGAATGCTGCTTACTTGCTTGCTCCCCTGGCTCCTGCTTGTCCTGCTTTCTCATGCAACACAGGCCCACCTGCCCAGGGGTGGCACCACCCACAGTGGGCTGGGCCCTCCCACATCACTCAATAATCAAGAAGATGTCCCACAGACAAAGCCAGAGGCCAGTCCAATGAAGGAAATTCCCCAATTGAGGCTCCCTCAACCCAGGTGTGTCAAGTTGACAGTAAAGCTATCTAGCACTAGTACTTAGGCTTTCAACTAAAAAGATTAATTATATAAAGCTCAGAATCTAAAGGATAGATTTGAATTTCACAAGAAATACTTCAGTAAACATACCAACTCTCTCTTTTTAAAAGGACATTAATTTGCCCTCTTCCTTAGGATTTTTCTCCTGAGACTTGCTGTACACTTTACCTCTGTAGCAGTCATTTTCTCAGGGCTGATTCCATCCTATCTAAACCACACTTCTAGACAGCTCAAGGCCATTCTGTTTGGTCTTTTTCATTTTCTTTCTCGTTACTACTGATAATGTCTCAGGAACAGTTGCCATCTACATCATGTTCTAATGTCTGTTGACAAATATCAAAGGTATTCCCAAAGCTGAAACTTTGAACTTAAAAGCTGAATTTAGTGCAATTCAATCTACTTGCCAGTATCTAGTCCATACACAATTTCAGGCGATTTCTCTTTCAGATATTGTATCAATAAGTTCTTCCAAGTACCTTTCTTAGATTGATTTCTCTGGGGAGCAGAATACAGGACAAGAATTGGTGCACATCTGATTTATGGAGAGAAAGTTTTCAGGAAGGAGAAGGAGCAAGAGTAACATATAAGGAAGGGGAAGGAGAGGAACAAGGGTGGGTTTTCCTCTGGAGTCTAGTCAAGGCTTGATCTCAGGGGGCCTCTCCAGCAACAACTGTGAAACAGAGTTGGTCCCACTTTGCAGCATTCCATACCTCCACATCCATCAGTGATTTTGAACAAGGAGGCTTTCATGCTGGAAAGAGCAATCTTCCAGAGAAGGCAACTGATGTGGGTTATTAGTCAACAGCACAGAGCTGGGTGTGAGTGCTCCAGTCCTCCAGTGTGCATCTAGGTGGAGCGCCAAGAGTGTCCTCCAGCATATACAAGTAAAATGTTTGTTTACAACACAGTGTACTTCCCCAAGAACTTGCCCCTTTACATTGAAGAAATTCTAAGACTCATAGAAAAGTTAGAAGCTGTTTCTACTAAGAATGTAGTTCTGTGGTACATTTGCAGAGTTCATGTCAACAGATGCTTATATTATACAATCTCTTTTCACTATACTATAACAGATATGGAAATATTAAAAAAGTTTTTAAATTACAGACATACTTGTCAATCCAAATTTTCCTTATAGTCTATTTCCCCTATAATAAAAACTAGTAAAATTTAGTTATATTTGAATTATATATTTTGTGCAGGCATGATATATGTATGTTCAAATAGTAACATTTGTCATGTTATGCAATTAATGAAATTTTACATTAATTATTGCATTGTAAATATTTTTCTGAAAATCATCCTTTTTCATTCTCTTATATTTTGAACATTCAAAGGTGATACATATTGATCTCACACATTTATTTTAAAATGTGAATAATATCTAATCAATTAGCATGCAATTTTTAACCTATATCCTCACTGATAGACACTGAAATACTTCTGTATTTTCTCTATTTCAAGTAGTAATGCTGTAACCATCCATAAACATGTCTTTTCATGAATTGTTGATTATATTATATTGAAGTGGGAGTGCCAACCATTGCCAAATTCTTTTCAAGAGTTCACCTATAGTTAAAAACTGCCGTATTTCAAAGCATCAACCCATTCTTGAACTCATGAAAAATCTACTAACGTTCCTACCTGTATCTGTTGTTGCCTCCTCAATCCTAACTCTATCAAAAGGTTGGGATTTCTTTATTATTATTATTATTATTATTATTATTATTATTATTATTTTATGTGTATGCATGTATTGCCTATATGTATGTAAGTGCACCCATGTCATGTAATGCCTGCAGAGGACAGAAGAGGCCATCAAATTCCCTGGAACTGGAGTTGCAGACAGTTCTTAGCTGACATGTGGGTACTGGGATTTGAACCTGGGGTGCTTGGATCTTCTGCAAGAACAGTATTCTTAACCATTGAACCATCTCTCCAGGCCCTAAAAGGCAAGGATTTCTGATGCACATGTATTTAAAAAGTAAACAAATGTCCCTCTTCCTGCTTTATACTTTCAAGGAAATCCCACGAAAATAGAAAAGAAAATTTCAACTTTCCCAGCTGTCCTGAAGGCCTTCACATCTCACTTCCACATGGCCCTCTTCCCTTCACTCTGCTCCAGGTATGTTTTCCATCTCTCCACCCATTCCCTCTCCAAACTGTCTCTGCTTGTGTCTTTCACAATAGCTGCTCTCTTTCCAAAAGTTCTCCCCTCACACATCTGGATCTGTACTTCCTCCTTCCATCTATGTTTGCAACTGAAATGTGTTTCCACATCAAGGATGCTTCCTCCTATATCCAGTATAGCTTTGCTCCCTCCTCAGGTCATGCTCTGCTAACCCCCCTTCTTTCTTCCTAGTTGATATATCAAATTATACTATTAATTTATTACTTCATTTTTACTGTTTAAAGACTTTAAGCTTTATTTGCTTACTTTTTTCCTAATAAACAATAATCATTCTTAATGATTTAAAATTAAAAAAAAAAAGAAACAGCAACCCCCTGATGCTAAATAAAAGCAGTATGAATAGACATTAGTGTGGAGAAAATGCATGCATTAACACAAACTCCAGATGGAGCTGTAATGATGACAACCACAGAAGAAAGTAAATATTTTCTTCCCAGAATGAGAACTAAAACTGGACTGCAGATTGGTCTACAACTCAGACAAAAGACAAAGCTATTCAATCCAGGGTTGATGCAAATAGCTTTTTTAAACATCTAACTGAAAAGGGGCAGCATTTTGTAACAAGAGTAATTTATAAAATTCTGAAATTACATATATATTGTTGTGCAAATTGCTACAGATAGAATTGCATCCTGTGGAAATATATGAAGTGGTAATTTCCAGTAACCTGTGAATGAGATCTTGCATGTTTAATTTAATGTCAACTTTGCTAGACTTTTCCCTGATATTTGATGTGATAACACTGTTGGATGTTTGTCTGAGTGTTTCTGTGGAGTGCTTTGGGGTTCAAGTAACATTTATATCAGTGGATTTAAAATAAAGCAAGTTGTCCTCCATGATGTGATCTGGCTTCATATAATTCTCAAAGGCCTGAATAGAACTGTAGACTAACTTCCCTGTGCAAGAGAAGATCTGCTTCCAGAAATGAAGGATCTATTCTTCCCTGGGTCTCTACCATGCCAGAATGACCTGAAGATTTTAAATTTAGCCTCCAGATTCTCATTCCTTCTCCTCCCCCTCCCCCTACTCCTCCCCTTCTCTCCATCTCCCTCTCTCTTTCCCTCTCTCCTCTCTCTCCTCTCTTCACCATCCCTCCCTCTTTCTCTTTCCCTCCCTCTCTCCATATATACATTTGTAAATATGAGCTTTGAAGATGTAGTAAAGTTTAAAACAGATTTTAGTAGATATCAGATTAGTGTATTAGGGCAAGCCTTAATCCAATGGCTGGTACTTTTATACCATTAAATAGTAACTTTTATGCCATTAAAGAGGAAATTTGAATAATAAGTGGACAACAGGGGAAAGAATATATGACAATAGAGACAAAAGTTGTAGTGGACACATCTATAAGCCAAGGAATACAGAGAATTGCTGGCAACCAGCAAAAACCAACCAAGAGCAGTGGGACATATGTCATAGGCTTCCAGAAAGAACTGACCTTGTGACTATCACAATTTCAGACTGATACTGCCCACAAATAAGAAAGATACAGTTCTGTCACTTCAAGACATCAGGTTTTTGGTGATTTGTCATCATGACCCTAGAAAATGTATTACACAAGTTAAAAGCATTTCAAAATCAGAGTTACAGAGTACTCTGTGAGAGGTATCAATGAAAAATCTAATAGGACTGAATACAGAGCCAAAAGATCAAGTACAGCAACAGCATGTGCTGTATATAGGGCTCTTTCCTCTGTGTTATGGTTTTGGCAAAGATGATGTTACAAAGCAAAACCACATGTAAAATGTATTCTTTTTGCTTTGACTTTTAAAACTATTTTCTATTTTGATTGCTCATGCACTTTATGCCAACCACTCATAAATATGTCAGCAGAATTTTTTGCTTACTTTTAGAGAACTCCTGGTCACGGGAACCCCTCAGCACCCTCACCCTTACCCATCAGCATTAAAGGACCCATGTTTTAAAGAACATAAAAGGAAAACTCCAAGTGATAGAAGTGGATTTTCATTCTGTGCCTGCTTAAGCAAGGTAAGATAATAATTTTAAATTTTTAGTATTAATTATTTAGGTAATATGAAAATGAATACTGATTTATTGTTCAGAGGATAATAATTTAACTCTGACCTTGACTTTAGATATATAGCTTTATAATATCCAATTTTTAATATTAGTGTATTAGTGTCCTAATAAGTTTGATAAGAAATGACTACAAATTAGATTGGTTTAAACAACAGGATTTTATTCTCCCAGAAGTCTGAAAATAAGACACTGTCAGGACTGGGCTCTCTGGAAAACTGCAGGGAATCTGTGTCCATTGTAAAGATCGGTGTCATTTGATTTAGGCTCCATCTAGATAATCTAGAATCTCCTTACATTGTCATCCGACTGCAAAGACCCTCCTTCACAGACATGTTCCAGAGATTAGGACATAGACATAGGGGGCAGAAATAATCTTAATCAGTCAAATAAATGGTCAAAATTTGACATAAATAATTACAGCTTCTGCATTGAGATACAACCTGAATATTATTTTCTAAAGAAAATGAGCAAGTAAAATTTAAATAGACAAACTATATAAAAACCTACAAAGGATCATATAGATATAGATTAGCAAAATGATTTTTCCTGTTTTGATTTATACTAGATTACTTTTCCTATAGTCAGATTATATCAAGTTTCTTTCCTTCTTTCTCCACACAGTATTAAACGGCACAGGGTTCAGATCTGCTCCTTTCATATTCTTTCTCTCTGTCAATGACAGATTAGCCATTACAAACTGAAAATCTGCCATTCTAGCATCTTCGTTGACTGGTTCTATGTCCAGTCACCTGCTAAAAGTCTGTGGAATCTGTTACATTTTTAACACCTATTTTCCCTCTTTGCCTGATTGTGTTGGTCTAAACACTCAAAACCTCTTACTTTTCAATTTTAAATGGTGGTATGATATTCCTAGCTCCCTTGGGGGGTCTCATGGCTATGTATACATCCACTGCCTTTGATTACATCACTTTTTTTCTGCTGTTGTTGTTTGGGTTTGGTTTGGGTTTTATTTTTAGTTTTATGAGACAGGGTCTCCTTGTAGCCCCAGCTGGCCAGGAACTCACTATGTAAACCAGCTGGCTGCTATCTGACAAATATCTTCCTGCCTCTGCTTCCTGAGTGCTAGGATTAAAGGCATAAACTGCCACATTCTACTCCATCAGCCACTTTTCCCCAAAACACTAAGTCAACACAATCAATTCTCTGATAAAAAAAAATTTATTTATCGGGGCTGGAGAGATGGCTCAGTGGTTAAGAGCATCGACTGCTCTTGGAGAGGACCTGGGTTCGATTCCCAGCACCCACATGGCAGCTACAAACCATCCTTAACTCCAGTACCAGGGGAATCTGAAGCCCTCTTCTGACCTCCGTGGGATTGCATGACACGGGTGCACTCACATACACACAGGTAATACAGTTATACAAATAAAATAAAAATAATAAAATAAAATCTCACATTCATAAGGTTAAGTCAAATTATTCTTTATGGCATGCAAACCTATTTATTATCTTTCAGTAATACCCAGCTCCCCACATTCCAGCTAAACTACATTCACATTATTCCTTAGACTTGAAAACTACTTTGTTCATGGGTTTTTGAACTAGAATGTACAACACTATCCTACTGTTCTTTTTCTTTTTTTGATAATAAATCTCTATTCATCTTTCAATAAATAATTTTAATATCTTTCACCCAGTGACCTCTGCCTCCAATACTTCATATTAATAATGGTGATATTTTATATTAAACAAGTAACTCTAGTACTCATACATCAATAACCTATCTGACCTATTACTAAAGCATTAAAATTATCTCCTGCTGATGTTATTTTCATAAAGAGTCATCACTACTCCTGTATCTTCCTAGTAACCCAAGCTCCAAGGTCCTTTCTTGGAACCCTTGAATTTCCCCATAATCAAGTAATTAAAAGAGTAATATCTGATTTTATAGGGAGACGTCAGGAATGTGTACCAATGCTAGAGCCAATATCAATTCTGATTTGTCAATGTTTATGTATGGCCTCATTATTTGAGAATTTTTATGACCTCTGACTTGGAAGAAAATCCTGTTAAGGCTCTACGATGCAGAGCATCTCTCATGAGCAGAAACTGTTCAATTATTTAAGAAACTCAAGAGATAATCAGATGTTGCTAAGAAGCAGCACAATGCTTTTAGGCACATAAATAAACATATCCTATACCATAAAACTGAGCCATAATTTGGACAAAGAATGGGAATTCTTTTACAGGAAATGAAGAAATCACTGTGGGCCAAAAGGAAATAGAACTATAGGAATGTATATGATTTGAATATAGGAAAAATAATTCACATAAGAATCAATTCCACATGGACTAAATATTCGGTATAAGCAATAAACTGAGATAAGAGACTATGCATTCTATCACATTTAGAACCCCACCCCCATCTTCACACCCATCTCATCCCCCATTCCCCCACCTCACTTCATGTTTTCTGTAGGGAAAACAAAAACAGCACATTATCCATTGGTTAAAAAATGATGATTGGAATAGCTATTATAGATTCATTCAGCAATGTGTTAAACAGTGGAGTAGACCTATACATATTGATAAGAAATAAATCATCAAGATGTGAAGTTATAAATCAAATTACAAAGTTGGTGTTCTTAAGCCTTGTTTATTGTTCTCTTTTAACCACAAATATCCTTCACTTATTTGAGGAATTTTGAAAGCTAATAAAAATGTAAATATGCAGTGTCTTTAGGAAGAAGTTCCTACCATCAAGTTTTGGCAGGCACCCTGGTCAACAACGCCAAATGAGGAAGTCCACTCCTGGTGTTGAACTTTTTATTCACTAACCTATGCTCTCCGATCGGGCCATTCAAACACCACTATAAGAAACTCCATTTAAACTCTTTTTTACATTGTATATGTATATATTTTTAAGATTCTACAATAATAGGTTTACACATAACATTTGTAAAAGATCTTTAGTGTTAGTTATCCCTCTCCATAATTCTTCCTCTGCCCTGTCCTCCCATTCCTCACTCCTTCTAACCCTTCCTATTCCATTATTAACCTTCCCCCCTTTATATCGCTGCATTCTATCACCCCTTCCATGGACACCCCTCCCTCATGGACCCTTACTAGTTTCCTGACCTCTATGGGTTTTCTAATTGAAGCACAGATATCTAAAGATTGAAAGCTAGCATCCACTTATAGGAGAGAGCATGCAGCATTTTTCTTTCTGGGTCTGGGTTACCTCACTCAGAATGGTTGTTTCCATTTCCATCCATCAGTTTGAGACTTAGCACACACTGACCTCAAAGCTTCAACTTTACTGTCTAGCTTTTATAGCTCTGGAAAGGGTTATGCATCCTATAGTAAGAGAAAAGTAATCATCAGTCTTACCCAACTGTGAACCCTGAAAACTACAATAATGACTCACCTGGCATATATGCCCACTGGTGTGATAGTAGCAGGAATGTTATGAGAGTATCCAATCACTTTCTGATTGGATGATGGAATACCTACCACTGATATCAGGGCCAAGAACCTGTGATTAGACAGGTCATAGACCCACAGGAGAGAATCTACTGCTATTAGTCTGCTAAATAGACATAGCATTTAACATACACCTAATGACTTACTGTTATGCCCATAGATTAGTGTGTCTATCAACTCAGCAGAAAAACTTCTTCCTGAAACAGATGGTAATTAACAGAGACTCACAAGTGATTAATGTGCAGAGAACAAGAGACTTTGGTGTGCACAGACCTAAATAGAACCCCTATATCACACCCTCCCCCTCCTAAGGCTCAAAGATCATTGTGGAAGATGAGGCAGAAAAATTCTAGGAGTGAGAGGTGGTGAATTAATACAAGAAAACAATGTTGTCCAGACCAATAGAACAGTTGCATACATGAACCCACAGCACCCGTGACCCCATGCACGAGATCTTCTCAAGCTCAAGCCAGAGAAAAGTCTAAGGAAAGGGGAGGTGGGCAAAAACCCATGCCTAGTTGAGAAAATATTGGCAATTGACAGCTGCTGGGACAGAGACAGTTAGCTTCTTTAAGGGTGGATGATTTGTAGGTTGATCAGCCCACACCCAAGAGTATTTGGAAAAGGAAAACACCAATTAGACTTTATAGGTCTTAAAAAAACAATAATAGATGCTATTAAGTTGGGAGTTGGGGAATAGTAAGGTTGAGGATGGAGATAAGGATGTGTTCTGAATGTGAACAAAATATATTGTATGAAATTCTTAAGGAATCAATATAGTCACCATTCTAAAGGAGTTCATAAATTTTGTACTTAAGAAGAAAATAACAGAGATACATTAAATATATTTCAGCCTAGGAATGATATAGCAGATCTGCTTCATTGTGGAAGTTTTACAAATACTTAATAAATTAAATTTCTTTCAAAATTTGAAGGCTTGTTTTCATTAACTTTAATATTGATTAGAATGTGTCGTGGTTTAGTGTGTGTGTGTGTGTGTGTGTGTGTGTGTGTGTCTATACCTTTATGTGTCTGCACTCCCACACTTACGGAGGCCAGAGGACAACCTCTATTGTCCTTCCTCAGGAGTCATTTTCCATACTATTTGAGACAGACTCTCATTGGGATCTGGGCTTGCTGATTAGGCTAGGTTGACTGGTCAGCAAGTCCCAGGGGTCTGCTCATGTCTGCTTCCTTAACGCTGAGATTGCAGAAATGTACCAATATGCATAGCTTTTGTACACAGTTTCTAGGGCTAGAACTCAGGTCTTCATGTTTGCACATCAAATACATATTGAAGGAGCAGTATTTCCAGTCCTAGAATGTACTTTTTAAGTTTCTAATTTTTATCAGGAAAATTTAACAGTCTCTTCCCAATGGTGCTGATTTTAGAGAAAGAAACCAAATTTGTAAATGTAAAAATTCCTGTTTTAAAATTACTCCCTTAGAATTTTCTACACACACACACACATACACACACACACACACACACACACACACACACACACACCACTTTTATTTTTTTATTATTTTTTTATAGAGGCAAATGTAAAAATTCATGTTTTAAAATTACTCTCTTAGAATTTTCTACACACACACACACACATACACACACACACACATACACCACTTTTATTTTGTTATTATTTGCTTCTAGAGAAAGAGCTTTTCAAAATCTTAATGTAAAGAATGTATTAAACCTGCAGTTCAAATAGGGTACTTCTGCCAGAAACAACTGAATACAAAAATATTCTCCTGTGGAATTTAATTCTCAAATGGTCCTATTTCCTCCCTGCATGACTGTGGATCTGGTTAAAGAGAGCATGGATGTCACCAGGAAGATTTAAGGGAGTTTGAAGGCTAAATGAAGAAAAACTAAAATAAATTACATTTGCCCTCTTTTCTAAGAAAGAATCAGAAACAGAGAAGAGTTTTGATGTTAAGTTTTATAGAAAATTATTTCACACATTTTATTATCTTATTGAATAATATTTTCAATATAAAATACTTTTTCCTCACTTTTCTCAAAGCCTTATCAGGTGGTTACTTCCCCTTGAAGACAAATAGGAGTTTCTGCTGAGTAAAGCCTAGCAGGCCACAGACAGAGAAAACACTTCAAAGAACACCAGGTTGACCCACTGAAAACATTTATATGAAAGTAGTTCATTTTCAGGTTTTGAGTTTAGATGAGAAGCCAAAAGAACCTAAATTGTGTGGGATCCTAAAAAAGTTAAATTTTTCTATTTTATCACTTAAGTGGAGTATAGACTATCTTTTTACTTATGTGGTCATATAATGCATGAAATAGAAAAATAAGGATGATATATTCATACAATCTAAAACCAGATAAATGTCATAATTGAATTTTCTCTGTGTAGACTATATAATTTCAAAATAATAGCAATGTTCCTCCTCCCCTGGCTCTTACAATCTTTCATCCCCCTCTTCCACAATGGTCTTTGGGCCTTAGCTCAATAGAATCCAAAGATGCACAATATGCAGACTCTTATTCTCTTCACTTTGGCCATTTGTGACCTTTTGTGTTCATTGCCCTTTGTTGCATGAGTGAACTTTGTTGATGGGAATTGACAGATGCATTAGTATTCTCTCTACTTAATGTTCCACTAGGTCCCATAAGACTTAACTCTAGAGGTTTCATTGTAGATGTGTCACTTAGAGTTGAGCATATCACAGACACTTAATCTGTGTTTGGCCAGTTGTGGAACTCTATAGTAGTCTCTATCTGTTGTAAAAGAAGCTTCTTTGATGAATGATGACTGACATACTTGTCCGCAAATATAAGGAGAAGAGGTGCATGACTCTTACAGGCTCCTGGGACCTTGCTCATATGAACTTACAGCAATGGTGACAACATGTACAAGACCAATGTAAGTGCAAACAGACAAAAACCCCGCATAGAACTGTGGAAATGGGCAGTAGGGCCCATTCTTAGCCAAAGAATTATTGGGCAACTGATCACTGCTGGGTGAGGAAGAGCTGATCTTCTTTAAGGGAGGGCCTCTATACAGGCTGACTAGACCCCAGTGGATGAACTTGCACTGAATGACATTTGGGGACACTAACTTGACTCAATAGACCTTATCTTAAATAATAGAATACATGAAATCTAGTAGGGGGCGTATGGGAGGGTGCTGATGGAGAAGGGGGCATAAAGATGATTAAGATGGTGTGTATGAAATGCACAAAAATTCAATAAAAATATAAAAATGAATAAGAAAAATAAAAATAGCTACCATTTAATATTTTAAAAACAGAAAAATTAATTTGAGCTTTACAAAGAATAACATTACACATTCAATTATATTTATAAACTATATTTGCTTATTTATGCCTATGAACATATCAACAGAGCCATTTTCTGAATTCTTAAACTATTGTTAGTTTATGTAAACTAAACTGTCCTAAAGAGATACCGTTTCTAAATACATAAAATCATCCCCATTTAACCTAAAATACACAAACTCTTTATACCTATAAAGTAGGTAATGCCAGCATTCAGGAGGCAAAGGCAGGAGAATTGTCATGAATTTGAGGCCAGCCTAGACTACTTAGCACATTTCAGAACAGTCAAGGCTACACAATGAGATCCTATTTCAAAATAAGAACAGCAACATCTGGACATAGTAGCACATACCTTTAGTCCCAGCATTCTGGAGGTAGATCTCTGTGATATCAAGGGTAGCCTTGTCTGCATAGTGAGTTCCAGGCCAGAAGGGGTTACAAGGAGACCTGTCCCAAAAACAATACCATCAACAACAACAAAAAGGTAACTCTGCTTTATTAGGTGTTATAGTAAAAGTGGTTAATACCAAATAGCACAGTATTTATTGAAATATATGACCACATATATAGTATTAATCCTAAAGACATTTTGAAAGAGGTAAATAAATAAAAATGAAAAGACTATTTGAGAAGAAGTTTCATTTGATTTGATTTGTTTCTTTATTTAAAAAATTGGTTAGATACAGGGCTAGAGAGATGGCTCAGAAGTTAAGAGCACTGATTGCTCTTACAAAGGACCTGAGTTCAATTCCCAGCACCTACATGATGACTAACAACAGTCCGTAACTCCAGTTCCAGGGGAATCTGATGCACTCTTCTGACCTCCACAGGCATTGTGTGACATGGGTGCTCTTACATGTATGCAGGCACTATACTCATATACATAAAATAAAAATAATAAAATATTTTTAAAATACTGGTTATATACTAAAACCAGGTATTAGGAAATATCCATTGCTAAATATATATAGATAAATGATAGATTAGATAGAAGATGATAGATTAGATAGATAGATAGGTAGATAGATGATTGATAGATAGATAGATAGATAGATAGATAGATAGATGATAGATAGATAGATGATAGATGAGAGATAGATGATAGATAGACAGATGATAGATAGATATGGAATAGCTGATTGGTTAGCAGTAAACAGAGAATGAAAAGCAGCTCTAAAATAATCATCCCAACAAAGGGCTATTCAAGAAATAAATTCACAAGGAAAATAAAAATAAAAGGAATGAAGATCAGGGAATTTGCCAAGTTTGTCAGAGAAACATTTTACCATAAGTACTCTTTTATTCAAGTTACAATATGAGTAGATATAGATATTTGAGCCTGCATAACAGACTGTGTGTGTTCTTGAAGAGATAAGTACAAATCAAATGGAAAAATAGGGACATTTTGCTTTGGTGAAACTTTTATTATTTCTCCAAAAGAAAGTATATAAAATCAAAAACAATTAATATTCATTTTTCTATAGTAGAGAAACTCTACCTCCAATTTTTTTTCTTAATTTTTATTTTGACTGAAGAGAACATCTGGTTCTTTCAAGGCCACTGAAACTTTGTTCTAATTGTTATTCACAATTTCTAAATTGCAGAGGAAATGAAAATGGCTGAGGCAAATTTAGCAGCTCAGTAGTCGGAATTGAGTTACTTTTTTATCAAAATAGAATGGACTGTATCAGTGGCCGTACACGTGAACAGAAATGCCTCCTCCTTGGGAGATTTGTCCTTCTGAGTTGAACTGGAAGTTGTACAGAGCATATAAAAATGCCCTATTTGTTGAGCTAAAGTTTCAATCTGAATTAGAGTAACATATCTGTTACCACCTAGGCCTTTAGAAGTATCTGAATTTCTAATTCACAGGCATGTACTATCTCATCAGAATCTCAAAAAAAAAATGCACAATGGTGCAGTCAGTACCACACAGACCATAATAATTTCCCAAGTAATTTATGAATTCCCTATATTCTATGTACCCAAGACCCTGCCCCATTCCAAGAGCTGGAACTTCCATTTATTTGTGTGTCTAGGACTTGGTGCAATGATCACATTAAGAAGACATATTGCATCATTTGTATTAACAAACCAATTAAATAAACAGGAAATTTTCTAATGCTATATTTTGAAATTGTAGTTTTTGCTAGAATTCATACTAAAAGCCAAATCTAGACTTTGTAGAGGGACATAAATACTTGAAAATAGAGGAAAGGACTAGAAAATTACAGAGAAAATTTATTAATCCTAACCTGAATGCCTGCCAGCTGAGCAGTTATGATTCATACAGATTGAAGATGGAGCAGTGTAGGAACCTTATTGATAGTAGCCTCTGGTGATTTTGAGGCCATTTTAAGTGGAACAAACCAAGTATTTGTACAAAAGACTTGTAAAATACCATTCATCATATTAGTGATGAATAAAGTACTTCAGAAACATTCACTAAAATAAAATATATTAGCTTACTAGATTATCATATTTTGAGGGGGCTGTGTGTGTGTGCATGCATGCATGTGTGCATGCATGTGTGTATGTGTGTGTGTGTTGAGGTGAATTTAATTATCATAACTATTGTATTACTTTAAAATAAATTATGATACTTAAGCAAAACATTTGACCTCTAAACAAAATATAAGGCTTTTATTAACTAAGAAACTTAAATGCTTAAGTTTGAGAAATCTCTTATTCAATTAGTGACTTGAATGCTCAACCTCATAGAGAGATGAACTTTGTAAAGCTTAAGCCTGAACTTCTTATTACATAAAAACACTACATCTTCCAAAAGACAACATGGTAAGAAGGCTGGGGTACTCTAACAGGCAAATGGACTGAGAAAGTCTACCAGTCCTTTCTATTTTTTATTGCACCAAAAAGGGCACTCTGATCTAAAGGTTAAAAACTAGTCTGGCATGAATAACAATTGTTCCAACAGAAGCAGGTTTGAAAACAGAGAAGAAAACTGTTTTTAAAACAGTGTTATGTCTAATAAAACAATACGAGAACACAGAAAAATAAGCTATAATCATGCTCTTTGTACTTTTACATTAAAACAGCATCAAAGAATGTATTTTTACTTGTATAAGCTACATATGATTTTACAAGTTTTATTCTTACATGTTTAATTTTCAAAGTACATACCTAAAATAGCAAATTAAAAGTGGTTTATAATCTTGGAAAAGCCCTCACCACTCTGTGCCTACAGTCTTGCAATGCAAAGGGAAGCATTTTGATCATTTTAATTGTTTCTGATTTATAGCTGGTGACTACATCTATATCACTAGGCTATATACTTTATTGCTTACTATTGATTTCATAAGTTTGTACATCAATACCTGCTTCTTCATTGTTTTATATAAGTATTTCACAGTGAATAACATGTCATTGTATTAAAATAATATACCACCTATTCCTTTTATATGACTTTCATATCAGTATGCTCAACCTCTGAATACTTTAATTTTTTAAATTATTTTTATTTTATGTATATGAGTGTATTGCCTGCATGTATGTGAGTACACCCATGTTGTGTAATGCCACAGAGGTCAGAAGAGGGCTTTGGATTCCCCTGGAATTGGAGTCTCCAGGACATGGAGCCTCACCCCAGAGCACGTGAGAAATAAAGATTGGACTAGATAGGCCTTTAGTAAATGAATGAAGGATGGGAAACTGCGGAATATGAGTGGACGTGGTGGAGAAGCTCAATATTTAATATTTTAAAATATAATACTTTTATTAATTCTTTGAGAATTTTACATATGCACACATGAGTTTTGATAATATATCACCCTTAACTCCTGCTGGACCCTTAACTACCTTCAGATCCAGCACCCAATCCCCCATCTGCTTCCAACTTCTTATCTTCTGTGATTTATAACCCACCAAATCCAATTTGTGCTGCTCATATACTCCTTGTGAGGTCATCCACTGGAGCATGGTTTTCTATTGGGAACCACATGCTTAAAGAAAACTGATTCTCTCTCCCCCAGCAACTGTCAACTGCCAATAGCTCCTCAGTTAGGATTAAGGTCTTGTGAGTCCCTCTTACACCCATCCCAGTATGTTGATGGGCTTCCTCTTGTGCAGGGCTTGTGAAGTCAACTACAGCTGCAATGAGTTCATGAGTACAGCGATCCTGTCCTGTCTAGAAGATACTGTTTTACAATTCAACCCTCCCCAACCTCTGACTCTTACAATCTTTCCATCCCCTCTTCCACAATATTCTCTGAGCCTTAGAAAGGGGTGTGTTATAGATGTCCCATTTATGACTGAGCATTCCACAGACACTTATTCTCTGCAATTTTGATCAGTTGTAAGTTTCTGTGTTATAAACTTTATCCACTGCACAAAGAAACTTCTCTGATGAGGTCTGCGAGCTGTATTAATTTGCTGATAGAATGGTATGAATTTAGAGGATAGTTTGATACTCTGTCCACTTCAATACAGTTTAAGTTTTTCTTTGCTTTATTCATATTATCAAGTCTCCTTTTGGTCTGATTATGTTCAAGATGAACTGTGCTGCTCACTTAAGTATTGGTCTTGGTATTTCTGAAAACTTATATCCATTTTCTTGGTTTACAGTATCATCTACCTACAGCGGATACTTGAGTAATGTTCTCAATGTGGACATTTGGAGTTGATCTTCTGCATTATAACTGATGTTTGCATATGGAATTCAAAGTTGGAGATGTGTCCTCTGACAATTATGAGGCTACGTCTTGTTGAATCCTAGAGCCAAGACTTGTCAGTGAACTGACAGATTCTTGTTCATTTGTAGATATTTATTTTTCTGCATAGATTTTAGTATTCAAGTACCTGTCATGACTGTTTATTTACTGGTATTACCTCTTAGAAGATAAAACAGGAAGTCAGATGTTGTATCAACTGCCTACAATCCTTGGAGACCAAGCAGGAGAATCCTTCGACTTCAGAAATTCAAGAACAAATAGCCTGAGCAACATTGTGTAAAATCGTCTCAAAAATGAAAGAGAGTGGGAGCAGAAAGAAGAGAGGGAGAGAAAAAAAGAGAGAATGAGATAGAAAGCAGAAACTATAAAGAGAAAAGCCAAAATCCAGCTAGCATCTGTGAGCACAAGAAAACTGGAACAGTCATAGAATCATATGTCTTTTCTTCAGTCTCCTCACAAAATGTGTATTGAGTCCTTTTAATTAGAAATCTTTTCATCCACAGTTAGAGAGAGAGAGCTCAGTGAACTAGAGCACTTGCTGCTCTTCTAGAGGGCTCAGATCCCAGGGCCAATATTAGGTGGCTCACAACACCTGTAACTTCAGTGCGATGGTATTTGATAGCCTCTTCTGGCCTCGATGGACACCCAAACGTGTGTACTTACAAGCACATTTAAATAACAAATAATAACATAGATCTGTTTTAAAGAAAAAATGAAGAAAATGTTTCATCTCCCCGGAAAACATCCTGAATTACTACTTTAATAATTCCCTACACTCTTTCCTCTTTATAAAATCTCTGTTCTTTCTGTTTAGACAGAATGTTTCTGTATATGGCACTGGCTTTTTTTTTTACATTTCCCATCTTTATTCTTTTACAGATCTCTTTTTTGTAACTGTCAAAAGTCTCCCAATGCTATGTCTCAAAATAATAGTCTAGGACTGTCTCTATCACAATCATTTTGAATTCTTCAATACAAATATCCCTGGGTCCTATCCAAGCCTCATGAGAAAGAATCTCTGTGGGTGGCGTCAAAGTACTGCTAATTAAATATACAGACATGACGGTCTCTATGAATATCATGGTATTTGGTCACTAGGCAACTTACTAATTTCCTATGACTTAGTTTCCTAAACAACAAATTAGGATAATAGACTTTAACATTATATGGTTGTTATAAAGATGAACAGAATGAAGACTTCTAAAAGATGTAGGGCAAAACCTTGTATATAAAACCATGGCTTCTAAGCTAAATATGTCAAAATATAGTGAAAACTCAAAATGATATAAATATGTATATAGACATTTCATTGGTTTTCAAACTCAGTGATTACTTACACTTGCACACTTTCTTTTTTCTGCACAGACACATAAATAGATTAATTGACATGGAAAAACAGAGTCTCTTGACTTTTTGTGAACAGGCAAAACCTCATCAAAACTCACTTAAATGTTTCTCCTCCAAAACCTTTGTTGACCTTCACGCTCAAAGCACACATGTACTGTTCACCTCTCTCCAATCTGTGTATAGGAAGCACAGATCTACAGATGGTGCTTTTAAATTCTATCTTCAGCTCCATTCATGCTCACATCTGGCCAGGCAGTCCATAGAACCATCACAAACCTCACCTACATCACATTCTTATGCTTCTGCATCATTGTACTACATTTACCTAAAATGCTCCTCCTCTAATAAAATCCCCCAGTGATTGGGGTTCACTCTAAATTCAATCATGAACCCCATCCTTGAGATTACCTCCTAAACCCTTCTTACATTCTTCTCCCATCATTTTGTCTGCCCTTCTTTTCAACACTGATTTGTATAGGCACCCGATATTCACAGGATCGTTTTCTCTCTCTTATCAGTAAACCTCTTCAAGGAGGAATGCTTTGTGCAATTGGTCATATCAATGTTTATTAAATTCATAACAATGAAAATGTAAGAACTTTTTAAATGCCTACTAAAAACAACATTTTCATTTTCTAATATATTTTAATATCAGAATTTGAGTCAGGAAAAAAAATATTCCAAGGTTTCCCCTCCAGGGGAGCATGAATAATGTCTAATAAAGAAATCTAAGGCATGTGAATAAGAAGGTAAGAGAAGAGGTGCTGTGAGCATCATGGAAATTGGGTGGGTAACAACAAAGCATAACATCTCAAGAAATCCCTGCTACACACAGTCCTGTAGCTGCATTCCCATCTGTAAACACCCAAATTCCTGCATTGTCTTGTCTAAAAGACATGGTAACTCAAAACTGAAATGGTTTAATTTTTTTAGTAAAGGCCTGATAAGCCAAATAATACCAAGCCTTGAGTGATAGATAAAAGACAAACTTATCTTTCATTGTAAGTATTTTTAGTGTGCTAATTAGACAGTTTATGATTTATCAGGAAGCATATTCTGGGAAAGGAATAGCACTTCATTAACCATGTGTTTCATCTGCCATTCATCCATTATTTTTTGGTGACAGCATGATATCTACCTATGGCAACTGCATGCTGGTAATTTATTTTTAATATCTTTCAGATGGTTTGGTTGGAATTTTAAAGGAGATAATAACAGCATTGAGTTTTACAACAATGTAATTTTCTCCTCTTTTTTAGACACAAAATAATTGCCTTTTTGAAATATAAAAATAACAAAGAATTTTCTAAGAGACTTAATCACAAGAAAAAAAAAGATATTTAACGTTATTTCATTTTGAATGTTAAATCTGTTCTCTAATTGCTTTGTATATGTATCTTACGTGTGCATCTTATCCATCCTAGTAAGGTATCACTTTATTCCACTTTCCAAGACAATGAAATATTAAATCACATTAATTTGTACAAAATTCAAATTAAACAACTTTAATTCTCATATGTCTTATTTGAACTATTTTGGCCTCTTACAATTAATTTTTAAGATTTTCATACTTGAATAATGTATTTGTGCCATTTCTACCACTTCCAGCTCCTCCCATTTTCCACCCCACTACTCAATTTTGTGACTACTTCTTTAAATATATACATATATATGTAAATGTGTGTGTGTGTGTGTATGTGTGTGTGTGTGTGTGTATAAAACCTACTGAGTTCATTTAGTGTTGCTTGTATGTACATGTGTTTAGGGCTGGCCTTTTGGGATTGGGTAACCTATCAGGGAGGTCATCCCTCAAGAAGACTAACTCTCCCACTCTCAGCAGCCATTGCCTGTAAGTCTTCATGTAGACATAAGACCTTGTGACATTTCCCCCAACCATGTTGGTATGTCAACACAGTTGTCATTATGCATGTCTTTTTTAGTCACCTATATTCTTGAGATTTTATGAATGCAGCTTCCCAGTCATGATTATCTACTAGCAAGTATCCTGGTCCTCTGGTGCTTACAGTCTTTCTTCCTCAATGTTCCCTGAGCCTTAGGTGTAGGGTGTTTTTTTTTTTTTTTTTTTTTTTTTTTTGAGATGTATCAACAGGGCTGAGCACTACGCAGCCACTTATTCTTTGCATTTTGACTAGTTGTGGATCTCAGCAATGGTCTTTTTTATGAATAATAGTGCTCATCATGTGCAAGTGGGAGCCAAATAAGGAAAAATGATTGGGTTAAACTACTACCTGAGTTTTAGAGAGGAGTCTAGGTATCACAGCAAAGGAGTATTGTTTCTGTGTACCACTAAAAAAAATGAAGCATTAGAAGTATATGTGTTGACTAGCTATGTGAGAATGAGTTGAGAGGAGTCTAGGTATCACAGCAAAGGAGTGTTTCTGTGTACCACTAATAAAAATGAAGCATTAGAAGTATATGTGTTGACTAGCTATGTGAGAATGAGTTCTTGTACTTCCATAACTGTATAGTGAAGCAGGCCCTTAGTGTAATATAATGTTAACAATTGACTGGATATCAATCACATTGAACATCTCTCTCTTATTTAAATTTTCTTCTTCTCTCAATAAGTACATTTGTGTCTTTGTTCAAGACTTCTTTCCTGCTTTCCAGAACACATGTACTGCCTGCTGACTTCTCCACTTTGATGTCACAGAGGTCATACAAATCTCACAAACATATCCTAACTGATTGCCTTCATTCTTCTCCAAAGTCCTTTTCTCAGTGAAAGATAGCCCACCACACATTAGTTTGAGTTAAGAAAACAGGCAGCATTTGAACAATTCAGCCAATAATCATGTCTTATTAATTTTACTTCATAGATAATTGTGGCATTATGCCATATTATGGCAATGCTCCTGAGGAAAGGCTTTGCTTATTCTTTATTGAAGCAGTATATCCAGCCTGAAATTGGGAAGTCAGACCCACTTTAACGTCTCAGAGAAGAATTTCACCCTTTGATCCCTAGACTTAGAATACCACATATACAACTACAAACAGACAGTTCTCAAATACACACATTCATACACTATCTTTAGTAAAGGGCAAGGAAGGGTCCTGAAGGATTAAAGTCATATGACCAGGTCACAAGAGGAGGACAAGACTCAGTGAGCTTGTTTACATTATGTCTGCAATGTTTGGTAGAAGTCATTTGTCCAGAGCATGTTCACATAAAAGTCATTCCTACATTTCCCCTTCTTTGTTTTATAAAAGAAATATGTTGATATTGTAGTCCAAGTAATCCCAGAAAAAATATTCTCACAGTTCCCTTTTGCTTGATAAAGGAAGCAGCATGTCCATATTATTCTCATAATTCCCCTTTGTCTGTTGGAAGAAGCAGCATGTCCACTAGCATGATCACTTCAGGGAGCTGCATAGAGGTTCAGTGTGTTGGTGAAACAGCATGAATCATCATGGAATCATTTCCAGTAATTCCTTGGAAAAAGAGACTCAGGCAGGGCAGCACTGTGAGGAGGAGGCAGGCCAACATGAAAGCTACTCATGTGGTTAAATTTAGGAGAGGTTCCATCTCTTACTCCAAGATTGTTCTCTTCTCATGCCAGCTCATGGTACAACTTTACCAGGCATTCTGGGATCCAAATATAAAGCACAGATGTGGAGCCTCAGCTCTAGTTAATGAGAACAGAACCTAGTTGTTACCCAGCCCCTAAGGGAGTTTATGTACAACCGTATGTTTTGGTAAAGCTTTTTGTTTCTTTAGATGCTTTTTCAGCTGGTATTAGAGGGAGAAATTGACAGGAACCATTTAAAAATTTAAGTATAAGTTGTTCTTAAAAGATTTAAAGTAGGGGCTGAAAGATGGCTCAGTAGTTAGAATACTGACTGTTCTGGAAGAGGACCCAGGTTTGATTGACAGTACCCACATGGTGGCTAACAACCATCAGTAACTCCAGTTCCAGGAGATCCAACATGGGTATACTTACACATATAAAGGCAGTACATTCATACACATAAAATAAAAATAATAAAATATTTTTAAAAGATTTAAGGTATAATTTTCTTTAGCAAGTTTTTTTAAAGACATAAATCCTCCATTCCCCCTTCTTGTTTAATTGATTTTTAAATAATGAATGAGTTGGCTTAATTATGTCTTGTCCTTGTGGATTATATAGGGAATATCATGAGAAACATGAACTTCCCAAAGTTGGCAAAAAGAGATAAAAGTATTAGGTATATAAGTAGAACCACTGTTCAGTTTGATTTGTTTGTGGACTCCCATTATGCAGAAAGCAACTAATAAGTGTCTTCAAACAGCTCAAGCAGATTCGTGTGTTTGAGAAGTAGCAAACAATAAAGTCTGAAAAAGTATCAACTCACACATGAACAAATTTTAAATGACCAAAGGAATTTATGTGAATTACTTCCCTTTGCCAAAGTTCATTAGGATGAACATTTGGGAAGTTTAATTTCTCTTAGGATAATGAGGCCCAGGACAGAACCAGATAATTTGTTGCACTTGTATCTGTGATAATTAGAAAGGCATAACTAGGCAGGCAGCACAGGGATTTCCTTCTGTGAGGAGACCAGGTAAATCTGTATGAAATCAAATGTTTTGGAATAAAAACAGGATGAGTTCATCTATGAAGGAGTCTTTAAATAGAGTAATACTGAGAACAAAAAGGAATCCGAGGAATAATCCCAGGTTGCTTGAAACAATAGTGGGATGAATTGAGCCATGTGGTGAGAGTTAATTACTAAACTGGAAAGCAGAAAGGGCAGTTAAAAGTTCTGCTCACTGGGTTTTGTTTGTTCCAGGAGTCACAAGAGAGTGCCATATTCCAGCATCAAGTAATTGTTCCTTTGTCTGATTTGTTGGCTACATCTGAAAAGAAAAAATGTTAGTACATTTAAAATAAGATGTGTACTCGTGGAAAAAAAATTTGTATAAGAAGTAATGGAATTTCATACTTTTCAAAAAAAAAAAAAACCAGCAAAATTTAATGGCCATTCTTCTAAGGTAAAAGAAAGCTGAATTTATCTTGAGTTATGAAGGGATAAACAATATCAGGATATGACTAGTAAGTTGGGTGCTTCTGGTTAAGCAACATTGAATAAGACTGATTCTTTGTTCATTTGGGTAAAAATATTGTTTCACTTATTGGAGAGAAATAACCATTTTAAAATTCTGTAAAGGAAACGGGAGTTTTAAAAACAAATGCATAAGCTAAGCATGTTCAAAAAAGTTGCTTTTGTTTTAAACTCAGTGTCTAGATGTAGTTGCTCTAATGAAAGAGGAGTTATAGAGGTGCCACAGTGTGTCAGGGTGAATTTAAATCAGTGTCTCCTTTAAGAGAAGCACAATGTGAGAGAAAGTTGCACTGGGAATTCTGGGGGAAGGTTGAAGACAATTGGTCTTGCTTAAAAGCTGTTGAAAATAATTCATGTTTACTTTTGGAGGACAATTGTAATCTATGAGGTTTTATTTTAAAAAAGTAAATGAGTGACAATGTATCCAAAAAAGTTGTACAGAACATTTAGCTGGCACATTGTAAATAAATGTTTTGTAATGATGTTTGTAAATCTTTAAAAACAGATATATATTTTTATTAAAGAATGCTAATAAGATATTATCCATACAATGAAATGTATAAATATTAGGATTCTTTTGCTTAATAAGGTGTACTGCCTTATTCACCCAATATTGACAGGAGGTGGGGATATTGATTATATTTTGAGGGAGAATTTTCCACTTAAAAATGAGCATAGGTGCTTAATTATTGAAAGCAGGAACAGAAATGGGAAATCTATAAAAAGGAAAATTTTTAATTCAATAAAAATTATGGTACTTTTGAAGGACTATGGCAGGAGAGTGAACTTAGGTACGCTTATTGAACACCTACAAGCGAAGTTACATCAGTCTGATACTTGTAAGTACTGTGTAATATTTAGCAAAACCTATATGCTTTTTAAGTAAACCTTGGTCAAATATATTTTGCTTTTTAAAAAAAATTCAGATGATTTATTGCTTTAAGTAACTAAACAAGAAAGAAGAGACAGGCTGTTGTTTCCATCCAGACAACTGGCATTTTGTCTCCAAGGTTTGCCAGATGCTTCTACTTAAAGCATTAACAATACTTTATGGACACTATAAACAAGTGACAGACACAGGGTACATGTTAACAACTCAGCCAATGATACACCCATGAAAAGAGCACATGAGGGTTTTAAGATACTCTTTATAATACCAAAATTTGATCAATAATTTCATTGATTTAAGTAAAATTTCAATTGAACTTTTATTAGAAAAATTAAGATTATGTACATCATCTTTTTGTCTCATCTTTTACATATCCAAAGTAACTTATTCAAAACTTCACAATCATGTTAAAGTCAGAATTTCTTGGGATAGCTGAGGATAAACCATAGTAAAAATTTAACCAGTATAATCTGAATTAGTAACATCTGATCAAGCAAAAAATTTTATAGTTCGATTTGAATTACTTAGAATTAAATGTGTTTTTTAAAAATTAAGGTACACCCACACATTTGTATGGATCTTTTTAAAGTTTCCTAGTACATTTAAAGTGATTCTCTATTCTTCTCAGGCTGAGGATTCTCAGTCAGCTGGCCTGATTCTTTGATCATTTTAGGTTGAGACAGCCCTAATAGTAGCTTCATTTGTCCTGTAACCTGAGGGAATGAAATTTCAGTGGGAGGTTCTGACCCAAGTACATTATCAGTGGCAAAATATAGCATCCCATAAGCTTCTCTTACTATAAACATCTTTATTAGACAAGTGACGGTAACATCTGTTGAAAATATTTTATCCCTTAACTATTCTTAAGGGCATACCAACTTTATTTAAAGGTTGTTTGATTTTCATTCTCTTGGTCACTGACTCAGGGGATCAGAATGACTCAGAAGATTTAGAGGACATTTTTGAGATGAAAAGGTTTGGCTGTGAAGTGGGGGGAACAAATCCCATCTCCAGAGCCAAATTCTCAATGAGTTTAAACAGCATGTGATAATTTACCAATAAACATAAACTACATTTGTTTCTCTGAAATAATTGATTCCATTGGGTCTTGCATTGAAAATGGGAAGTGACAAATGTTAGAACACTTGATTTTAAAGGGTCATTCTTTGATATCTCTACCTTTTCTAAAATCATGAGTACATGAAAGCACTCAAAATAAAGGAGAATCAAGCCAACAAATATATCTGTTTTTACCAGTATCAAACTTGAGATCCTGCCTGGCTATACTGGGTGACAAGTTAGCTTGTGTCTCTAAGTAGGGTCAGATAATCTGAAAACTTAAGTATTATCTTTCCTATATTGACATTTCCCATTACAGGCACTTCACATCTTCCAGTTTAACAATAGATCAGGTTTGATGAAGGCTAATTTTTTTAGATCCAGACTAGGATACAGGCTGAGTGTCTTGTTACCTTTCTGTAACATAAAGGAACATATCTATATTATTCTCACCATGAGCACCACAAGGAAAGAGGCTTTGTCAGATCTGGCTGCTTTTCTTACTGACAAAATCTCAATTTTCCTGTCTCTCATCCTTTTTTATTAGCAAACACTAAGAAGGTAGAGCCTAGTTGGACTATTCACTCTTACCGATATGACTCTTTAATAATAATCAATGACCTTAGTGAATTTTAAATTATATTAAATTTATTTATAAAATTTTGCCTGGTTAATCTGATCCTGTCTGTACAGGACCCACCATCTATAAAACCTTTGGAGTAATATTGATCTTACATGTGTTACAGAAGTCAACCAACTTCTAATAATTATAAGTTAATGATGTTCTTGGCTCCCTAGTAGGTTGAACTTTTAAGATGTGTCCCTTTAATTAAAGGAAAAATTGTCTCTCCTAGCACTTAAAAAAAATTGAAATGTGTAGTTGTAAGTAAAATTCACTGCTGGGAGGTGCATGTGGCACCGAATTCCCTCCTCCCAAGGTCCTTGTGACAGCCTGAGGAAAAAATTCTCCAAACCCTGGTTTGAAGAATTTTTAACAAGTTTCTTGGACTTGCTAACTGAGCTTGGGGTGTGAGTTTATTTACAGACAAGCAAGAGCCCCCCTGCCCCCATTCAGAGCTGATCCCCAAAGTCCACACCCAGACATAAATCCTGTGGTTCTGGACAGCCATACAAAATGGCTTGGGGCCAGCCTCCTGGTTTTCCCAGCTTTTATACCCTTAGCCCCTCCCCTGCAAGTGGCTATAGTCAACCGATTGGCTGGAAGAGGGAAAGGGAGTGGTTTCTTTGCAGAGCATGGGAAGGAGGTGGGACCATGGATTGTCATCACAGGGTCAGAGGAACACCTTCTGGGTCACACTCTTCCCTTCCTCTGGCTCTCACAACCTTTGGCTGTCCTCTTCCCCAAATAACCCTGAGCCTCAGAGGGGGTGGGGCAACCTTTCTCCTATTGTAAGAGGGCACTGGACTTTTCAAGTCTCTGCATCGTCTGTTTGTCATGGGCTGATGGCTCAATTTAGTGGCATTCCACCTACTATAAAAACACAGATGACCCGCAGGCCTCTCTCCAAATGGAGGCTGTTGTTGCTGCCTGCCTTAGTGGGGTAGCTTCTTGAGGACTCTCCATTGGCGGCAGGGGGAGAGTAGGCGTGAAATCAATGGAACAGATTTTGGGAGACACATCAAAAAGTTCATCCACCATGATCAAGTCACCTTTATCCTAGAGATGCAGAGATGGTTCAATATACATAAGGCAATAAACATCATAAGTCATATAAATGGGCTCAAAGACAAGAACCACTTGGTCATCTCAATAGATGCAAAGAAGGCCATTGACAAAACTCAACATGTATTTTAGAGAGAATTGTACTGGAAGGAATATACCTCAACATAATTAAAGCCATATATAACAAACCCGCAGGCAACGTCATTCTAAATGGAGAAAAACTGGAAGCATTCCCTTTGAAATCAGGAACCAGACAAGGCTATCCACTATCTCCGCTTCTCTTTAACATAGTGCTTGAAAATGTTGAAAGAGCAATAAGACAAAAGCAGGAAATTAAAGGAGTAATTATTGGAAAAGAAGAGATCAAGTTATCCCTTTTTGCAGACGATATGATATTACATCTAAGAGATGCCAAAAATTCTACCAGAAAACTCCTAGAAATTATTAACACATTCAGTAAAGTGGCAGGTAACAAAATTAACCTACAAAAGTCTAAAAAAAATAATCTTGGAATAAAGCTGACCAAAGACATTAAAGAGCTTTACAATGAAAATTTTAAATCTTTAGAGAAAGAGACTGAGGAAGACATCAGAACATGGAAGGACCTCCCATGCTCATGGATTGGAAGAATTAATATTGTGAAAATGACCATCCTACCAAGAGTCATATATCCTAAGATTCATATGGAAGCACAAAAGACCTCAGATAGCCAAAACAACCCTAAGCACTAAGAGCAATGACGGGGGATTACTATATCAGATTTTAATCTGTATTACAGAGGTACAGTAATAAAAACAACATGGTATTGGCACAAAAATAGACCCATAGATCAATGGGGAAAAAATTGAGGACCCAAATATGAATAAATGCAATTTCAGCCACCTGATATTTTACAAAGCATCCAAGAATATTCACTGGAGGAAAGACAGCATGTTCAGCAAATAGTGCTGGCAAAACTGGATCTCCACCTGTAAAAGAATGAAATTAAACCCCTATCTTTCACCATGCACAAAAGTCAATTCCAAATGGATCAAATACCTCAATGTAAAGCCTGATACTCTGAAAATGTTAGAAGAAAACATTGGGGAAAATCTACAAGATATAGGTCTAGGAAAGGATTTTCTTAACCAGACATCAATTGCTAAGGAAACAAGAGCAAGAATTAACAAATGGGACCTCATTAAACTAAAAAGCTTCTGTACATCAAAGGAGGCAACCAGAAAAGCGAACAGAAAACCCACAGAATGTGGGACAATCTCCACCAGTGACAAATCCAACAGAGGTGTAATATCCAGAATATATAACGAACTCAAAAAACAGAATCAAGACAAGAAGTTGGACTAAGGATCGAAACAAAGCATTCTCAAAAGAAGAAGTAAAGATGGCTATGAAGTATCTTAAAAGATGTTCAACATCACTAATAATCAGGGAAATGCAAATTAAAATCACTTTAAGATTTCACCTCACCCCAGTCAGACTGGCTAAGATCAAGAAAACAAGTGATACCAAATGTTGTAGAGGATGTGGGGAAAGGGGAACACTCATCTACTGCTGGTGGGGCTGCAAACTGGTTCAATCCCCATGGAAAGCAGTGTGGAGAACTCTTAAAAAAACTACAAATGAACCTACCATTTGACCCAGTTATACCACTCCTTGGCATATACCCAAAGAACTCATCCTGTTGCAGAGGCACTTGTACATCCATGTTTGTTGCTGCTCTTTTCTCAATAGCTAAGAGATGGAAGCAACATGAGTGTCTCTCAATTGATGAGTGGATAATGAAAATGTGGTTCATTTATATAATGGAATTTTACTCAGCCATAAAGAAAGACGAAGTCATGAAATTTGCAGGTAAATGGATGGAACTAGAGTCTGTTACACTAAGTGAAGTAACACAGACTCAGAAAAAAGAAATCGACATATGTTCTCCCTCATATGTGGATTCTAGAATCAAACCCTGATAAGTGAGTATGTATCCCGACATAACTATAGGAACCATGATAATGGAAAAGAAACAGGGAGGTAAAGGAAAAGAAAGAACCTGAAAGAGAAGAACAGTAGGAAATAGGCCTTAATAAGGGAGTATTGATAAAAATTGGGTTAGTTTAAGGGAGCGGTGAGGGAAGGGTATTCAAGGAACCTAGGGCATAAAGGGAAAGAAGGAGCTCAAGAAAGGTAGGACCATAGGAAAAGGGTATTATTAAGGAAGAAAGGGGGGAAATGGAAGCACTTTAAGTGGGAAAACGATCATGGAAGGGTGAGACAATGCGAGAGAGAAATAATGCCTAGATAGTTTTGAAGACCAGAGGGAACCATATTACTCCTACAACTACTGACAAATTATACATAGCAGATCGATAAATATGTCTAGGTAAGGTTTATCTGAGAACAACTGACCTTTGCCCAAGATTTATCTACATGACACACAGTAATTAAATGTACCAGACTGGTGGAACTAACCTTGGATTATGAACAGACATTGAGGCCTATAATAATTTGGTCAGACGGACATAAAGGACAGTTTTTCTCCTTGCCCTCCTAGGTTGACTAGTTCCAGGGGACTATGAGCATCTCTCAAAATGTTCTGTAATTGTGGTGGGTCACCTGTCTCCTTGATCAAGGAGGCCAGGATGGACTTGAATCTGTGTTCAGTGTACAAAGAGGAGAGTCAACACAGAAGAATCATTTCCTCCATGCTTCCAAGCGAAGCTAACCATGGTCAAGCAGGACCTTTGACTTATCTTCACATAGGCAGAACTGGTAAAATAAAGGAGCCAGGGGCTCCTCCCAAGCCCATGTGACCCCTGACAAACAGATCCTAAAACGACCTTAAGAGTAAAAATAAATTCGTTTATCTGGGCCAATATATCTTTATGGCCCAGATACTGGTTTATCTTATGGCCTTAAACATCCAAAAGGAAAGTATAACCAAAGACTAAAGGGGCCAATATAATTTCTTAAGAGTCCATATACATAGCTAAAGGCTACATAACAATAAACAATGCCAGATAAGAGATATGTTCTTTTGAGTTGTTGGCCAGAGTGGTCAAAGGGACTCCCAGATAGTAACCAGCATAGAACTGGGAAAATGAACAGCAGACCCCAAACTTATCTAAAGGAATATTGACAACTGATTGCTGCTAGATGAGGATCAGCTGATCCCTCTAAAACAAAGACTTCTAGAGAGGCTGACTAGATCCACCAGAGGGCAAGTAATGGGGAATGGCTGGTTGTTCCAACAACACAGCAGACAGTATCAGTGATACCAGAGTATAAGAGCTCTAGTGGGGGGAGGGAGGCTATGGGAGGCTTCCATCTGGGAAGTGGGTGTATAGTTGAATAAGATGGTTAAGGATATTCTGTGTGATATACATACACACAAAAAAATCAACAAATTTTAAAAAATGTATTATATTTGAGGAGGAAGCATGGAAATTTACTTCATGCTAATTAGTAGAGGTGATAAACATTACCATTGAAATCTACCTGATGACTTTATAGATATACACAGGCACCAAAAATCCAAGTGCAACCAATTATGACTAGTAATAATCAGATACATACAGATCAGAGACACATGCGTCAACATCTCAGTGTTAGTAGCAAAAACAATGAGTCTTTCTGTAAGAAACTATATTTTTAAATGAAATGGAGATCTTTTCTAAAGTTTAAAAACTCATTCAGTGCCAGGCGTTGTGGCACATGCCTTTAATCCCAGCACTCAGGAGGCAGAGGCAAGTGGAT
>NW_008337147.1:8110448-8110754 GCF_000622305.1 Nannospalax galili
AATCTTAATTTCAGTTTCATAAAATGAATTTTTCTGTATGAAACTGTGTATTTTAATAAATGAAATGTAGATCTTTTTTGAAGGTTAAAACCTCATTCAAATTTATGTCTTATAGGGTTTATACTGAGTACAATATTGTATAACTGTAATAATTCAACTGTAAACCTAAAAATTTACAGCCAATTTTGAAAGATATGCATCAATTTTGAAAGATATGCATCTTAGCCTAGGAAATTATTATTGAATATGTCAATCCTGGTGTAATGAAATGCTTCTTCTAAGTATGTGGTTATTAAATAAATAATT
>NW_008337147.1:8110929-8124885 GCF_000622305.1 Nannospalax galili
GGTCTGTTCTAAAATACCAGATGTGTGTTCCATCCCTAGGAGTGGGATTTAGGTCCAATCATTAATTAGTTGGTTGTACATACACTAGATGAACCACTATTGCACCAGAAGGAACATCTTGCTTTGCATGTTGATAGTGCAGCACATGGGGTCCTTCGTTGAACAGAATAATGGGGGACAATTCTCCCCCAGCCATTTTCATAGCATCTTCTGGCACTATGAAAGCCACCCATCCAGTGGCAGGGGATTTCTAGCTTAGTCCAAGCTTGATTTCTCCCTCTCCTGTGCTCACATCATGCAGCATCTTACTGTCCACTTCAGGTGTGCAACCAGCATTATTGGCAATCACCTTTATAGTTTTGAGGACCTCTGGCGTTCCTTTGGCCAAGTGTGCATAGGGAGGCAACCCACCTCAGTACTGGGATTTTCATTTAACAACCTTATGGCTTCTGGAAGGGCCTTTTCCCAGCCCCATAGCGTTCCTTCTGGGCTTAAAGCTTTCAACGGTTCTTGTAGCCACCCACTTTTCTCTTTCAATTAACCCTGCTCCTGTAAGATTGTATGGAAGGTGGAAATACCATTGAACCTGATTATCCTCAGCCCAAGCTTGCACATTTGTACCTGTGAAACGAGCTCCTCTGTGGCTATCAATTCACCTCGGGCACCCATACATGACACTGAGTTCACTAAGCCCCTTAATAGTAGCTTTTCCTGTCATTCTCTTGCAAGGAAAGGCCTGTGTAAGGCCTGTGGCAGTGTCCACACAAGTGAGAGCACATTTACACCCCTCACTGACTGGCAGGGGCCCTATATAATCTACTTGCCAGTCTCTCACAGGGAAGCTGCCTTGTACACATGTCCCATCATGGCATCCATCCTCCAGGGAACATGCCTCGTAGGCCAGAACAGCCTGTTGGATGTCAGCATATTTTACCAGAATGCCAGCTGCTTTGGCTATTCTCCATCCTGTGTTGGCTCAACTGTGGCCCAACTTGGTATGAATTCATTGAGCTGTTTGTAGGGAAAACTGAGAGCAGATAGCCCTCACCTTGGTGAGGGCATCAGCTTCCTGATTCCCATGGGGAATCACCAAGTGGTGGGCAGCCACATGATAAACTACCAGGGGCACACTCTCCTCCTGCATTTTATTATATATGTCCTTCCACCTTTGTTGTTCCCATAAGGGCTGTCCCATCACCTGCCAGTTTTCATTCTCCCACTGAGCCATCAATAAGTTTAAACCCTTGAACACAGCCCAACTGTCAGTACAAATTGTAACTGGCCAAGCCTCCCTCATTATTACTATCCATACAGCTCCCAATTCAGCCCATTGACTTTCTCTGCCCCTCTCTAACCATATAGTGTCAGTGTTCATCTGTATTGCCACTGCTACCCATTCTTGTCTGGCACCCCTGCTAGTGCCGTCTGTATACTAGGCATCAGCTGGAATTGGAGGACCCCCTTCTAGCACTTGGTCAGGTCATGCTGGAGGGTCAACTATAGGAGGTGGAGGGAGAGGCTCTTTGCCTTGAAATGACACCGGTCCAAGTACTGGTTGCATGGCATTAGTGATTGGGCTTGCTGACACCACCCCCACGCTGTTGCAAATATGCATGTCATCTTTGCAGCGTTTGGTTTTGGGCCACCCCTGACAGGGGCTTAGCTAACAGGCCCTCCACCCATCCTTTTATGGGATATGTAGTTTTTAGAGTAATGGGGGTGGGTCCCATAATGGATTCTACCTGTTGCAATGCTTTGTACACAGCCATGAGTTGCTGTTCTAGTGCTGTGTACCAGGACTCTGCCCCTTTCCAAGATTGGGACCAGAACCCAATTGGGACCATCTGTTTGGGTTGTTGTTGCCACAAGCCCCACCCATAACCTTCAGGGCTCCTGGTGACTTCCAAGGAGAAGGGACACCAAGGTATTGAGGCACACAGCTGCTTAGCTTGCCCAACCAGTATCTTGGCCTGTTCAAAAGCCTCTTGGGCCTTTACATCCCAATCCCATGTAGCACCTCTTTTTATTAGATTTTACAGGGGTGGGTAACCTGAGCAAGGTGAGGTTTAAAAATTCGCCAATACCCAAGAAGTCCCCAAAATACCTGTAACTGCTTAGCATTTATTGGTACTGGTTGTTGTAAGATTTTCTCAACCACCACACTGGGTATCATGCAAGTTCTGCCTGACCATAAAACTCCTCAGAATTTTATAGTTGTACCACACCCTTGTACCTTCTGTGGGTTGATTTCCCATCCTCACTCCTTCAGGTACATTTGCATGTTCCCCAAATGAGCTTCCAAAAATGTAAGGCACTCAGAAGTTAGCATTATGTCATCTATGTAGTGGAATCTCCTTACAGAAGGAGGGCAGGGTAATAGGGCCAGGTCCTGGGCCACCATCCTGTGACAAACTGTGGGGCTGTGGAGGTAACCTTGGGGAAGTATTCTGAAAGTCTGTTGTCATCCATTCCACAGGAATACAAATTGTTCTTGGGATTCAGCCACTAGGGGAATACTAAGGAATGCATTAGCAAGGTCCACTGCAGCATGTAAAGACCCCATTTCCTGCACCAGCTGATCAGTTAGCAGCGCAATGTTGGGCACTGCTGCATGAATGGGAGGCACCACCTTATTTAACTCCCAGTAATCTATAGTCATTCTCCAGGAGCCAAACAGGGCTATTGAAAGGGCTCTGGGCTGGGCAGATAACTTCTACTCGCTCAAGCTCCTGGACCGTTTCAGTAATTTGATCTCAACCTCCAGGCAGCAGGTACTATTTGATATTCACCACCCTCCATGGGGTGGACAATTTGACTGGCTCCCATCTTGCCCACCCCCGAATAATCACCTTTACTGTTTGCACCCTCAGGCGAAACTCTCCCACAGTAGTATGTAGGGTGTGACCCAGCAGGGCATCCACCCCTAAAATGGTCTTTTGAAGGTTAGAGATGCACACCTGTACTCCTGGGAGTGGGGGGAAGG
Source organism: Nannospalax galili (assembly GCF_000622305.1). Lineage (NCBI taxonomy): Eukaryota > Metazoa > Chordata > Mammalia > Rodentia > Spalacidae > Nannospalax > Nannospalax galili. The sequence continues at coordinate 8,113,913 of NW_008337147.1, forward strand.
GAATTGCCCACTCCCAGAATGAGTCTAGTCCACTTGTATGGTTTTATCCCCATACTAATCCACTGCTATCCACTGGCCCTGATGTTTTTGGGGACTGCTGTGAATTAGTGTACACTCTCCCCCAGTATCCACTAGGGCCCATGTGTTTTGTATATTAATGGGTTACCAATAAATCCTCTTCAACATGTGGCCTCTGGTCACCCAGTATGGCCCTCACTTGTGGGCAACTTTGGCCACCTTTCAAGGCAGTGGTTGGGGGTGTCCCATCCAATGAGACTGCCCTCCTTTGGAGCAGTGGTGCAGTTGGGGTTACCTGCACTTCCTGGTCCCGTTTCTCTTTCTTCTGTGGTGACTTGCTGGTCAGGTCTTAAAGCCCTCTACAGAGTCACCAGCACAGCGTTTGGCTGCCCGTCTATCTTGTCCCTAGCAAATCCTGCTCTGCACAGATCCATCCACATCTGTGCTCGGGAGATACAGAGGGGCCCCTTTGCTGAGTTCTGGCTCTTTTCCCTTGTGTCTACTCACTTCAGCACCTTTTGAACCCTGTTTACATGTTGGTCTAAATCATTTAAATCCACCAGAGCCTCACCAGCCTCATACAGGTCACACCCGACCATGTGGCTTAGATCCATACCAGTCTTGTGGGCCTTGCTGAGTTTCTTTCTTAAGGCTCCTGTAAACCCAGTCCTATCTGGACCCGTGAACTGGGCATCAAATACAGCTTCCCTCATACTCAGTTCCCTCAACAGAGCCTGTCCTTCCTCAATGGTTTTCCAATCTCTAATATTCATGGGAATCTCAGCTGGAGATACCCACGTATCCTGAATGGCTTGTATGAGCCAATCCATCATGGACTGATTTCCCTCATGTTGTCTTAAATTGTGAAGTCTTTATCTCAAAGAGGGATGAGTGGTTATGTTGCTTAACTTATCTGCTTCTGTAGAACTTAAAATTATTCCATCTGCCCCCATATCCCATAACCTCACAAACCAGGTGGCCACAGGCTCCTTCATAGCTTGTTTAAATGTCTTTCCCAGTTCTAATAGTTCTGGTGGTGAGTATTCTCTGATTACCATGGTCTCCTACACTGGGTTGTTGTTAAGACCTCTGGCTGCATATTAGACCATGGACTTTTCCCTTTCTTTGAATTAGAGGTCAGACCCGAGGAACATCTCACTTCCTTCTTCCTCACTGTCTGACTCTTCCCAGGAATTCTACGTTTTAGGATCCCAGGATGGGCCTTTTATCCTCATTCTTATTTGAGCTTCTTTTTCCCTTTTGACCTCCTAGATGTAAAAAATGACATGCCAACAGCTCCATCTTGTTTTCTCTCTTATCTAATTTACTGGCAAGGTCAGAGGCCAGTACCGAAGAAGCCACCTCATAGCCTCTGCCATTCTAATTCCTCTCTAACACCTTCAATTTCCCTTCTGGCTAAGGCCTCCACCTGGGACAGATTTCTTATTATCAATAGCAGTGGCCAAGCAACCTCTGCTGCTGCTTTTTGGCGTTTCTGTCCCTGGTGTGCTATTCTCAGAGATTGCAGAATCTGTTCCAGACCTTATGCTGTTTTCAGGGCCTCTCCATATTCATGTGGTGGCCCCCACTGGTCAAGCAGGCATGCCACCCCATACCATCTACAAGATGGCTGAGCTCTCTCTCATCACCCTTGACTGTTTATAAAGCTTCACCCTAGTTACATATCTCACTGTCCACTGCATTAACCATGCTACTGCAGCCACTGCTACCAAGCCTATAGGAATGGCCCACCAGGTTAACATTTCCTCAGCCCACATTCTCCCCTCACCCCACTTTATTTTGGTTGTTGTTCTCTTTCCCCATATCAAGGATATCATCAATGCCCTTCCAAAACTCATTCTCAGCTTCATCATATCCTGCTGGGCTATGCCAATTGTAAGTCAAATTCACTGCTGGGAGGTGCAGGTGACATCCAATTCCCTCCTCCCAAGGTCCTTGAGACAGCCTGAGGAAAAAATTCTCCAAACCCGGGTTTGAAGAATTTTTTTTTTCTTTTTTTGAGACAGGGTCTCCCTGTAGCCCCAGCTGTCCAGGAACTCACTATGAGAGTTTATTGGACTTGTTAACTGAGCTTAGGGTGGAGGTTTACTTACAGACAAGCAGGCACCCCCCGCCCCATTCACAGCTGATACTGAAAGTTCATACCCAGAGATAAATCCTGTGGTTCCGGACAGCCTTACAAAATAGCGAGGGGACAGCCTCATGGTTTTCCCAGCTTTTATACCCTTAGTCCCTCCCCTGCAAGCAGCTATAGTCAACCGATTGGCTGGAAAAGGGAAGGGGGGTGGTTTCTCTGTAGAGCGTGGGAAGGAGGCGGGTCCATGGCTTCTTATCACAGGATCAGAGGAACATCTACTGGGTCACAGTAGGCAAACATGACAGTGCTTAAGGTAAATTTGTGTTTTAAAGTTGGTTGTTAGTCTAGTTGTCTGATTTAGAAAAACTACATTATAATTATAATTTATCACATGTAATCTCGAATCAAGCATTCATAATTTAGAGAATGTAGAACATAGAAAACAACACCAAAAAAACTTGAAAAATATATCAGAACGCTTTCTGTCTTTAATTATGTACGCCATTTTAGCTGCAAAATGAATTCCAATGCAGCATGATAAGACAGAAGCAAAAGAAGGAGACAAACATGCAGCAAGGAGATTTGAGGAAGGAAAAGATATTCCTTAAAAAAAAAAAAAAACAGGCAGGGCTGGAAACATGGCTCAGCAGTTAAGAGCACTGACTGCTCTTGCAATGGACCAAGGTTCAATTCCCAACATGCACATCATGGCTAATAACCACCTGTAATTACAGTTCCAGGGAATATGATACCCTCTTCTGACCTCTGTGGGTATTGCATAACACAGATGTACTTACATGCATGCAGACAATACACTCATATACATAACATAAAAACAACAGGGCCTCGTTGCTCTGACCACTCTCATCAGTGTCCACAGCACTGCCTCTTCCTTTCCTGTAGAATGATGCAGTGGCCAAAAATTCACCAGCTCTATTCTCAAGATCCATGCCAGAGAGATTTTTTACTCTCATGAAAATCCCACTACTGAGGTTGATCTCTACACTTCAAAACGTCTGTGCCCAGTGGTGCCGCAATTGATATCTACGAGGACCTGGAACTCTGGGATAATGGTAAGGAGTGCTACATAGGGAAGGGTGTCTCAAAGGCTGCTGAACACAATAAAACTATTGCACCTGCTCTGGTTAGCAAGAAACCAAATGTCATAGGAGATTGACAAACTGATGATTGAAATGGACGGGACTGAAAATAAGTCTAAGTTTGGTGAGAATGCCATCCTGGGAGTATCCCTAGCTGTCTGCAATGCTGGTGCTGTAGAAAGTGGTGTTCCCCTGTACCAACCTGGCTTTAACATGATCAACAGTGGTTCTCATGCTGGCAAAAAGTGGCCTTACAGTTCACGATCCTCCTTCTTGTAGGTGCTTCCAGCTTTAGGAAGCCAGGCACATTGGAACAGAGGTTTACCACAACCTGAAGAATGTCATCAGGAGAAATATGGGAAAGATGCCACCAATGTGGGTGACAAAGGCAGGTTTGCTCCCAGCATCCTGGAGAAAAAAGAAGCCCTGGAGCTGCTGAAGAACGCACTTGGGAAGGCCGGCTACACTGACAAGGTTGTCTTTGGCATGGTTGTAGCTGCCTCCAAGTTCCTTAGGTCTGACAAATACAACCTGAACTTCAAGTGTCCTGATGATGCCAGCAGGTACATCACGCCTGACCAGATGGCTGGCCTGTCTCCTTCATCCGAGACTATCCAGTGGTGTCCATCAAGGACCCCTTTGACAAGGATGACTGGGAAGCTTGGCAGAAATTCAGAGCTAGTGCAAGCATCCAGATCATTGGGAGCAATCTCACAGTGACCAACCCAAGGCGGATTGCCAAGGCCATGGGCAAGAAGTCCTGTAGCTGCCTCCTGCTCAAAGTGAACCAGATTGGCTCTGTGACTGTGTCTCTGCAGTCATACAAGCTGGCCCAGGCTAATGGTTGGGACATTGGAGGATACCTTCATTGCTGACCTGGTGGTGGGAGTCTGCACTGGGCAGATTAAGACTGGTGTGCCTTCGCAATCTGACCCCAGCTCCATATTCATGTGACTGATCCAAATCATTGTCACCTCACTTCCCACCTAGTGTCTGGAGCCCTCATATCTCCAATGTAATCTCTAAGGTGGCCACTGGCAAGATTCCCAGTGGTTCTAAATAAGCCTCAGTGACTCAAAAAAAAAAAAAAAAAAAAAAAAGATAAAAACAATAAACAAAATATTTTAAAAAAGTCTTGGAGATGCAGGGCAGAAAAATCTGGCATGGAGAGCTCACATGTTCAGCCTCAGCAGCTGCCCAAGACAGGCACCTTTCTTATCTAAGTTAGTTTCCTCTACTGCTTTTAGCCCCTGAGGTAGGGAGCTTTGTGGAAGGAAAAAGAATTATGCAGAAAAGGTATATGAGGATCAGTAAGAGGTGATTTCATTGGAAGTTTGACCTTTTTCTCTAGAAAAGCCTCTATATCTGCTTCAATTTAGTTCCAATGATTTAAATGCTTCCATTGAACTGTTTCTAAATAGTAGCTTAATCAATCACCCATTTTTTTCCCAAGGTTATCTATCAAGTGTCCCATGGTTGGTATACAAGTTCATAAATTTGCTTTGATGCCACTTTAGATTCAATTCCTTTAAGCAAATTCACTAATTACTGTGCATGTGAATGAGAGATCCCCATAGTGAAAACAGGAAAGTGAAATGAAAGTGAAAGTTCAGAGCACAATTCCTTATAGTTCTGATCTGATAAAGAAAGAGACAAGAAAAACTGAATAAATTATTAAAGTACACTGGTGTGAACTATCAAGAAAGGCTTGTGTTTGTTTTCATATCACTTCCCCTTGTGTATGACTAGGAATGCCTAAATCCAGTAATTCCCTTTTTTTCTCCAAACTTCTCCTGGCAATGATACGAGTTAGTGCTCCAGCATAATCTATCAAGGAAAGCCTTATACTCATTGTAATACAACTTGTGTAAGACTAGGACATCTGATAATCCCCTTTTCCTGAGGACTTCTCTAGACACCCATCTGTGAATTCAGAGAAGAAAACCTCTTCTTCACAGAAAGCACCAAAATATGGCATTATGCCACATTATAGTCATGTTTTTAAAAAGACAGCCTGAAGACTGGAGCAATGGCTCAGTGGTTATTAGCAGTGACTGCTCTTGCAGAGGCCCTGGGTTTGATTTCCAGATCCCACATGGTGGCTAACAACTGTCTATAACTCCAGTTCCAGGGGATCTGATGACTTCTTCTGACCTGCACGTGCACTGCACAACACAGGTACACTTACACACATACAGTTAATATGCTCATACACATAAAATAAAAATAATAAATAAAAGACAGCCTGACTCTTAGCATCCAGTCAAGAGAAGACCTGAACAGCTGAGAACCTATTCCTTCAGATTTCTCTAGGAACTGTGATCCCAAGCAAGGACTTTGCTCATTATTGAAACAGTATCCCCAACATGAAATAGGGAAGTAAAAGTCAGATCCATCCTTGTCTTTTCAGAGAAGAATTTTGCCTTTTGATCCCTAGACCTAGAATAACACACACACACACACAACTACAAACAAATGACTCTCAGTATCTCTCACTGTTTACAATAAGAAAAATGCTGTTTGCAACACTTTGATGCTTTGATATGTGAAACATGCATACCCATATTCAAACACTATCTTGGGTACAGGACAAGGAAGGGTCCCAAGGGATTATGGCTACAAGATCAGGTCACAAGAGGAGGACATGGCTCAGTGAGCTTGTTTATATTATATTTAAAATGTTAGGTAAAAGTTATTTTCCAGAATACATCCTTATTGTAAAAGTCATTCCCATAGGTGATTTCTGATATGACAAAACTAACTCCATTTTGTTCTAGCTGACCTGATTTACCCTGTGTTTTTGCCCAGCCATTCCCACTGCAGCTAGCCCAGCAGAACATCTCATGTAGGCAATTACAGGGAGTATATGGTTCTACAATACTTGGAAACTTATGAGTATCCAGGTAGTTCTTCCAAGTAGCACATCCTCCCATCCAGCTATATCCTCATCTCCATGGAGCCCATAGTCTATGCAGTTCTGAGAAAATAGTTTTTTTTTTTTTTCCTAATAGAAACTTTTTGTTAACTAAAAACCACTTTGCTAACCGCCCTGTCCCGGGTTTGGTGTAACTATGATTATTGACTTTGCCCCTGACATGATGTAATTGTGGTTTTCAACTTTATAAACTTCAATCTGCCGCTTCATGGGGTTGAAAGTTCTGTGGGGAGTTAGACCCCTCTCTGACCACTTACTAATAAAGGACTCCTGATTCAACCATCACTATGTGTTGTTCCTTTGACCAGTATTACAGTTCCTCTACTCCGCTCATTTTTCTCTATGTTCGTTGCCACTATCTTCATCAAAACCTCATTTTTCTTTCTACCTTTCTTTCACTTTGATTTTTCTGGGTGTTCTCTACCTTTCCCCCACCTTCCATACAGGAAACAAAGTAATCTTTCTTTTAACTTAATTCTGATTTTATTTCCTCTTGTAGGCATCAGTCACTTCTTATTGTTCTTTATATATTTCTAAAATTGAGACTTGAGGGATGGCTCAGTGATTAAGAACACTGCTCTTGCAAGGACCTGGGTTTGATTCCCAGCACCCACATGGCAGCTAACTATCCATAACTCCAGTTCCAGGGGATCCAAGACCTGCTTCTGACCTTCGTGGGAATTGCATGACACAGGTACACTTACACACATGCATGCAATACACTCATAGACATAAAATAATAAAAATAAAACAAATAAAATATTTTAAAATCCTATCAGAAATCACAAGACACTCCATGTAATTTCTGTATATTACTCTAGCCATTATACTAAAGCCATAATCTTACAAGGCCTGCCTTTTTTTCTGTTCCTCAAATAATCTATTTCATGGCACTTCAATTACATCTTCTTCCCCTTTATCACTTAGAAATGTTCCATTCATTTTCAAGTGCCAGTTTCCACACTCCTATTTCACATGAATTTTCATAAATATCTCATAAATTGGCTCTTTATTTTATATCCCTTACCCTTTTAATACTCAATTGTACCTCTTCAAGATTGTAATATTTATAATGACAAGGACAAATCTATCAGCAGCAAAATACAACCTTCATATTAAACTGTGGTAGTTCATTCAACTTACACTGCTTCCACGCTATAAGAAACTCTGGTCAGTAAATACAGTAACAAACTTCAAACAGGTGGCTGGCTTGAGAATTTATTTCATCCAGTAACCTTGGTACATAGACAAGTCCTAATTTCCCTTAGTTCCAGACCCATATGTTCAGCGGGCTGTTTCCTGGGTATCTATAATTGAATGTCAAGATACTTTTAAAGGCTCTTAGAAAGAGTTAGCAGGGACAAGTTCCTTGGGCTCATACTTAAGAGGTCATACATACAAAAATTCACCAAAAGTAAATTAAAAAGAACATGAGTATCTCTATACTCAAATTTGGGTCTCTACACAGCCAGAACACCTCATAATTTTGAACTTGTATTTAATATCAATATTGTTCAGGAATACAGTTCTCTGGATCTCCTGACTCCAGTTCCTGAAACAAAATGTGCCTATAGCCAGTGCAACAGTGGCTTGAGGATTTTGCTGTTTCTGACATCTAAGGGAAATCACTTCTGAAGGTGGGTCCAGTGTTCAACTGTGATAGACAGATCCTTGATGATAGAAAGAACAAACTGATATTTTTCAAATCTTCCTTTAAAGCAGGATTGCAAGCTGTTCTTTCTAAAACTATTCACCAAAAATGCTAATTTGATAATTTGTCAATGCCAATTTGTCCCCATCTTTTGATTTGTCACTTTGGAAGTTTAGCAGATTATTCACAAAAGTTTTACATGTGAAACAGACAGAAACCTTAGTCAGACTAAATTACTTGTAGGGAGATCATTCCTGATCCACTGTGATTAGTCCTGTAGTCTTCTGTCACTCTTTGTCATTTTCTGGCTTTTGCAACAGTAATGCTTGTCTCACAGAATAAGTTTGAGAGAACTCTGTCCTCTTTAACTTTTTGGAATAATTTAATAATTGGTTTCAGTTTATTTTTTATTTTAATAGAAGTTTGAGGCATGCAGGGTTCATTTGAATAGGTATGACCTGACTGCATGGAACCCCTAGATATGGTTTGTATATAAAATGTACCTGCCAGTTTAGGTGTTGAAGACTTGGTCCCCACATGATGGTATTATTGACACAGCAATGGTGCCGAAAAACCATGGACTAAATCCATGAAACAAAATAAACTTTTCCTCTTAAAAAAATATAGAAGTTTGATGCCACTATTTTTTTATTTACTATTGGTGGAAAAACTTCAAAGTGTTGTTATGAAATTATTTCCACTAAATCCTGTCTTAAGAATGTGGAATGACTATCATTTTTCAATATGTCCACTTCCCCAGTAAGAACTACTCACAGCAGCTTATAAGATGTTCCAAAAGTCTTATGGAACGTTTATCATTGTCTTATTCTTTCCCTCTCATTGTCACTTGGGGACGACTTTCTTTCAAAGTATGAGATGCAATTTAGTTTTATTCTATTGAGTTCATATTAAAGCAACTCCTGCCTTGACGATATCATAAAATGTGTATAGTTCAGCTTCTTAATGTGCCAGCTAATGCCATCTAGATTAGCTGTGATATTTAAGAAAAGTCATTCAAAATCATTGATAAATTGTTTTACTATGTCATAAACTACATATAAATTTCATAGTTTGACAGTGGCATACAAAAGAATATGAAAAAGTGCCTTACTATCTCTGATGAAAGTATTGACTAGGTAGAAATTTAAATACAATATAAGGTCAGGCTAGCTTACATTTTAGAAATGTAAGATCTATTGACATTTTCAAAAAGTATTAATTATGTCTTTCTTGTAATTTATTAATAAATTTCAAGAGAAATATTGGCAATTTGTGTTCAGTGCAAACAACAATATTTCCTATAAAATATGAATATATCTTTGGAGGAATTCTACCTCTGAGATTTCTCCATATTTTTTATAATGAATGATATCTTTTTTGGCCCAATAGTTAGGAAAACAAAAACTTTGGTTTGTAATGAACACCCATGCTAAGAAACACCATATGCCACAGGGATAAATTATGAATAATATGTTATTTTTTGCCTCCTTAAGGTAAGAATAGGATAAAAGAAGATATCCAAAATGATTGCTCAGATCAATGTTTTTCTATTTTCTTTTCAGATGTATTTTCTTTCACAACTGAGATTGATTCCAAGTTTCCTTTACTCTCTTATAAGGACTTTTCAAATGTTTGCTTTGTCGTTGTGTATTTAATTTTATTGCAGATAATTTAAACATTCATACAATAAATTAGAATTACAAATCCCCCACAGACTAATTGGTAAAATAAGCTATATTCTACTGTTCTTCCTTTAGCCAAGGAAGATTGCCATATTAGATGGCAATCTGAACAGTGATGGAGGTGTTTGTGCTGATGATAGCGGGAAGTTTTAAAATTTGCATTGAACTGAACAAATCTTAGGTGCATTATTTGGTAGTAGATGCCCCCTGAGGAGCCCTTCTCCATCATTTATCTGTCTTTATAGAAGGTTCCCTTCACCTCTAAATAGGCTATCAAGCTCTGAGAAGCCACCAATCTTTAACTGCTCTAAACTAAGTTATTATCACCATTTCTGGAACTTCATATAGATGGAATTACTACATATGTATTATTTTTTTCTAGCTCTTTTTTCTCATCATTGTGATGGTGAGATTCATGTATACTGATGTAATAATTCCTTGTTATTGCTGACTAGTATCCAATTTCATAAACTCTGAAAAATACTTTTTTCTTTACTGGAGGGTATTTGGGGTACATCCAGTTTAAGGCTGTATATAAAACTGCTATGAACATTACTCAACAAGACTCTTTAATAGGTACATATATCTACTTCTCTTGGATAGACACCTTCAAGAATAACTGTTGGATAAAAAAGTAGTTGTATATTCGTGTATGTTGGGGGATGGGATTCGTGTACATGCGTAGGTAAACATGAATATGTGTGTGCACATGCAAGGGCTAGGAGTCAAGTTCCACGTGTCTCCTTCAATCACTCTCACCTTGTTTTTTCAGACAAGGTCTCTCACTGAACTTTCTCATTCCACTAAGCTGGTTGGCCAGCAAACCCCAGGAGATCCCCTGCCTCCACCTCCTCAGCACGGGGACTGCAGTTCATACCACCATGCCTGACTCATTTATGTGGGTTCTGGAAGATTAAATCGGATCTTCATGCTTGCACAGCAAGGACCATACTGACCAGTTGGTCTGTATTTCCACTCATGAAAGTAGCAAATCTTCTTTGAAAGTAATTATATCATACAACTTTTAATGCATGAAACACTGATTTCTTCACATTTGCACCATAATTCAGTGTTATCAGGGTTTTGACTTTTGTCTTTTTGATAGGTCTGTAATGTTTTTTCATTATTTAAATTTGAATTTTCTTTCTGACTAATGATAGGTAATTTTTATGAGCTTTTGAAGGTTCATTTTTATTTTATAAAAAATTTCATTCAATTAAAAACATCTTTAATATACACATTCTGAATACCAGGTTTCTGCATGATAATTTCTAAGCATTTTCTTAACGTGTTATTCTCATTGTTTTTAATGGTGTCTTTTGTAGCAGATATCTTAAACTTTAAAATTTTTAACACATTCTAATTTTTTATTTTTAAATTTTATTTAAATTATTTAAATTCCTATTTAAGAAATATTTATGAGTCACAAAAAAGTGAAAAATATATCCCATATTTCTGCCTAAAAACCTTATAAAAACTTACAGTGTTT
>NW_008337147.1:8125050-8142648 GCF_000622305.1 Nannospalax galili
AAAAAAAAAAAAAACAGCTCTTGTAATTACGTATATCTCATTACAAACTACTTTTTTTTACTGAACTAGATGCATAAGTTTAGTATTTAGTATAGTTATGTACAGCAATGGTATGCTAGCATTTTTTATTACAATAATGAGCAATTGTTAGTAGAAGTTAATAGAAATAGTTGTAGCTGTGCCCGTTTAGACAACTTCTTCATCTCCTATCTACACCGCAGGTGGGGACTGGCCATGTGGATGCTTCTTTGAGCGTGTCTGTCCTCTGATGTTCAGTAGAGTTTGGCAAGGAATCTGGAGGACAGCAGAGTGAGAGGCCAGGGTGCTTTTCCCCTGGCTGAGCTGACTCCTCCCTTCCTGAGGACTGCAGAAACCTGGCAGGTGCTCTCTCCTAACTGGTTCTGGTGTCTACACTCTCATTTCACCTTTCCCTGCAGTTACTATCACTTATGCATTCCCTCTCGCTGCCTTTACTAAACTTTGTGCCCCCAACTTTGGTCAGTTGTTAAACTCTTTTAAGGTCTCCTTGGTATTTCCAATTGGAGGGCACTTGTTTCTTCTGGAGTGCCTGACTGCTTTCTCTTCAATGCATGTTTGATCTTCACTGCTTTATACACACTTTTTCATACATCCATACACCTATATACCACTAGTATGAAATGTACTAGTCAAACTTAAATTTAAATTTAAACTACTTTTTACATATCCTAGAGGAGAATACTCACCATGTACACATGGCTATGCAGTTGTTGAAGCTCTTAAGTGACTTAAATGTGTGTCTTCTTTGCATGGAACTGTTTTGGTGACTTTATCAACAAGCAGTTGATCATAAAATAATATTTCTTCCTCTGTGATTTCTATTCTAACCATTGATAAATTTGTTATCATCGTGCAGATGCTATACTCTTTTGTTTAATATATTTATAGTGCAAACTCCATGGTGTTTGAGATATATTTATATTCTTTTTTAATATTTTATTTATTGTTTTTATTTGATGTGTATGAGTGTTTTGCCTGCATGAATGTGAGTGCACCCATGTCGTGCAATGCCTGCAGAGGACAGAAGAGGGTGTCTGATCCCCTGGAACTGGCGTTACAGACGATTGTTAGCCGCGGTGTGGGTGTGCTAGGAATTGAACCTGGGTCTTCAGCAAGAGCAGTCAGGGCTCTTAACTGCTGAGCCCCCTATTAAGACATTTTTAATATGCAGTATTATTAACTAGTTCTCATGCAATATATTTGATATCTAGATTCATTCTATGTTAAGTGCAAGTTTATATCTTCTGACTTATATTTCCCTAAGAATCAATAAAAGAAGGGAGAGTCTCTTTAAATTACAAGAAAAGTGAATATCCATAAGCAAAGGAGTAAAAGTGGACACTTACCTTTCATCACACACAAAAATTATTTTAAAAACATCAATGATCTAAAAATGAATCATGAAATGGTAAAACTCTTAGATAGAAATTGTATCACAATTTCCTCCAAATTGAAATATCCTGTCCCCAAGAGGAAATGAGGTTCTTTACGACTCAGAGAGTAAACAAGTCACAAGTCCCTGAAATTTACCGGATTCACAAAGCTCTTCCCTCCCTCAAAGTGATAGCAACAATAAGGACTGCTGAAGCGAGTCTCTGAGCTGCTGAGCTGCATGCACATTGTATAGAGAGCTCCAAGGCTCCAGCTTCCTTGCATCATCATGCTGGGGTGGACTTTCAGGGGTGTAGCTGCCTTTGTGTCATCCATGCTGTCTGTAATACTACACTCACACTTCAATAGATATAGGGAATAAACTCCTCAGTATTGGACTCGGCAACAGTTCAATTGTATATTACACCAAAGGCCAAGGTAGTAAAAGCAAAATTAAAAGGACTCATGTGCCGAGTCCACCAGCCCCAGGATAGTGCCTCAGTGGACTATGGCAACTACTTGATGTTCCTAACAATGTATTTGGAAAGGACCATGATTTATGACTTTCTTTCATTCTGTGACTATAATAGCTCATGTATAGTTGATCTACTTTAAGGGAGTGACTCTAGATAAGCTAACTAGACTCCAGTGGATGAACTTGCACTGCAGGACATCTGGGTACACTAACTTGACTGGATAGGCCTTAACATATATAACAGAATGCATGAAATCCTGCGGGGAGGGGACATGGGGGTTGCAGATGGGGGAGGGAGTAAAAAGATGATTAAGATGTTGTTGATGGCAATTCTCCCCCAGGAGCCTGCACAGCACCTTCCAGCACTCTGAAAGCTCAACATCAGAGAGGAAGCTTCCAGCTCAGTTCCAGCTTGAATTCTTCATGTCCTGCAATGAAAGCTTGTGGTGTCCTCATTAATAATAGTGTCTTGCTGTCTAGTTCTTGTGAATATCACGAGCAGTAGCAATATCTTGTATTATTTTGGAGGCCTCTGGGGCCTCCCTAACTGAAAACATGGGGAGGTAGCCCACTCCTGGCACTGGAGTTTTCATTTAATAACCTATGACTAGAGTTTGATGGATAACTCAGTAGCTCAGAGTGCTTGCTGTTCTTCCAGAAGACCGAAGTTTGGCTTCAAGCATCCATGTCAGACAGTTTACAACTGTCCATAACTCTAGCTCCCGGAGATCTGATGCCCTTTATTAGACTCTGAGGGCATCCACAACACACGTGATATAACGCATGTGTGTACGGCACAGACATACATACACATGAGTAAAAATAAAAATAAATCTTTGAAAAGATTAAAAGAAAGATGTTTCATATAAAGAGCACAAAAATTCAATTAAAAATATACAAAAAAAAAAAAAAGTTCACGTAACCCCGCCAACATTGAGATATGTTATTTGGGGAAACCTGAATGCGTGTTTCTGGATCAAGCTGGAGAAAGTGATTTGCTAGGAAAGTGATTCTCTTTGAGGGCTATAGCAGGTTCTTCTGCTGGGAGTCTTTTCTATTTTATGATTTATGGACATATGAGCTGCCATTGCCCTTACTACCATGTCCATGGGTGTATAGTGGCACAAATATTTGGGGGATAACCAACTACTTTCTGATTTAAGGCATGCTCCACAGGTAGAAACACGTTCCTGGTACAGCATCTGGACAAAAACCTATGGTTGGGGAACTCACAGGCTCCAGGAATGAACCTACTACTATTATTTTGCTAAAAATGACATAGTATCAAGCTGCCCTCTAAATTTATACCTCTCTACCTGTAGACCAGTGCTACTCTCAGACCTTATCAGAGAAGGATTTTTTGTGCAGTGGGTAGAGGTCAACACAAAAACTTACAAGTCGTCAAAGTACAGAGCGTGTCCATGAAGTGCTCAGTCACAAATGAGGCATCCATGTCATATCCCCTCCTGAAGGCTTGAACCGTCATGGGAATGGAGACAGAAAGATTGTAAGAGCCAGAGGTCAGGAAGGATGAGAGCAAAATAGTACCTTCTAGACGTAAAAAGATGTCTGTGCTCATGAACTCATAGTATCTGTGGTTGCTTGTGAAAGACTTATACAAAGTCAAGCCAGTAATAGTCTAGTATGGAGTGGGAAGGGGTTCATGAACTAACCCTGATGAGGAGCTATGGAAGGCTTATGGCTTCTAGGGGAGAGTCAGTTTTCTCTAAGTTTGTGGCTACAGTTCAACCATGTTCCAGTGGATGGCTCCACACCCATGGATAGCACAAAATGGAGTCTATGGGTTAATTTTTTTAAAGAGGATGCCAAGTTGAAGAGGATAGGGAGATGGGGGTTGATCTGGGAGCAATTAAGAAGAGTAAATTGGGAGCCAATCAAAATAAATCATATAAAATTATCAAAGAATTGACAAATTAAGAAAAAATGAAAATTTAAAAGAAAAAAAACTAAACATTTGGTTGTGTAGTTTTTTCTCTTCCTTTTTCTTTTATGTTCCTATTGATTTCTAATCGTAACCTGAAAGAAATTTTCATAGTTTTGTCTACTAACAATGGTACTTCCTGTCACTTATTTTTTTCTTAAATGACAGGGATTTATTTTCTCATAGTTCTAGAGGCTGAGACATCGAAGATCAAGGTCTCAGCTCAATTGTTTCTTAGCAAAGGCCTCTTGCTGTTTTCAAGATGACCTCCTTTTGCTGCACCTTACATGGCTGAGACACAACTCTGATGTTTTCTTTTCCTACAAGTGCACCAACTGGTTTGGACCAGGGGCCCACCTTATATTTTATTTGGTGAACTTTCTTGCTTGTCACTTTTGTATCCATTTTGTTAACTGATACTTCTCACAATTGCAAGCTGTGTTGTCCTATTTTTCTTACATCTAGAGATTTCATTTCTTCCATGATAATTACTATTAATTTTTTTAACTATTTGTCTTTAAAGAATGTCAGGCTAGGGATATTATATCATGATAGGGTACTTGTTTACTATGTATGAGGCCTTGGGTTTCATATTAAGTGGAAAAAATATATAGAAAAAAACAGAGTGTTGCATTTTGTTTGGTCACTTACAAAGCCACTTTAATTTTCTGAGGTTGATTTCTATGCTTTTTAAAATTGAGTCTATATTAGCCTTTAAATTAGTTTGATCTCATGATTAATCCCCAGGCCAGCTTCTTGCTGTATCTGTGCAGTCACACAGGACCCCAGATTCAGAAGATCGCCAAGCTCACCTTGATGCTCTGCTTTCATTTTCTTGGCATTGTAAGTAATTATATCACTGAAATTGTTACTTACTACCCTGTGACTGAAGCTGGTTGTTCTGGATGGTTTTTCAGGTGTTTGTTGTTGTTGCTGTTTACAATGTTTATAGGGCTTTCCAGAAAACAGAACTAATAGGATATATAGAGATGGAAATATAAAGATTTCTTATAAAAGACTAGCTCATGTAATTAAAAAGGTTGAGAAATTATACTGTTGCCTGTAACTTAGAGATTCAGATAAATGAGAAGTCTAATTTAGTCAAAGTGTAGTGAGCTTTGAACTAGAAGAGCACATGGTATGAGTTCCAGTCCTAGTCTAAAGCCTTGAGAACTAGCAGAGCCAGGGTTTTGTGGCATAAGATGAATGTCCCAGCTGAAGAGGAAAGAGAAAATCCCCCTTTCTACTTGGTACCTCAGTGGATTGTATGATAGCCACATGGTGGTGAGTGAATTGTCTTTGCTTATTCTACTGATCCAAATGCTAATGTCATCCAGAAAAGTTTTCTAAAACACACCCAAAAAGTATTTTGCCAACTGCCTGGATGTCTTTAACAGATTCAAGATGATATTTTTAAAATATTTTATTATTTTTATTTTTGTGTACGAATGTACTGCCTGTACATATTTAAGTGCACCTGTGTCACACAATGCCTATGGAGATCAAAAGAGAGCATCAGATTGCCTGGAACTGGAGTTATGGACGGTTGTTAGCCGCCATATAGGTGCTGGGAATTGAACCTGGGTCTTCTGTGAGAGCACCCAGTGCTCTTAATCACTAAGCCATCTCTCCAGAGCCTCAATATATTTTTAATAAAGCTAACCATTAGTGTCCTATAAAAAGTCCTCTAACCTCACTGTAAGAAAATCACTACTATGCCTTAAACTTACTGAATATTATTTCTGAATTGCAATTGTACATTTAAAAATTAGGAAATATCTTGTCTAATTTTAAATTACTGCTTAATTTGTGTACTGAAAATTTCTGTTTTCTTTCATCTTAAATTATTAGTGGCACTTCTTGATTTCTTTGATGCAATATATAACAAACAGATTTAGATTTTTAAATTATAGACAATATTTGATGCTCATTGTAAGGAAAATAGATGTTCACAATTATAAGCAAATGCAAATATTCATAATCTTTTGAGAGATATTATAAGATATTTTCAGAATTCTGAAATTCCTTTTTTGTACAATTACTTTCCTTTGAGGCTCTGCATAGATCTTAGGTGATAATAGGGAAGGGTGAACTGATTAACAGTATTTTATTTATACAAGTTAAAACCAAAATGGGTTTAATGATACTAAAATTATAATAGATTTGGTGTATCTAAGCCACATTATAGTTACACCTAAATAAAGAAGCAGCCTGACTCCTAGTATTAATTTTCAGGCCCCCAACTTTGGACTCCAACTCTAAGAGTCACCTGTTCCATTAGATGTCTCGTGGAACTGTGTGCTCTTTAGCTTCCCCTCATACTTTTATTAAAGAAGTCTTTCCAGCATCAACTGGGGAAGTAGAAGCTAAGATCGACTCCTATTTCATCAGAGAATTATGGCCTTTGATCCGTAGGCCTAAATAACACACACACACACACACACACACACACACACACACACACACACATACACACACACACACACACATACTTGCAGGTGGACTTCTCAATTCTTCTCATTGTTTGTGATGAAAAAAACAAAAACATACTGTTTGCAGCACTTTGAGAGGCTAATCAAGCAACTCACATTAATTCACTACCTTGGGTGGAAGGCAAGGTGGGTCCTAAGGGATTAAAGCCAGGTGTCCAGGTCACAAGAGGAGTACATGGTTCAGTGAGTTTGTTTACATTATAAGGAGTTGTAGGGAGCCCCTGAGCCCTTCTATAGCAAGACCTGATTCCTGGCAAAGCTGTTTTCCAGACATCAAGTCTGACCTGGTTTTAGATTAACCAGTTGGCCATACTTGAAAGCCTTGCAAAACATGTTATTCTAACCCAAGCACTTACCACTTGAGAGACTCCCTCATTTCTCATGGAACTGCCTAGAAAACTTCTTTGTATCACCTTGTAATCATGCAGGTGTAACCTTATAATTGATTTATAACTTGCTATAGAATTGTGGGGTTACTATTACTCTGTGATCATGTGGTGTGGTGTAACTATGAAAATTGCCCTGTCAATAGATTTGCTCCTGCCTCAATAGAATTATTCCTGCCAACTTCCCCTTCTCTCTCTATAAAAACTGTACTTTCTCCATCAATAAATGAGACTTGATCAGAAAGCCTGTCTTGTCTCTGTTCTTTGTGTCTCTTGCCCCTTTCATCCCCGCTCCTCATTCCAGGTACCCACGTTGAAAGTCCCCCCCGGGGGGGGGGGGACAGGAGTGACCTTTGTGGCTGCAAGGTTAAGTGAAAGTCATTAGTTCAGATTATGTTCCTATTATAAAAGTCATTACCACACATATGAACTAATTCCAGTTTAATTTATGGTCTTTCTTACAGCAATGCTACTTTCATGAGATAGAGACCATCCTACAAAGTTGAAATGGACCACACAGAATACAACTTGTGTTCTTTCACTGGAATTAATTAATTGTTCATCATGTTCTTCATTCATTTCAACTGTATATTCTCCAAGAAAAACTCTCATTCCAATTAGGTATCAGTGTGGGGGTGGGGAGAAGAAGAGAGAGAGACTATACATGGTTTATTTATTAAATTTAATATACTTTCTATCTGTAGGTAGAGTCTCTTCTTTGTCCTTAAAATTATCTGTTTCTTCTCAGTTTCAAGATGAGGCCAGCCACACATACCAAAATTATTGGTTTTCTTCTTAGTACTTTTTGGCACAATCCTATAAATTTTTAAGTGGTATTGCCCTTGCCATTTCTATATTTTTTAAAATATTTTATTTATTATTTTTATTTTATGTGTATGAGTTTATTGCTTGCAAGTAAGTAGGTACACCCATGTCATACAATGCCCATAGAGGTCAGAAGGTGATGTTGGATCCCCTGGAACTAGAGTTATGGGCAGTTGTTAGCTGCCATGAGGGTGTTGGGAATTGAACCAGGTTTTCTTCAAGAGCAGTCAGTGCTCTTAACTGCTGAGTCATCTCTCCAGCCTCAACCATTTCTATATTATTTAATTTCATAAACTTATTTTATTTCATCCTTTTTGGTTTTTCTCTACTCCATATGTAAAGTCTTTAATTTCGGAATTTTTCTGTCAACATTTTCCAAAAGGTTTTCTGTTTTATACTCCTGAAATAACTCACACTTAAATTCACAAGTATCACAAGAAAAGTAGGGGTTTCCCCAATATTTTTATGGTAATAATTATATTTCATTAGTTCTGCTTTCAGATTAATTTCTTTTTTAACATTTGCTTTTTAAATTACATATATGCTTGTATGTCTGTGTGAGGATAGTTGCCCACGGAGGCCAGAAAAGAGCACCAGATCCCCTGGAACTAGTGTTACAGGTGGATATGAGTCAACGTATGTGGTACTAGGAACTAAATATGGTCCTTTGTAAGAGCAATACATGTTCTTAATTGCTGAGCCATCCTCCAGATCCTCAAATAAATTTCTTATGTCTATATTTGCTTGATTATTGCTTTTTTTCTAATCTAGAATAGAATAATTTTGTTTTATCCATTTATTGAAGGTTAAACATGGTGGTGCCTGCCTTTCTCCCCATCACTCAGGAGGAAAAGACAGGCAGATTTCTGTGAGACCAAGACCAGCCTGGTTAGCAAGTTCCAGGCTAACTGGGACTACAAAGGAGATCCTGTCTCAACACACACACACACACACACACACACACACACACATCAACAACAACAATAACAACACAAAAAGACAGTTATTGAAGCCTATGATCCTAAATTCTTACCTATACTAAATACATTTATAATTATAATGTATTTTACTTTTGTGATATTTTTTAAGTTATGAATTTCTTGCAATTCTTCCAAATCCTAATATAGCTTTGAGCACCTTAAAGTTTTTAACACATAATTTCTTCCAAAGTCACTTATAAAAGAACACAGTGAAGTTATTTTGCTAAATGCCATATAGCTAGCTCATGAAAAGTTTTTGGATTTCTCAGTCTTTGTATTTTCCACTAAACTGCAAAGTGCTTTAGTCTTATATACAGTAACTATTCTTTGCTGTTATGCTATGCCTGGCATTACTTTTTGTAATTAAATACCTATTTTATTAATTTTTTGTCTCAAATATCAACATTAAGTTTATTATTATGAGATAACTGTGTAAATAGTTTTACCTTTAAAAAGATATTTTCCAACAACCTCATTCCCACCCCCAGCTCCCCCAGCCCATCTCTCCTCCTAGCATGGGCACTGGCCCATTTCTTCTCTTGGTACCCCAGACCTCGGGACCACCCTCTAGGCCCAGACTCCCCACTTTTTCCTGATTCTTTGCACCCAGACCAACCTAGGTTCTAGATATAGTCCCCTGGAGTCTTCAAGGCCTGTTCCCTCCACCACTTCACCTTTCCATACCTGGGACCAGCCTTTATCCTTGGCCAGCCCAACCCCCAAATTCCTGAGGCCATCATCTTTCCTGGGTAAGTTCAACCATGCTCACTGAACCTTGACTCCTACAATCCCATCCACCCTCCCAACTCCCCCACATCATCTCTCCTCCCAGTGTGGGCACTGGTCCATTTCTTCTCTTGGCACCCCAGACCTCTGGACTACCCTCTTCACCCAGACTCCCCACTGCTTCCTGACCTTTGCACCCAGATCTAGCAATTCTTCAGTCTAGTACCCTGGAGCCCTCAAAACCTGTTCCCTTCCCCACCTCACCCTTGTATACCTGAGGCCAGGCTTCATCCTTGGCTGTCCCACCCCCAACCTGGATTCCAGAGACCAGCCTCCTTCTCTGAAGAGCCTGAGAGCCCTGAATCCTACCTCTACCTAGCAATACTCCCAAATTGTACTGTGCCTGATGACCAGAAAGGATCCATACCTTAAGAGAAAGCCTGAGAGCATCTGATCCTCATCTGATTTGGGCCTTGAACACCTGAGCATCAGGATGAAAGCCATCTGGTCCCTCCAATATAAAATCAAAATAGAGAATCTAAACCCTAGACCAACCAGCTTTTCATGTCCAACAAGTAAACTACAAAGGAACATAAAGTTTACAAACAGAGGCAGTCTTAAGCTCAAAAAAGGAAGGCTTGAGTCTCACACAAGAATCAGAAACTAAAAAAGAAATCCACATGTCAAAGTCACAACAAAAAAATAGTAACATGAAAAACACAAATAATATATCCCCACCAAGTACCAACAGCCTATAGAGGAGTACAATGAGAACCCCCTAGAGATAACACAGGACATGGAATTCAAAATAAAAATTATAAATATGATAAAAGAATTCAGTATATTTTAAGAACACACAAACAAATCAAAAAATTGAAAGAAGATAGGGATGAACTTCTGAATGAATTCAGAAAAGGGTTAAAAATATTGAAGAATACTCAAGCTGAAGTGAAGAAGGAAGAGAAACACTCAGTAAGCCAATTGGAAACAACAGGAGAAAGCCTCACCAATAGGATGAATGAAGTGGAAAACAGAATATCAAGACTGAAGGTAAAGTGGACAAATTAAACCACTCAAGCAAAGTTATGAAAAATTTTTAAAAAACACAAGAATATTGTGTGACACCATAAAAAGACCAAACTTATGAATCATAGACATACAGGAAGGAGAAGAATCTCAGGGTAATGCTATGGACCAAATCTTCAAAAGGATTGCAGAAGAAAATTTCCCAAAATTAAAGAAAGACATGCCCATACAAACACAAGAAGCACATAGAACATCAAATACAAAGGACCAGAAAAGAAACTCCACGGCACATCATAGTAAAAACACTAAATATATAGAACAAAGAGAGAATACTGAAAGCTGCAAAAGAAAAACAAGTCACATATAAAGGAAAACCCATCAGAATCACAGCTGACTTTGCAGTGAAAGCTATGAAAGCCAAAAGAGCCTGAACCAAAAGATTCCCAGTTCTTCATGACCGCAGATGCCAACCCAGATTACCTTACTCATCCAAAATGTTTATTACAGTCAAAAGGAAAAAAAAAACATATCTTCCACAACATAAACAGACTGAAAGAATTCATGTCCTCAAAACCAGCCCCTCAGAGAGTTCTTGAAGCAATACAAAGAGCTGAAGAAAGGAATGACTATACCCAAGAGGTAACAGAAAGAAACTTAATGAAGGTATAACTATGGAAATGCACACATACACCAAGAATGTGAACAGAAATCAAAATGACAGGAATCAATGCACATCTTTCATTAATAACTTTAAATATCAAGGAACTGAACTTCCCAAAGACATAGACTAGTTGAATGGATTAAGAAACAAAAGGCATCTTTTTGTTGTCTACCTGAAACTCATATCACTTTCAAGGAAAGGCACTACCTTAAGGTGAAAGGAAGGAAAAAAATATTCCAGCAAATGATACCTAGAAAAAAGCAGGAGTTGTAATTCTAATATATGACAGTATAGACTTCAAACTAAAATTAATCAGGAGAGATAAAGAGGACAATGTCATTCTGATCAAAGGAACAATTGACCAAGAAAATACTACAGTCATGAATATATATTCACCAAACTCTGGTGCACCCGACTACATGAAAACAGTACTACAGACCCAGATTAATTCCAACTCATTAAGAGTAGGAGAATTCAATACCCCATTGTCTCCATTAGGTAGGTCAACAGGACAGAGAATTAACAGAGTGACATCTGAATTAAACAATACCATACATCAAATGGGCCTAACACACATCTATTGAACATTCCATTTAAGCACCAAAGAATATACTTTCTATTTGGCATTCCATGGAACTTTTTCCAAAATCAACAAAATACTGTGGCACAAAACAGCCTCAATAAATACGAAAAGATTGCAATAACTCCATGCATTCGAACAGACCACAATGCAATAAAGCTTAAAATCAACACTGGATGAAACCCTACAAACTACATGAACACATGGAGATTAAACAACACACTCCTGAATGATGAATGGGTCAAAGAAGAAATTAAGAAAGAAATAAAAGTATTCCTGGAACTAAATGAAAAGGACAATACAACACACAGACACACAGCCTCTGGGACATGTTGAAAGCAGTCCTTAGAGGGAAGTTTATAGCTCTAAGTGCCTACATTAAAAAATTGGAAAGAGCCCAAATAAATGACCTAACACTGCAACTCAAGGCATTGGAAAGGCAAGAACAAATGAAATCCAAACCCAGCAGACAAGAAGAAATAACAAAAATCAGAGCAGAAATTCATGAAATAGAAACAAAGAAAACAATATAAAGAATCAATGAATCCAGGAGCTGGTCTTTGAAAAGATAAACAAATTGACAGACTGTTAGCTGAGCTAACCAAAAGAAGGAGAGTACCTCCAAATCCACAAAATCATAGAGGAAAGGGGAAACACCACAACAGGCAAGAAAAAGATCCAGAACATTATAAGGGAATACTTTAAAAACCTATATACTACTAAATTTGAAAACCTAAAAGAAATGGATGGGTATCTAAAAGCATGGGAATCACAAGAGCTAAACCAAGAAGAGGTCAGCAGCTTAAAACAAATCTATAAAACATAAGGAATTTAAACAGTGATACAAAACTTCCATACCAAGAAAAATCCAGGACCAGATGTATTTACAGCATAATTCTACCAAACATTTAAGAAGATCTATATCCAATACTACTTAATTTATTCGAAAAGATAGAAATGGATAGAGAACTTCCAAATTCCTTCTATGAAGCCATAATCACTCTAATACCAAAACCAGGTAAAGACATAACTATGGGGTTCGCAGGGATCCCGGGGCGCCAGCTGCTAGAGTGGCGCTGGTCCCCTGCACGCACCTGGAAGGCGGCGGGTCCCACGGCGCATCTGCTCTGCGTTGCTGGCGGGCCCCTGCTTCTCCGCTGCTTCTCCGCTGTGGGTCCCTCTGCTACCGGGGCTGGCCCGGTCGAGTTCCGCCCTAATTTCACCCGTGCACTTCCTCGAGATGCGAAATCCACTGGCTGCTAGATTACCTGGGAAGGTGCGGGGCAGCTAAAGCTGGGTTTCCGTGAGTCGATGACAGAAGGATAGCGCCCCAGGGGGAGACTGGATCGTAGGCAGTAAGACACAGGACTTAGCTCTGATCTCAGTGATACAGCTACTTTATTCTCCTGACTCTGCTTGGCTCCAAGTCTTGGTGATCCAGCTCCAATTATTGAGGGAAAACCAGGATATTTTATACTGTGGGGGTAGTGGTAAAAAGCCTTAGCTGATAGGTACTTTGTGGGATGCCCTATTTACATATGGAAGTGGGCTCCTGCCAGGCTGCCAGACTGCCTGAGAATCACACAGGAAAACCTGGCATTTCCAGAGCCAGAGGCCATGTTTCTGTGACGGCTACTTCATAAGACGAGTCAGGAAGATGCCAGGAAAGCACCCTGTTGACAAAAGGAGTCCCTGCATTTGAAGCCGAGCCCATGGGCTATCTGGTCATGAAGAGGCTACTACTTTACACAACAAGGGTCCCCAACACATAACCAAAAAAGAAAACTAAAGACACATATCCTTAATGAACATAGGTGCAAAAATTGTCAACAAATACTTGTAAACTGCATACAGACACACATCATAAAGATCACCCACCATGATCAAGTCAGCTTTATTCCAGAGATACAGGGATAGTTCAATATACATAAGTCAATAAATGTCATAAGTCATATAAATGGACTCAAAGACAAGAACCACATGGTCATCTCAATTGATGCAGAAAAGGCCTTTGACAAAATTCAACATGCATTTATGTTCAAAGTCCTAGAGGGAATTGGGCTGGGGGGAACATATCTCAGCATACTTAAAGCCATATGTAAGAGACCCACAGCCAGCATCATTCTAAATGGAGAAAATCTGGAAACATTCCCATTAAAATCAGGAACCAGACAAGGCTGTCTACTATCTCCACTCCTTTTTAATATAGTGTTTGAAACTCTTGGAAGAGCAATAAGACAAGAGAAGGGAATTAAAGGAGTAATAATTGGAAAAGTAGACATCAAATTATCCCTTTTTTCAGATGATATGATATCTAAAAGATGCCAAAAATTCCACCAGAAAACTCCTAGAAATTGTTAACACTTTTAGTAAAGTGACAGGTTACAAAATTAGCCTAAGGCCTGTAGCCTTTCTATATACCAATAACAAGCAATCAGAGAAAGAGTCCATGGAAACATTTCCTTTCACAATAACCTCAAAATAAAATCTTGGAATAAACCTGACCAAAGACATTAAAGACCTCCAGAATGAAAATTTAAATCTTTGAAGAAAGAGATTGAGGAAGACACCAGAAGATGGAAGGACCTCCAATGCTCATGGATTGGAAGAATTAATATTGTAAAAATGACCATCCTACTAAAATCCATTTATAGATTCAATGCAATACCAATAAAAATCCCCATGACATGCCTTATAGAATTGGAAAAAACAATCCTAAGATTCATATGGAAGCACAAAAGACCTCAGATAGCCAAAGCAACACTGAGCACTAAGAGCAATGCTAGAGGGATTACCATACCAGATTTTAAACTATATTACAGAGCTATAGTCATAAAAATAACATAGTACTAGCACAAAAATAGACCTGTAGATCAATGGAACAAAATTGAAGGCCCAAATATGAGTACACGCAATTTCAGCTGCCTGGTATTTGACAAAGGTGTCAGGAACATTCACCAAAGGAAAGACAGCATGATCAACAAATGATCCTGGCAAAACTGGATCTCCACCTATAGAATAATGAAACTAAACGCTTATTTTTCACCTTGCACAAAAGTCAACTCCAAATGTATCACAGATCTCAATGTGAAGCCTTTAACTCTGAAACTATTAGAAGAAAACATGGCAATAACCTCCAAGATATAGGTGTAAGAAAGGATTTTCTAAATGGACATTAGTTGCTCAGTAAATAAGGTCAAGAATCAACAAATGGAACCTCATTAAATTAAAATGTTTCTTTACATCAAAAGAAGAACCAAGGAAGTAAAGAAAAAACCCACAGAGTGGTAGAAAATCTTCACCAGCAACACATCTGAGAGAGGTTTTATATCTAGAGTATATAAAGAGCTCAAAAAACAAAGAATCAAGAAAGTAACTCAATTAAAAGATGGACTAAGGAGCAAGAAGTGAAAATTAAAACCACTTTAAGATTTCACCTTACCTCAGTCAGACTAAGATCAAGAGAATAAATGATACCAAATGTTGGAGATGAAGTGGGGAAAAGGGAATGTTCATCCACTGCTGGCGGGATTACAAATTTTTTCAACCCCTCTGGAAATCAGTGTGAACTCTTAGAAAACTACAAATGAACCAACTGTTTGACCCAGTTATACCACTCCTTGGCATATACCCAAAGGACACATCCTATTGCAGGGACACTTGTACATCCATGTTTGTTGCTGCTCTTTTCATGATAAGTAAGAGATGGAAGCAATCTAAGTATCCCTCAACTGACAAGTGGATAATGAAAATGTGGTACATTTACATGATGGAGTTCTACTCAGCAGTAAAGCAAGATGAAATCATGAAATTTGCAGGTAAATGTATGGAACTAGAAACTGTTATACTAAATGAAGTAACACAGACTCAGAAAAACAACATATGTTCTCCCTCATATGTGGATCCTAGCACAAATCCTTATAAGTGAGTATGTATCCAGACATAACTACAGGAACCAGGGAGGTAAAGGAAAAGAAAGAATCTGAAAGAGAAGAACAGTAAGAAACAGGTGTTACTAAGGGAGTTATGAACAAAAATGGGACTACTTAAATGGGAGGGGGAGGGAGGGTTGTACAAAGAACCTTGAAGATAAAGGGAAAGGAGCTCAAGAGAGGTGGGACCATAGGAGAAGGGTGTTATTAAGGGAGAAAGGGGGGAAAGGGGGACACTTTAAATGGGGAAACCATGGTGGAAGGTTTAGGCATTGAGAGAGATAAATAATGCCTAGCTAGTTTTAAAAAAAAAAAACAGAGGAAAACATTTTAGCCCAACAACCCACTGACAATTTATACATACAACTAGTTCAAGGAACAAAATATATGTCTAGTCAAGGTTTATCTGAAAACATTTGGTTTTTGCCCAAGCTTTATTTACATAGAGCATGGTAATTAAAAGTACAGACTGGTGGAACTAACCTTCTTGGATGTTTAACAGCCATTCTTTATGGGCTATACTAATCTTGTCAGAGGGACTTAAAGAACAGTTTTTGCTCCTTGCCTTCCAAGGTCAACTAAGTTCCAGGAGACTATAGTGTAACTCTCAAAGTGTTCTGTAACTGTGGTGAGTCACCTGTCCTCTTGTTCATGGAGGCCATGGAGACCCCATGAGATGGACTTGAAACAGTGTCCAGTCTACAAAGAGGAGGGTCAACACAAAGGAAACATTTCCTCTATGCTTCCAGTGAAGCCAGCCACAGCTGAGCAGGACCTTCGACTTACTTTCACATAGATGGAACTGGTAAAAGAAAGGAGCCCAGGGTTCCTTCCAATCCCATGTGATTCCTGTGGAACAGATCCTCAAGTGACCTTCAGAGTAAAAATAAATTGGTTTATTTGGGCCAACTGTATGGTCTTAAACACTCAAAGGGAAAGTATAACCGAAGTTTAAAGTGGTCAGTATATTTCTTTAAGAGTCCATGTGTATAGCTTAAGGCTATATAGCAAGAAACAATGCCAGACAAGAGATACCTTCCTTTGAGTTGTTGGCCAGGGTGGCCCATGAGACTCCCAAACAGTAACCCAGTGTAGAACTGGGAAAATGAACAGCAGACCCCAATCTTATCTAAAGGAATGTTTGCAACTGATTGCTGCTAGATGAAGAAGAGTTGATCTTCCTAAAGCAAGGGACTTTAAATAGGCTGACTAGACTCAGCTCAGCAGATGGACTTGAACTGGGGAATGGCTGGGGGCACTGACAACACAGGGGAGAATAGTGGGGATGACAGAGAATATGGGCTCCAGTGGGGGGTAAAGGCTATGGGAAGGTGCCATTTTGGATGACAGTATAAAGATGAATAAGATTGTTTGGGATGTTCTATATGAAATACAAAAATAAATCAATTTACAAAAAAGATAGTTTCCATACAATTGTAGATACACACACAATGTCTTAGCTCTTTCCTTCTAAGCCCACCACAGGTTTGCTGAAAGTCTGTTTGCTTAAGCACACACATGTAATCAACATTCCTCTGAACTTTCACTTTTCCCTTAGATGTTTCAGCAGTTCTGATTATATCATGGATCCTCAAAGGAATACCAAGATAGTCTTTCTGGGTTTCAAAGTGTGATTAGAATATTGCCTAAATGTAATCTTTAATGCCTCAACATGTTAAACCTTTCATCTGGTAACACATCCTTTAAAGAACTCATCCAAAATCCTAGAAGTTTCAGAATATTTTCTTGCCTTTATTATGTCTTAAAGGTTTTGTAATGTGATGGTCGTTAAAAACTTTGGAGCAGGAAAACTCTGAGACAAGAGATAGGTATGGGGGAGGTGAGCAGGATCGCCCTCCCCCCAAGCCCCAGTGGTTGCCCAGGATGGAAGTCTTTGTTTTCCAAAACTTTCACATTCCTGTAACCTTTGCCATCATGTTATCTTACCTAATTACCATGTATATTCTATGTGCTTTGTACTTACATTCCTCACATACACATATAAAATTCCTCCAAAACTTGAACAAGGGGTCTGACTCTTTCTATCTGTGGGTCAGTCCTACTAGCGTAAGATTTTTAAACTCCCTCTCCTCACCTGACTTTGGCTGTTGGTTTCTGATTTTTCTGTAACATTTCTGGATGTCCCCAGCAAGATCAATTCAC
>NW_008337147.1:8143890-8191788 GCF_000622305.1 Nannospalax galili
GTTGAAGACCTCACATAATTCTGTCATGTGTGTCTGTGATCATTGTCTTCATATGTTGTTTCCATCAAAACGAACTGGCCAATTCAGTTATTCTTTTCATCCTTTTATTGTGCACAAAATTATTGGTTTTATTTTTGTTTTATTTTGGCATGCCTAATTAAAATATGCATGCATATTTATAAATATGGATATTTTGATAGTACATACATTCAAAGGCCTTATAAATTTGGGTAACCTAAATATCTTTAAGTTTATTAGACAATGTCTCTAAGTCTATTAAATGTTGCACAAAACTTTTAAGTGCTACTTGTTTATACATAACAGTATCTGAGCTAGTTGTTTAAGGACCTTATTTGTTACTTACCTTTTGGTTTGGGTTTGCTTTCATAACGTTTGTTTCAAAGTATCTCTTTGGGTTGCTTGCTTTGGAAGTATTTTGATTTTGACATTTTGTCTTGTTTGTGTTGCTTTCAGACATCTAAAGGCCAGAAAATTGTTTGAGAAAATTGAACTCCAGTTGGTTATAGGTTTGATTTAAGATGTTAACTCATCTTCAGAGCTAGAGGTCAATTCTAGGACTGGTCTTCCTGTCTTGTCCTTTTTACCTTGTCCTTTGTCCTGTTTCCTGCAGTGGAATTCCTATGCAGGCAGATATGGCCTGTTTGGGGGAGGGGCACTTTCTCCCTGGAAACTCTTCTGGTTTAGATGTGGCTCTGCACTTTTCTCCCTTGGAGCAACTCTTACTTTTGACTCTCATGCTAAATTCTGCATGGACCTGCCTTTATACTAGCAATTGCTAAAACTCCCATCAGCAACTGAAACCAGAAATCTTAGTTTGTCTTGAATGGAGGTCTCTGATACCTGGAAGAGATCCCCCAGGCTCCTGGAGATGGCCATGTGGCAGCTGTGCTTTTGTTTCTCTGGCTGGAGGACACCTGGGTTAGACATAGTAGCACAAGTCTTCTTCTGGGGTACCTTGTAAGGACCAATCCCCAAGATAGTCTGAGCCAGTCTCTTGCCTCCAGAACAGTCTGAGACAAAGTGAGACAACTACAACGTGTTCATAATTACTTAGAAACATTAGTATGTTTATGTTGTAAAAATTACCATGTATTTTTATGCATATACTAAACAACCTCTAGACATCTCTGAGAATTAATTCACAACTGTTCTCTACAGTGTGTCTTCGTACACACTGGGCAGTGATGAGATTTTAGGTTTCTTTCCTTCATAGTCTTTCCCCCTCCCTTCCTCCTCATAGGAGCAAAAGACTGCCCCGAGCCTGAGCTGTTGCTGTCACAGACCACCAGCCCCGCAGACCTGGTACACTGGATCTTCTGACCCTGTGTGCTGTGTGCCTGGGCTTTTATGGCTCATTCTTTCTAAGTTCCTGCATGCTACTATGGGAAAGAGTTAACTAAATAACTGTAATTGAATCATACTCATGAAAACTATTTTCTTATATTCTATGCTTTTGGTGTTGTCAGTCTTAAATGGTCTTTAATAATGGATTGATTCTCCTTATTAAGGCTAAACATTGTCATCTCATTATTTACCCAATTTCATGGAATTGTCTTTAATGAAAACTGTTTAAACACTACCTTGTTATAATCACACTGTAGCTTTTGGCTATAAACATTACCTTGTTATAATCACACTGTAGCTTTAAGTACAAATGAAATGTATAATTCTGTTTTCCATCACTTGATGAGTTTGAAACCCAATTAGGAATATTTACCATGTTAAAATGTAAATGATATTTCTGAAAATGCTTTCTTCAAGTGCAAGACCTTATGTCTAGCATCATTGTGTATGGCTTTGTTTAGCACAGCCATTTTTGAAATGAGATTCTCATACGTGTGTGTGTGTGTGTGTGTGTGTGTGTGTGTGCATGGTTGTATGGCTGTAAGTGTGAACTACTGCTGTTTTTTAAGTGTTTCCTTTGTATATGTAAAATTATATTACATAAACCATGAAAGGTTTAAATAGTATTGATTTAACTGTTTTAAATTTTAGAGTTACATTTTACTCTGATCAGAATTTCATCAAGGAACTCAGTCTTGGTTTTGAAACTGGTTTGTTGTGACATTATGTCTAACCACAGTATTTATTGTATGGGACTATTGTGAATATGTAGACATGTTTTATACCAAGGAAACAATTATTAAATAATAATAATAATAATTTGCTAGATATCAAATTGACTTTTAAGTTCTCACCTAAGCTGAAATTGTTAAATTACAAAATGGTTTCTATTACTTAAGAATATAAATTAATTTTAGGAAATAATTACTTTTGCTCCAGGGTGCAATTTATCTCTCTGTTTAGATATGTTTTATATAAAACAAACATTTTCCAAGTCTATGTAAAACATCTCCAAACCTTTAAAGAAGACTTGGTCATTTAAAACCTGCTTCAAGTCTTACAAGGACATTTCAAAGTTATACATTATAATAATACATTTCAGATAATTTTTCATCTCTATTTATATATAAGGTAAAATATTAATTGCTTGGTAAATTTGTTTATAAATGTTATTAACCGGGTTTACTAAAGTCTGAGCAGAGTTATAGCACAGTTTTCCTTAAGTGAATATGTTAGAGTAGCAAAAAGCCCCATAAATTTAACTGGTCCAGACTATAAAATGTCTAGTCTACCTGTTGGAGGACCCACTTTTCCAGTATCACAGGTCAATTACCTGGTGATAGAACCACTCCTAGGAAGGCAGGTTCACCTTAAGTTATGCTAAATAGATGGATGGAATACCTGGTGTGTTAATGAGGTAGCTAATTTTTCCTGCCTGGAACTAGTGCAGATCTTTGCACAACTTCCAGACAAGCCACAGCCATGTAGTTCTCTGTAAGTCTGTCCACTTTCCTGAATTCTTCAGGAAAGTATAGTTTCTCCTTTTCTTCTGCAAGTCTTTCTTACTTAGCGTGCTTTCTTTAAGGCTTTAGGCTACCCCAGGCATCTTGTATTTCTTCACTTTTTCTCTGAAGCTTCCTTCTCCCAGCCATGTGGCTGCAAGTCAGCCATGTGTCTGACCTCCCACACAGGCTCTAAACCTGCATGACACCATGGTTTTCTTTCCTTCTTTCCACCATTCACCACCTCAAGGCAGCTGCCAAGATTACCAGCCTGCCTACCCTGAGGATTTTTCTTTAAGATTCTAATAAAATTGTAAAAGCTTCTATTTAGGTCCATTCTTAAATTCTTTTATGAAAGAGACTAAGAACCCCTTTAGGGGACCCTCCTTCTCCCATTTCAATTCTGCTAGATGGTGTGTACCAGTTGCTTCTCTCTACCTAGTGTTTATAATCCTTCTTTGGTAGACCACTCTCTGAACTATGGAAGTAAAAGATTTTAATGGTTTTGTGTTTTCTACAAGGCCTACCTGGGAACTTTTAAAGCACAGTGTGTGCATGGGTAATAGTCACTATATTATCTTAATATGTATAATTTGGAGTCAATGTTCTTTTAATAAGATGATGCTGCACAGCACTCTTCTGAGTCAAAGAAGCTGTCTTCATGACTCCAGCTGTGCCTGCTTACAAAAGGTCATCAAAATTGGGCTTGTTGAAGGTTATGTTCCTTCATTAAAGTAAGGAGGGTCATTGGACCCTCACTTGAGTAGCCAGCCATTCTTCCCAGCCAGCTGTATGTAATTCTGCCCTAATTGCAAATGATATCCTGAATTTGAAAAGGACTATAGTAGAAAAGATTTATATATAAAGATTAAAATCACAGGATATTTCTAGAAAAGAAGGGATAATGAAAATTTTAGTCAAACTTATTAAAGGTCTGAACAGGTTTATCGATCTACAGAGTTGTTAATTTTCAATCCTCTGGCTTGTACTGCACACTGGTTTACAGATTTGGATTAAATGGATGCAGACAAGTATTGGGTTACCTATGGCTACTGAAAGATGTCGTTTATGTTTCTCTGTATACAGAGAAACTTTTGTTTCAGAGTTACAAATGTTACTTTTGGTACTTTCTTTTGCTCATAACAAGAATAATTTGGCTCAAGAAAAACTAGGCTTTACCTGCTTGAACCAGATTTATGCAATCTAGAAAACAGTTTTGGTGAAGCTTGGTCTTAATTCTGATCAGTTTATTTCCTGTACCTAGGTATGTGATATGATGCCTCCCTTCCTTCTGAAATATAAATCAGGATATGGAAAAACTAAAAGGAGACTGCCTCTGTTTGTAATAGAACAGTCTTCATTTGAGTCAGACTTAAAAATTCTTGTTTTAAACTCCCTTTCCTGGACTGTATCTAGTTAACCTGGGATGATAAATCTCTTCCAGTCAGTGTTTATTTGAGAGCATGTGGGTTTTGTTCAAATTTATCTATATATTACACAGTAATTAACGGTACCAGGCTGGTGCAACTGACCTTCTTGGATGATTAATAACCATACTTAAAAGCCCATACCAATCTGGTCAAAGCAGCTTAAGGGACAGTTTTGTTTCTTGCCCACGAAGGTCAACAAAGCCTCAATGGATGATGGGAATTTCTCGATATGTCCTGTAGCTGTGATGAGTCACCTGTCCTCTTGTTCAGGGAGGTCATAGAAACCCCACCAGAGGGACTCAAACCAGTGTCCAGTCTGAAAAGAGGAGCGTCAACACAGTGGGTAAGTTTCCTTCATGCTTCCAAGCTAAGCCCTGGTGGAGCAGGACCTCTTGACTTACCTTCACATAGACAGAACTAGTAAAAGAAAGGCCTAAAGAGCCAGTGGAACCTCCCAAGCCCATGTGACCCTTGAGGGCCAGATCCTCACCTGACCTTGAAGTGAAAGTAAATTGGTCAATTTGGGCCAACTATAGGGTCTTAAAACCCAAAAGGAAAGTATAACCAAGGATTAAAGTAATCAGTATATTTCTTTAAAGCCTGAGGAATTATGCTTACCTGACATTAGACTTAAAAGTTCATATGAAATATTATTTAGAAAAATTCTCATTAAGATTTTGTGCCACCTGCAGCCAAAAATGCCAAGTTCACTATTGTTCTTCATTAAATGATGGTTAAATTTATTCTCTCTCCCTGTCTAGAAGACATTTAAGAGAAAACTCACAGTGTGGATCTAGCTACTCCAACAGCTATCACAATGCCTGAGAAGCAGATCCTGAGTCCAGATGTCATGAGCAAATGAAAAATAAGGAAAAACTCAATAAATGGATGCTTTTCAAAGTCCCCATCAAGAAATTCTAATGGACTTTGGATATTTAAATTTTACCCTGTTCTAAATTGTGGTTCCCTGCCTGTAACTTATGATTAATTACTCTTGCCTTTACTTCTCCTTCACAGGCACCAGTCAAGGACTTTTCTTTCTCTCTATAGCTACATTTTTGGGCCTTTGAGATAGACCCACTGAAAGGGTGCCCCATTTGCCACACCCTGCATCCTTGTTCAGCATGGAAGAAACTAGAGTGATCTGCATCCCAATTCCCTGTTGGCAAACTGGATTATCTCTTCGGAGGAAAAGTAATAAAAATAAAAAGTAAAAATTAATTAGACAATTTTAAAGTAAAGACTCCAAAAGAAAATGACCAGCTTCTTTCTGAACTAGGAGCTGGAAATTTCCTTAGCTCTGAGAGTAAACTTGTCCCTGAATATAGAGATGCAGAACCATAAGAAAAGGGACTTATTTGTGCTGTTTTTATGCAAATCAATCCACCATTGTTAAAAATATACAAGGCAACTAATAGAAAAAAATGGAGGCCTAAAAAGAAAAAGAAAAAAAAATGAGTCTTTCTAAAAAATTACCTGGAAAACTTCAGGTACCTGATAAGCCTCACTAACAGAACCAGTAGTCATGATTCTATTAGCTCTCTTGTTAAAATCTTGGATAATAAATTTACTAAATTTATCAAAAACCAAATAAATGTCATCAAACTCCAAGTAATAGTCAAAAATATCTTAAAGTTCCTCTTAAATAACAAAAGGGATTATGTCAGTGAGGAGGAGGGGATATATGGCTAAAACCTTCTTCAATGAAATGGTAATTAAAAACTTTGGAGCAGGAAAACTTTGACACAAGAGATAGGTATGGGGGAGAGGAAGGGGAGTGCCCCCCCTCCCATGGTTGCCCAGGATAGAAGTCTTAGTTTTCCAAAACTTTCACATTTCTGTAACCTTTGCCACCATTTTTTCTTACCTAATTACTATGTGTATGCTATGTACCTTGTACTTACATTCCTTGCATATGAGTATAAAAACCCTTCAAACCTTGAACAAGAGGTCTGGCTCTTTTTATCCATGGGTCAGTCTCACTGGTGTAAAATTATTAAACTCCCTCTCCTCACCTGTTGGTCTCTGATTTTTCCATAACACCTTCTTTACCAAAGGGAAGAATTTGTACAAGAGATAAGTGTCTTTCTGTTTATTGTTTTTCCAAATCATACATGAATTGATCCATTGTCTTTTCTGTTGTTTCCATGTTTTTTCCTGATAAATGTAATCACAGAAGCTTCCAGTGCATTGGCAGTATAACTGACTTTCCACAGATATTAATAATATAAGAAGTAACTATGCCCTCTGGAGGGAATAATCCAATCTATTTCCAGCTCTTGGAATCAATTTTGGAAAAGACCAAGAAGCCAGCCTTGACACAATATATATTCATAGATAATTACTCTTCTTTTCAAATCTAGGAAAAGGGTTCTTTCATTTGGGATGTAGAAAAAAATGTTCTGTAAATCAAGTGAGCACGTTAAATTCTAATTGACTATTCATGTTACAGACTTTCACTATTTTTGTAGAAAAAAGTTTCAGTACATGAGAGGCCCAGATGGAAAACAGAAAAGATGCAGATGCACTAAGGTCTGGGGACCCCAGAGCTCCTAGGTACCAGAAGATTGAATATCACAAACCTGAAAAGGAATACTTGATAGGAGCCAGTGATGAAAAAAAAAAGATCAGTCTTTTTCTGCCTAGAGTTTGCTTCAACTTCTCAACCTTACTTGTATAATACAGTTGCTTGGAGAGCTTTATTTAAAAGTACTGGTATTCTTACTGTTCCTCACATGAACTAGGTCAGGAAATTTGGAAGAGAAGTGAGGATTGGCTACTACAGCTCTTCTAATAAATATAAAATGTAAGTCGGCTTAAGAGCTCCATCTTGAGCTCAATTCTGAGTACATTATCTTTACAAAATTATCTTTGAGAAGGTAAGTTCAACAAACAATAGCAATTGTTTGAAAATGTGAGGAATGGCATCTCCTCATCTCTCTAGATTGTGATTGGACTGTGTGTCAGAGACACAAAGGGGACTTGGAGCTGCCAGTTTGAGGCTCTCTTAATTGTGCTAATATGAACTTAGATTTTCTCTTTCAGATGTTTCATCTGACTGCACAGCATTGCATCTCACTTCTTTAAAAAATATAGCAGTTCCATTTTTCGCACATGCTTTTTTCAATCAACTTGCTAAGAACCTTTTATATTTTATGAAAGAAAATTAATTAGATAGTGTGCTAACATATCTCTGAACTTATTCAGTTAGGGACTGATGCATAATGTTTGGTGTATAGTGATGCCTCAGGTTTGGTCTAAACTCACAGCAGAAGCACAAGCAGACAGGTATGGGAAATGTCCAAGGAATTCAGCCAAAATCTAAGGTTAAGGATACTTCAAGCAGATGTTTAGTAGTCAGGTTGCAAACTGACTACTAAGCATCACAGCAGTAAAGCACAGGGTATTCAGGAGTGGGAGGTTTCAAATTCCAAATTCCAAATTCCAAATAGTTGAATATGGAAATCATTCTTTTTTTTTTTTTTAGCTTCTAGAACTTTTTTTTAAGTTTATTTATTTTTATTTTATGTTTATGAGTGTGTTACTTGCATGTAAGTGCACCACACATGTGCAATGCCTACAGAGGCCAGAAGAGGTCATTAAATCCCCTAGAAATGGAGCTAAAGGCCATTGTTAGCTGCCTATTCCCAGGCTCGGACCACGGAAATCATTCTTATACTGAGTAGATGCCAAATTGTCAGGAATACAAAGGACAAATGTGGGGTCCCAGAAATTAGTTCTAGATGAGTTACTAAAATAGGGCAAAGTAGGGCCTTGGAATAGGAATAGAGACACTGGGTTCAGGAACTATTTTAATCATACCAGCACACAGTCTCAATGAGTCATCTCAAAATTAGAATATAATTTGGAGGGCTTGATCATGCTATTAAGAGCATGCCTTCCTCTTTTTCTGGGTTTAACCTGTGTGCAGAAAATGAGTGTACAACTTAATATCTCTGTGGCTCAGATGCCTGCATGTGAGTTCCAGAACCCTTTTTAGTTTAGGTATCTTAACTTTCATTTATTCCTTATCTGCAAAATGGGGGAATAATAGACTTAGTTCTAACTGGATTTCCACAGGTGAAGTTTGAAGATTCCTGAGACTTTATCCAGCATAACAGTGTCTCCTTTAATAACTTTGAATGTTACTCAAGACTTCCCAGCTGGAGTAAAGACTCAAAAACAAGAAAAAGAAACAAGAAAAGAATACCAAATTTGAGTTCTTCTCCGAGGTCTTAAATACACTTGTTTCTGTGGTTCTTTTAGCTGTGGGTAGGTCTATGTAAAAATTTTTAAGATTTTTACCCCCTTGGGGAGAAAAACACAAGTTCAAACTTTTGTCTTTACCTTAATCAAAGATTTGTAAATGTCTTAGAATAAATATGTAGAGACTATTTCAGAGTGCAGAAGAATTTAGAATTATCTTATTTTGCATAAGATGAAACAAGATAATGGATAAAGGATACAAACACAGGCATTCAGAAAATTTCACTTCTGGTCTAGACTCTAAAACTACCACTATGTGACTGACAAGCCATATCCCCTGCTTTTGAACTACAATTTCTGTATTTGCAAAAGGAGAGGAGACAATTATACTACAGTCAAATGACCCTAAGTTTAAAGTTTGATTTCTCAAAATCTGAAAATGTTGTCTGCCTATTATGCCATAATTCATATATTTTATATAATTATTAGAACTTACCCCACAACAGAAATGTAGGATGCTCTGTCTATTACAAAAACTAGTTCTACTGCTTGTTCATCAATCATATTAGGCACTACTATATTCAAAACAATCTGTTCTCAAGCACAAAGGCCTATTCTAGCCTTTAAAAATCTACTAGCCTGCCAGCATCTTCTTTCTAAACAGGCAAACTAACAGAACTTAATTAGGCAGACACCAAACTTTCTACACGATTAATCAGAGTAACCCCTCCTATAGAAGGTGGTCCTGAGCTAGTTAAGGACTAAGTCTATTTTCAAGCTTGTGCTGACTATTTCACACCATAATTTTGGAGGAGAAAATAAGAAATAATATTTTTTAAGACAATAAAAACTACTTTCCTCTGGCACTTTATTTTAGATAAAAATAGTTGAAGACAAGTTACAATGATACATAATACAAAAACTCTAGAAAATAATTCAAGAGAGTCTTTTAAGTATGGGATTCTGATAGGCCAGCAGCCTTCCGCCTGTACCTCAGGGCATGGAAGCTTTTATCACAAACATAGGCTCTTCAAGTGTTAGAAACTAAGTTCCTTCTTACAAAACTTTTTTTTTTTTCCATCAAAAGCAACACACTTAGACCAATAGATATATGCAGTTCTGCAAATGTCAAGCAAGTCAACACTTCATTAAATTCAGAAACACTGTACACTTAAAATATCTGTATTATACAGTGACCCAAACTTCCCATGTCTATATTGGATAAATCAGTTTTCAGTGAAGCAACACACACTAAGTTATTTCCATAGCTTCTTTCAGTCAACAGATTGTGATTCCAGTTCTGCTAACCCATACCATCCCCCCAAATAATAGCAGCAATCTAACCAAACCATCAACTGGAAAAGACATTATCTCCTATCCTTTTAACCATCTTTCCTCTTCTCAGAGAGCAAGTGCTTGGGCTTCATATCAAACACATGTCTACCTGTCTCCCGTTTCTTCCCCAAATGATTCATCTGCTGAGCATTCTTCACCATAGTCTCAGCTTTCTTCACCATCTTGACATCTGGAAGACCAGTAACATCATGTGGAGTTCAAAAGCAACTCTGACTCTGGGTTATAGAAGGGAATGGAACAAATTCTTGCTTTCTTTTCCCAGTGACACTCTGAGTTCACCTAGACTGAATAGTGGGCACTGTCTTTTATCATCCATGTCAACACATGGATTACACATCTTATTTTCCAAATCTGCCCACTGAACCTTCTTAGCAGTCTGGAACATCCTGGGTGCCTGGGTATTCTTATTCTTGGACTGCAGAATTTTCAACTTATTTTTTTCTCTAATTTGCTTTGCCAGCTGTTCTTAGTTCTTTTCTAACTCTTTCAATCTCTTCATGATAGGAGGATCAATGTGATAGGTGATATTATGGCCTTTCCAGATCTCTGGTCTCATATCGTATTTCTTGGAATAATGCATTAAACCCCAGTTATTTCAGAAGATCCAAAATGTAATGATCTCCTATTTCCAGCTCAAGATCTCATTCCCTTTTTTTCTTGGGCGCATTCTTTTCCCATGCACCAAGACTCCTTCTGAAATGACTCCTCTCTCTCATTTGGCACAGCTAACTGCAATCTGTTCAGAACCTCATTCGCTTTATTGCCTTTCATTTTCATTTCCACTTGATGAGTCAAAACCTATCACAAGTCTCTGTTTTAACTTGAACTGCCTTCCTCACTCAGGATGCTGATCTCAATTACAGGGAATCCTTGAATCTGAATATTTTCTGATCATCTTCAGAAAGTTCAGCTATTTTCTTCACACCACATTTGTTTGCCACAATAATAAGAGGCTTATTAATAAAGAGAGGTCTGATATTCTGGAAAAGTTTCATTTGCTCCTTTAACCTGTGTCCACATTGCTCAGACAGATCCATCACATAGAGAACTGCAGCACACAAAGGTGGGCCAGGGCTGTGATAGCCTGAATTTCAATGCTGTTCCAGTCCTCCAAAGAATGATCCAAATCCTCTAGGTATGTACAACCTGCCAATGCAGATACTTATAGTCCATGTGCCCAATGAACAGAGACTTGGTGGTAAATGCATACGGCTGAACTTCCACATCTGCTCTCATGACCTTACTAATAAAGCTAGACTTCCCAAAAGTTGGATACTCACACAAAAGCAGAGTCCTTGTATTTGCATCAGTGGTTGGCAAGAGGGAGAAATGTTGATGCACCTGCTCCAAATACTCCAAACTCAGCCTCTGTCTCGTGATAATGGTGCACATTCACCCCAGGGCAGCACACTTCAGCTGCTTGCTTACAGAGGTTAAGTGAATCACTATACTTCATAAGCCACACATAATCTTTAGCAACATTGTCCACCAAATTTTTGGAGATTTGTTTAAATGATTTGATTTTAATGTTTAATCTTGGTATTTGTCTTAATGATTCTTTTCATAGAGAATATTCATCAAATCAGCATAAAATAGATATCATCCAATTTGGGAAAATTTGTCAGAATCTGTGAGAGTCTGTCATGGTAATTCTGTTGAGTAAATTTGAGTTTTCTCATATAAAAGTGTCTAATGAGATGAATATGGTAATACACATGAATAAGGGAGTCTTCTGTTGAGTCTTCAATAATGTCAGGTCAATGAAGTCCTTGACAGACAGCACCACTATAATCTTGAAGTTGTAGTGCACCATGCTGGCAGTGGGACAAAAATGGCGACCTAAGGAGAGCAGAAATAATCTTTTATGCTTGTCCCACTCACCTGCTAAAGTGCATAGCTTTTTAAGATACATCTTTGTGGGTTTCATTTTTTTTGTCTTATTCTATAACCATTCTCTGGACTTCCCAGTGACAAACTGTATATGTACTTACATTCTCAAATAAGATAGAAACAATAGAAGACAGATGACAAAGAGGGGACTTATTAGCAGACTTACTGATTCACTTCTGTAGGAGGACTGAGATATCTCAAAATATGCCATGTATAACTTAGAGAGCTCAGAATGCTAACAAAATAAATCGGCCTAAGTCTGTAAGCTTCTGGAGCAGGAAAGCTGATAACACAGCACTTAGTCTAAAGACAGAGGTGGGTTCAGCTGATTTGGACCCTTTTTCTTTTTTTATTTAATAACCATGTGATTAGAAAAAGCATTTCATTAGAGCTTTAATATATTCAATGAAAGTTTCTAGAGCCAGGATATATCTCTTTCAAAAGTGGCAGTAATTTTTTAGGTTCACAGTTCAGTTAATACAGTTACACAATACAGTATCA
This sequence comes from Nannospalax galili, assembly GCF_000622305.1. NCBI lineage: Eukaryota > Metazoa > Chordata > Mammalia > Rodentia > Spalacidae > Nannospalax > Nannospalax galili. Next base: position 8,156,141 of record NW_008337147.1, read on the forward strand.
TACAATACTGAACTCAGTATAAACCCTGTAAGACATAAAATTGAGTGAGTTTTTACCATTTAAAGAAGATCTCCATTTCATTTTAAAATATGCTGTTTCCTACATTTTTAATGTTACTAATGCTTAGATGTTTGCATATGTGTCTTTACGCTGTATGTATCTGATTTTTACAAGTCACAGTCAGTTACACTAGGATAATTGGCACCTAAATATGGATATAAAGTCATCAGGTGGATTTCAATGGTAACGTTTATGACCTCTACTAATTAATATGAAGTAAATTTTTATGCTTCCTCCTCAATTATAAGTCTTCTTTTAAAATTTGTTGATTTTTTTTGTATGTATATCATATGGAGAATCCCACACAATCTTATTCATCTATATACCCACTTCTCAAATGGCACCCTCCCATAGCCTCCACCGCACACACACTGGAGCCCATATACTCTGTCAACCTTGTTATTGTCCACTGTGTTGTTGGCACCCCTGGCCATTCCCCAGTGCCTGTCCATCTGCTGAATCTAGTCAGCCTATCTAGAGATCCTTATTTTAGGAGGATCAGCTGTTGCTCATCTAGCAGCAATCAGTTGTCAATATTCCTTTAGATAAGATTGGGATCTGCTGTTCATTTTCCCAGTTTTATGCTGGGTTACCATCTGGGAGTCTTTGGGTCACCCTAGCCAATAACTCAAAGGAACTTATCTCCTCTCTGGCATTGTTTCCTTTTATGTAGCCATTAGTTATACATACGATTCTTAAAAAATTATACTGAGTCCATCACTCTTTGATTACACTTTCCTTTTCAGTGTTTAAGACCCTAAAAATGGCCAAGATAAACCAATTTATATTCACTCTTAAGGCTGTTTGAGGATCTGTTCCTCAGGGGTAACATGGGCTTGGGAGGAGTCCCTGGCCCCTTTCTTTTACCAGTTCCATCTATGTGAAGATAAGTCAAAAATCCAGCTCGACCATGGCTGGCTTCCCTTAGAAGCATGGAGGAAATGTTTCCTCTGTGTTGACCCTCCTCTTTGTACACTGGACACTGGTTCAGGTCCATCTGGTAGGATCTTCATGGCCTCCATGATCAAGCAGACAGGTGGCTCACCACAGTTATAGGACATTTTGAGAGATGCTTATAATTCCCTGGAACTTAGTCAACCTAGGAGGGAAAGGAGCAAACACTTCCCTTTATGTCCCTCTGTCCAAATTAGTATAGTATGTCTGTTAAACATCCAAGAAGGTTAGTTCCACCAGTCTGGTACTTTTAATTACCACGTTCCATGTAGATAAAGCTTGGGCAAAGAACAAATGTTCTCAGATAAACCTTGCCTAGACATATATTACATTATTTGATCTGGTTGTATGTATAATTTATCAGTAGATTGTTGCACTAATGTGGTTCCCTCTGGTTTTTTAAAATGACCTAGGCATTATTTATCTCTCAAATTGTCTAACACTTCCACCATGGCTTCCTCATTTAAGGTGCCCCATTTTTTCCAATTCCCCCCTTAATAATACCCTTCTCCTACGGTCCTACATCTCTTGAGCTCCTACTTTCCCTTTATCCTTGTATAACCTTCCCTCCCCCAACCTTAAAATGACCCCATTTTTATCCATATCTCCCTTATTAACACCTGGTTCCCACTGTTCTTCTCTTTCAGATTCTTTCTTTTCTTTTACCTCCCTGGTTTCTTTCCATTATCCTGGCTCCTGTAGTTATGTCTAGATACATACTCACTTGTCAGGGTTTGGTTCTAGGATCCACATATGAGGGAGAACATATGTAGATTTTTTTTCTGAGTCTGTGTTACTTCACTTAGTAAAACAGTTTCTAGTTCCATCCATTTACCTGCAAATTTCATGATTTCATCTTTCTTTACTGCTGAGTAAAACTCCATCATATATATGAACCACTTTTCATTATCCACTCGTCAGTTGAGGAACACTTAGGTTTCTTCCATCTCTTAGCTATTGTGAAAAGAGCGGCAACAAACATGGATGTACAAGTGTCTCTGCAATAGGATGAGTTCTTTGGGTATGTGCCAAGGAGTGGTATAACCGGGTCAAATGGTAGGTTCATTTGTAGTTTTTCTAAGAAGCCTCCATGATGCTTTCCATAGAGGTTGAACAAGTTTGCAGTCAGAACCAGCAGAGGATGAGTATTCCCCTTTCCCCACATCCTCTCCAACATTTGGTATCATTTGTTTTCTTGATCTTAGCCAGCCTGACTGGGATAAGATGAAATCTTTCCTTGGTTGCTTCTTTTGATGTACAGAAGCTTTTTAGTTTAATGAGGTCCCATTTGTTGATTCTTGACCTTGTTTCCTGTGCAGTTGCTGTCCAGTTTAGAAAATCCTTTCCTACACCTATATCTTGTAGGTTAATTTCAAAGTTTTCTTCTAACAGCTTCAGAGTTTCAGGCTTCACATTGAAGTCTTTGATCCATTTGGAGTTGACTTTTGTGCAAGATGAAAGAGAAGGGTTCAGTTTCATTCTTCAACAGGTGGAGATCCAGTTTTGCCAGCACCAATTGCCAAACATGCTGTCTTTCTTCCAGTGAATATTCTTTGCCCCTTTGTCAAATACCAGGTGGCTGAAACTTCTTGTACTCATATTTGGGTCTTCAATTTTGTTCCATTGACCTATAGGTCTATTTTTGTGCCAGCACCATGTTGTTTTTATGACTATAGCTCTGTAATACAGTTTAAAATCTAGTATAGTAATCCCCCCAGCATTGCTCTTATTGCTCAGGTTTGCTTTGCCTATCTGAAGCCTTTTGTGCTTCCATACAAATCTTAGGATGTTTTTCTTCCAATTCTGTCAAAAATGTCATGGGAATTTTGATTGGCATTGCATTGAAACAATAAATGGCTTTTGATAGAATGGTCATTTTCACAATAAAAATTCTTCTAAACCATGATCATGGGCGGTTCTTCCATCTTCTGATATCTTCCTCAATCTCTTTCTTTAAAGATTTAACATTTGCATTGTAGAGGTCTTTTAATGTCTTTGGTCAGGTTAATTCCAAGATTTTTTTTCAGATATTGTGAAGGGGAGTGTTTCCATGTACCCTTTCTCTGATTGCTTGTTATTGGTGTACAGAAAGGTTACAGACTTTTTTAGATTAATTTTGTAATCTGCCACTTTACTGAAAGTGTTAATAATTTCTAGGAGTATTCTGGTGGAATTTTTGGTGTCAGATATAATGTCATCTGCAAAAGGTATAATTTTATCTCTTCTTTTCCACTTATTACTCCTTTAATTTCCTTCTCTTGTCTTACTGCTCTTGCAAGAGTTTCAAGCACTATGTTAAAGAGGAGTGGAGATAGTGGACAGCCTTGTCTGGTTCCTGATTTCAATGGGATTGCTTCCAATTTTTCTACATTTAGAATGATGTTGGCAGTGGGTTTATATGCGGCTTTAATTATCTTGAGGTATGTTCCCTCCAGTCCAATTCCTTCTAGGACTTTGAACATAAATTCATGTTGAATTTTGTCAAAGGCCTTGTCTGCATCTACTGAGATGATCATGTGGCTCTTGTCTTTGAACCTATTTATATGATTTATGCCATTTATTGACTTACAAATATTGAACCATCCCTGCATCTCTGGAATAAAGCCAACTTGATCATGGTGGATGATCTTTTTGATGTGTGTCTCTATGTGGTTTGCAAGTATTTGGTTGAGAATTTTTGTGTCTGTGTTCATTAAGGCTATGGGTACATAGTTTTCTGTTTTGGTTGCATCTTTACCTGGCTTTGGTATTAGAGTGATGCTAGCTTAATAGAAGGAATTTGGAAGGTCTCCCTCCATTTCTATCCTTTTTAATAAATTAAGTAGTATTGGATGTAGATCCTCTTTAAATGTCTGGTAGAATCTTCTGCAAATCCATCTGGTCCTGGGCATTTTTTAGTCAGGAGGTTTTGTATTACTGTTTCAATTTCTTTATGTGTTATTGATCTCTTTAAGCAGTTAATCTCTCCTTGGTGTAGTTTTGGCGGTTCCCATGCATTTCTTTTAAGTTTTTCTTTTAAGTTTTCAAACTTAGTTGCACATAGGTTTTTAAAGTATTAATGTTCTGGATCTTTTTGGTGTCTGTTGTGTGTTCCCCCTTTATTTCTGATTTTGCTGATCTGGAAGTGCTCTTTCTTTCTTTTTGTTAACTGGGCTAGCAGTGTATCAATCTTGTTTATCTACTCAAAGAACCAGCTCTTGGATTCATTGATTCTTTGCATTGTTTTCTTTGATTCAATTTCGTTAATTTCTTCCCTGATTTTTGTTATTTCTTCTTGTCTGCTGGGTTTGGCTTTCATTTGTTGTTGCTTTTCAAGTGTCTAGTTGTAGTGTCAGGTTGTTTACATGTGTTCTTTCTCATTTTTTTTTTGATGTAGGCACTTAGAGCTATAAACTTCCCTCTAAGAACCGCTTTCAGCGTGTCCCAGAGGTTTTATTGTGTTGTATTGTCCTTTTCATTTAGTTCCATGAATACTTTCATTCCTTCCTTAATTTATTCTTTGATTCATTCAGGAGTGTGTTGTTCAATTTCCATGTGTTCATGTGGTTACTGGGGTTTCTTCCGGTGTTGATTTTAAGCTTTATTGCATTGTGGTCTGAATAAATGCATGGAATTTTTTCAATCTTTTTGTATTTGTTGAAGTTTGTTTCCTGTCTCAGTACATGGTCGATTTTGGAGTGGGTTCCATGCAGCACTGAATAGAAAGTGTGTTCTTTGGTGGTTGGGTGGAATATTCAGATGTCTGTTAGGCCCATTTAAAGTACAGTATTGTTTAATTCAGATGTCTCTCTTTTAATTCTCTTTTAATTCCTGTTGACCTATCTAATACAGACAATGGGGTACTGAAGTCCCTACTATTAATGAGTTGGGAGTAATCGAGGTCTTAAGGTCCTGTAGTACTGTTTGTATGAAGTTGGGTGCACCAGAGTTTGGTGAATATATGTTCATGATTGTAATATCTTCTTGGTTTATTGTTCCTTTGATCAGAATGAAGTGGCCCTCTTTTTCTCTTCTGATTAGTTTTAGTTTAAAGCCTATTTTATCAGATGTTAGAATTGCAACTCCTGCATTTTCTTAGTACCATTTGCTTGGTATATTTTTTTCCATCCTTTCACCTTAAGGTAGTGTCTGTCCTTGAAAGTGAGATGAGTTTCTTGCAGACAACAAAAAGATGGGTTTGTTTCTTAACTCATTCAACTAGTCTGTATCTTTTGACTGGGGAGTTCAGTCCATTGATATTTAAAGCTATTAATGAAAATGCATATTGAATCCCATCATTTTTATTTCTGTTCACATTCTTGATATAGCTGTGCATTTCCACAGCTATACCTTCACTGAATTTCATTCTGTCACCCCTTGTGTATAGTCATTCCTTCCTTCAGCTCTTTGTATTGCTTCAAGAACCCTCTGAAGTGCTGGTTTTGTGGAGATGAATTCTTTCAGCCTATTTATGTCATAGAAGATTTTTCTTTCCCCTTCAACTATGATAGACATCTTGGCTGGGTAAAGTAATCTGGGTTGGCATCTGTGGTCACTTAGAACTGGGAATACATTGTTCCAGGCTCTTCTAGCTTTCATAGTTTACACTGAAAAGTCAGCTGTAATCCTGATGGGTTTTTCTTTAAATATGACTTGTTATTTTTCTTTTGCAGCTCTAAGTATTGTCTCTTTATTCTGAATGGTTAGTGTTTTTACTATGATGTGCCATGGAGAGTTTCTTTTCTGGTCCTGTCTATTTGGTGTCCTATATGCTTCTTGTATTTGTATGGGCATGTCTTTTAATTTTGGGAAATTTTCTTCTACAATCCTGTTGAAGATCTGTTCCATACCATTATCTTGGGATTCTTCTCCTTCCTGTATGCCTATGATTCGTAAGTTTGGTTTTTTCATGGTGTCACACAATTCTTGCCTATTCCATTCTTGTGTTTTCTTAAATTTTTCATAATCTTTGCTTGTGTAGTCTAATTCATCCACTTTATCTTCCAATCTTGATATTCTGTTTTCCATTTTATTCATCCTATTGGAGAGGCTTTCTCCTGTTGTTTCTAATTGGCTTACTGAGTGTTTCACTTCCTTCTTTATTTCAACTTTAGTAGTCTTCAATATTTCTAACTCTTTTCTGAATTCATTCAGAAGTTTATCCCTATCTTCCTTCAGTTCTTTGATTTCTTTGTGTGTTCTTTAAATTCACTGAATTCTTTTATCATGTTTATAATTGTTCTTTTGAGTTTCGTGTCCTCTATTATCTCTAGGGAGTTCTCATTCTATTCCTCTAAAGGACCAATGGTACTTGGTGGGGATATATTATTTTGGTTTTTCATGTTATTATATTTTCTATGTGACTTCGACATGTGAATTTCTTTCATAGTTTCTGATTCTTATGTGAGATGCAAGCCTTCCTTTGTTGACTTTAGATCTGCTTCTTTTTGTAAACTTTGTGTGAGTCTGTGGTTTACTTGTTAGGCATGAAAAGCTGATTGGCCTAGGCTTCAGGTTCTCTGTTTTGATTTTATATCAGAGTGGCCTAATTGCTTTCGTCTTCAGGAGTTCCCACAGAGGCCCAACTGATATGAGGCTCAGATGCTCTCAGGCTTTCTCTTAAGGTCTGGCTCCCTCTAAGAAAGATGCTGCCCTCAGGAAATTGGGGGCTGGGCTGGCCTGGGAGTAAGGCCCAGGAAAGATGCTGTTCTCAGGAAGCTGGTGGCTGTGCCACTCAGGGATGCAAAGGGATGTGGGCACAGGAAGAGGCCCAGAGGGCTCCTGGGGACTGCAGGGAGGAAAGGTGCTGGCACCAGGATGTCCAGAGGCTGTGCTGCCCAGGGAAGTAAAAACTGAAAGAGTTTTGAGTGAGAACAGGCTCACTCTGACAACTATGAAAAGTAACAACTCAGCCTATGCTAGAAGCAGGACAGTCAAGTATAAATGAGCAAACACATTGCCAAAGTTAGGTTCTACTTATTGAAAATATGCTATGGTGGGGATGGAGAGAAGGGTCAGTGGTTAGGAGCACTGAGTACTCTTACAAAAAAAAAACCCAGGTTCTATTCCCAGCACCCACACGGTGGTTAACAACTATCCATAACTCCAGCTTCAGGGGATCTGTTGCCTTCTTCTAACCTCCACGGGCATTGCTCAACACAGGTGCACCTACCTATATGCAAACAATACAGTCATACACATAAAATAAAAATAACAAACAAAATATTTTTAAATGCTATGGTTACTATCAATATATGCAAAATGTACTTACAACCACTTTGTATATTTTAGGAAATTCCAAAGATATGTGAAGATACAAAATCTCAAGTGTTGCCTTTCTTTTAACATTTATTTCTAAATATTTTTAATTAAAAAGGGGGGCTGGGACAATTTGCATATTTTAAAAGTTTTAGATTATGTACAAAAAATTATCTATTCATATGGAAATACAAAGTAAATGAAGTAGACAAACATCACTTAGGAATGAATATTATTCAAAGACATGCAACCAAATATATGTTAAAGAATTTAAAAAATTGTTTTTGGAAGTCTCAAGGATCTTTAATTAGGTAATAAGTTGTACTTTCAGTCCAGCAAGATGACTGGGGGGTGGGCGAGGGGGGCTAAAAGTACTTGCTACACAAGTCAGGTAACTTGAATTCAAGTCCTGGAACCTACAGTGGAAGGAGAGCACTGACTCCTGAGAGTTGCCCCCTGAACTCAAAATGTGTATTTTGGCATGGGCGTGCCCTGACTCACATCACACACAGAAATAATATTAAATTAAATACTTTTTTTCTTTTAGTGTTTAGGACAATATATTGTTGGTGGATTAATTTTAATTTTTAGTTTTTGTAACTTTTTAAAATTTTAATGTATTTCATTCAGAACATCTTAGTAGTCAATCTTAATCATCTTTATACCCATCTTTATACCTCCTTACCTACTGGCACCCTCCCATTGTGCCTCCCCCACTGGAATTCCTACATTCTGTCATTTGTGTTAAGGCTTAATTTCTTCCTTTGCAACTTCACACATGTATATGATACACTCTGGTCACATGCATCCCTCCACCCTTTCTTATGCCCCTCCAACCCCTACCAACTTCTCCCTCTTCCTCCCACCAAGCCCCATCTCATTTTCATCTGTTTTTTTTTGTGACCTGCTGGGTTTAATCAGACCCACATCCACAAGTGTGGGCATGGTGTGAAGCTCTCCACTGCAGCATGAGAAACTCATCAGTGGCTACAGGAACACAATGACATCCTCTCCTCCAACATCCCTCTACTGTCACCTGTTCATTTCTAGAAATTATTTTAAAGAGTTGATGCACCATTAATGAGGAAGCAATATGAAGAATCAATTGGAGTCAGGGTTACCTAGAAGTTTGGGTCTTGCACTAAACTAAAGAAAGATCCTTGACTTTAGCTCTCCTCTTAGCTGTTCATAAATTAAGCAATTTATTTGGATTTTTAAATTTTCCATTTCATAGTTTGAGAAATTACAATAGGCCAGCTCCTTCTTGGAGGTCACTGTTAATATGCAATGAGATAATCCATGCAAAACACTAAGCATAGCACTTTGTTCAATATGAGTGCCTGTAATATGATTAGTGTAATCATGTCAGCCTTCTGTCAACTTTATCTTCCGAAGCTTCATCAATCAATAGTGTCTTTCACCTGCTACTTGGATAATGATTTAAAGGATACTGTCTAAATAGGAGAGATTGTTGATAAAGTTTTCTTATCAGGATATGAACACACAAAGCCTCTGCTATCCCTAAGATCAACAAAATTTCACACTAACTTGTGAAAGAGATTTTTCTTATTCTTCTTCAAGAACTAATGATTTAGAAGATAAACTTTATCCAAATAGAATCATTTGTAATTGATAATCATTATGTGGTAGTGTTATTTTTTGGTGAATTATAAAGCAATTTAAGGAAATTACTAAGATGCAAGAAGAAATTTAATTTCCTCACCTATGTTCTATATTATGACCAGTTAAGAAAAAGTTTTTTTATGATGTTTCAATAGAATGTAGAAAACAAAATTAAGATATAGTATGTAATTAAGAATATAATATGTGAATTAAAAAGAGAGAGAAAAGAAAATAAGATAAGAGAAATACTCAGAAGAATCATAGGAAAAATAAACACTGACATTCTTTGAGGAAGAACTGTACTTTAGTGCATAAAGGTCAACACTGTGGCCACTGTTGTGCCCCAGCCTCTCAGGCAACCTAGGTCATAGGTACAAGAGGAACTACTGATGTTCTTGCCCTGACCCAAAAAGGAAGTCTTATTTCCCACTCATAGCAGGTATCAACATCTTCTGAACCTAACCCATATTGACTCAATTTCTACCCCACCAATGGTCCTTGGAACCCCCTATTCCTCCAGCTGCCAGGGTGATCAAAATTGGATATCTAATGATGATCATTCATACAGCTTTGGAGTCAAACAGGTATCATGGCACTGTAAACTATGTCATTGTCTCTGTCATCACCCAGTTGACAGCTGATTATAAAGAATGTCATTGGCCTATTCTGATTTCAGTGGCCTATAGAGTCCAGCAAACCTCTGCTAAAACTTTTCTATCATTACTGAATACTTATATGTGCCACAGGGCATTAGAAATGAGCCACTCTTGATTGTGTCCAAAATCTTCTTGTACAAGAATATAGTTCTAAGACTTTCACACTTCACAAGCTTGAAATAAAATTGCTGGGAGGAGAAAGTTTGAAGAGTAATCATAGATTTTTGTCAACTTTTCATTTTACCAAGATAGTTTCTTTTTTAAATTTTTATTTATTGTTATTTGCGTGAGTGTGTGTGTTGTGTGTGTGTGTGTGTGTGTGCCTATGTATGCTATAGCACACATATGGAACTCAGAAGGCAACTTTCAAACATTGGTTCTCTCTATCTTGCTGAAACTGGGTCTTTCTTATTTCTACACAAAGTACTCCAGACTTGCTGGCCCAAAGCTATTAGGTAATTCTCCTGTCCCCATCTCCCAACCCCCATCTTACCATAGGAGTGCAGGGATTACAGATGTGGACCTTGATATATGACTTCTTTACATGGGTTCAAGGGATTGAACTTAACACCTCCTGACCTGTCTCACCAGCTTAATATTTTCTCTTTAAATTCAAATTGATAAGTTGATGCTTTTATATAAAACTTGTTTTTCACCATGGCCCTGCATTTTAGAATGCTCCAAAACCATCTCCAAACACATCCTTTTTTACCTTCTGCAATTCTGCTCTGTGCACACACTGAGCCCTTCACATGAAAATGTCCTCCCTCCTCTGTTGGAATTAATTCTGTCACGTTCTTCCAAGGTCTACTTTAAATATTTCACTTTTGCTTTGAGGTAAAATGTCACTTCTTCTTAGACATCAACTGATTACTGCTCAGATTACACAGATGTCATCATTAACTATTCTGATGGCACAATCTGCTTTTCCTTCATGGCCTTTAGCATAATATGGCTTGTGTTATGTGCATTCATGAGACATTATTTGATAAATGTTTCACACCTTATAATTAAGCTCCATGAAGAAAGAAATCCATGATGTCACTTTTGCATTCCTTTTGTCTCGGGAATAATTTACAGTTAGTAGATGCTAAATATAACAATTATGATATGATTGAATGAATTAATTTTTACCAAGTGAAAATTTTACATTCCTTTATAAAAATGATTTTAACACCAAAGAGTAAAGAATAATTTAGTTTGAAAACAGGAAAAGTTCTAACACTAAAACTCAAATAGATTGACAAAAAATTTTTGTTTCCACATTGTAGACTAAAAATCTTTATTATACCTGAAATAAGTAAGATTTATCTTTTTTCTGCACTGAGATTGGTTGTCCCAAAATTAAAACTTATTTATTTCAAAATAATAAAACTTTCAATAGCATTTCTTAGAAATATGCTAAAATGTTTCTGAGATTCATTTTTAATATGGTATTCTGATTCCTGGTGCTAAGAGCAGCATGTTAAAGAAATCCTTTCAGTTTTTTAAAAATATTTTATCTATCATTATTTGTATGAGTATATTGTCTGCATGTATGTGAGTGCACCTGTGTCATGCAATGCCATGGTGGTCAGAAGAGGGCTTTGGGTTGGAACTGGGGTTAAGGACGGTTCATAACAGCCATGTGGATGCTGGGAATTGAACCTGGGCCCTCTGCAGGAGCAGTCAGTGCTCTTAAACACTGAGCTATCTCTCCAGCCCCAAGAAATCTTTTCAGTTTTTAACCAAAGAAGAAGTAACTCAAATTTTTATTCCCCAGACTCTGTCTACAATTTACCTGGACTTCTTTTGCTAAAGGACACCAAAATTGGGTTGTTATGAAATGGGAAATAGGAAACTGGTGTTAAGTCTTCAGTATGAATGTCTGGAATAGAATTCATGTTTTGTTTATAGATGTGCTGATAGGAAGTGGCTAGTTGTATTCCAGTTTATAGGTTCCAAGGAACTGACCAGAAAATGTGTTGCAAGTCTTGTTTATCAACTGTTATGAAGCATGCAGATTTTTTAGGACATAAATCATTTTCTATTGGCATCCTGTCTGTTACTGTCAAAGATTCTGATCTCCTATAACAATACACTCAGGAAATTACAAACATACATATACACATTTAAAAATATAATGGTGGCTATTTATGTTAGGTTAAATATTGTCATAAACATGTAAAAAAGCATACTCAAATCACATCTTTTATATATAAAATATTGCTTTGTATTTTATTTAATTCCTTGAATACTATCATTTTTATTATTTCATGTTAACATTTTCAGAAATCATTTATAAATTTAGACAACCACTAAAAAAGGTGTGAACTTGCCTAATATTTCAAAGTTTAGACATGATCTCTGTCACAGTGTCAGTCACTCATCACTGTTTGAAACTAAAGGGTTAGGATGATAAATAATTCTAAAATCAGCCTTCTCATTGTGATAATGGGGCTATAATCTATTTGGATATTGCTTATGAATGGATAGTCACTTTTAATAGACATGCTCCCACAGATTTTGAGTGATGGAGATCTGACAACTGTGACAGCAGTGTACCAACAACCCTCCCTCAAGTTCATATTCTGGATTGCTTCAATGAATAGTGTTTTCCCTATTATGGTATTTAATATTTAGTTCTTGTAATGACACAATTTTTTTTTGTAGATTTTGCTATTACTTTGTTTACTAGTTTGCATAATCCAATTTTAGTAAACTTCATAAAGTAATTGAGCTAATAAGAAAATCATGATTTTTGCAAACCAGAAAGGGACCATTGAGGGAGGGGGGAAAAGGAATTTGAGAGAGGGAGATAGTACGACACTGGCACTATCAAGAAGGAAATGGGAAAATTGGGAGTAGTTTAACTGGGGAGGAGGATGCAAGTCCTATACGGGGGAGAGCAAGGAAAACAAGACAAATTATACTTAGGTAGTCTGAAAAACTTGACTCAATAAACCTTAACACATATATAGATAGATGATAGATGATAGATTAGATAGATAGATAGATAGATAGATAGATAGATAGATAGATAGATGATAGAAGATAGATTAGATTGATAGATAGATGATAGATAGATGATATAGATGATAGATAGATGATTGATAGATGATAGATGATAGATAGATAGATAATAGACAATAGAAAGATAGATGATAGATAAATAAATAGATCGATAGATGATAGATAGATAGATAGATAGATATAGATAGAGATGATTGATGAGATAGATAGATATAGATGATATAGATATCTCAGAAGTTCATCATGACGCATGTAATCTGTGTGTAAGGTTGTTTATACCAATGAACTAATAACCTCAGGTGATCTTCAGCCCAGGTGAATGGTTGAATACAATACTAAAATACAATACAGACATACGAAGATAGATAGATAGATAGATAGATAGATAGATGATAGATGATAGATAGATGATAGATAGATGATAGATAGATAGAAGATAGATAAATAGTAGATAGATACACAGATGCATAGATACATAGATGATAGATAGATAGATGATGATAGAGTACATGAAATTGGACAGAGTTAATAAAAGGAGATGCAGATATGGGAGGGGCTTTAAATATGATAAAAAAGAAACACTTTGAAAGCTAAATACTAAATGATACATAATTATTAATTAGAATGGGATTGGGAAAGCTAAAATCATCTAAATATTGCAGACAGCATAGACAAGAGCTTGAATTGGAAAGTCACTATCACTTGTGTCTGACAAGCAGAATCTATTCTGGATAGAGCTGGCCTTGAACAGAATTCTGTAAGAGTTTGTCTAAGTTTTCCTATATATGTTTTTCATACTTTTTCTCATTTCAACATACTTTATATTTCCATGCTACCATTCCCATGAGTATTTGCAACTAAAAAGACTTGTGTGAAGTCATGATATGATCTACAGAAGACTAGCTCATTGATGGAGAAATGCTGGTATCATGCACTGAGGACACTGGAGAGCAGTATGCATCATTTTGGAGGTTAGACTCTTACTGAGTTCTTATAGCACATACTGATAAGGGCCCATTCCTCCTTATAATAGGAAAGCCAGATAGATTTGGGATAGACTGAACAGGGTATCAATTGAGAAACTGTTCACAGAGGGATGGCAGTCTCTTCACATAGCAAAGATGTCATGTTTCTTAGACGTCCTTGGGGAGAAATGCTTCCATTTCTCAGCATGTAACTGCTGTACAGAGAAGTTGGCAGATGGTGAGGGAAAAAGACTACAAAGGCTCATATTTTACTCTGCCTCATTGGAGTGTCTACACAGTGGCTTTGATGTTGGATTGAGTACTTTTCAGCTCCTTCCTAACAGTCTGTATGACAACAGAAAGCAAGGAAAGCAAACTTTTATAGAATAGAACTCAGGGAGAATGTCTTTTATAGCTACACCTGGCAGATGACTAGCTGTGTAGCAATGTTAATCCATAGAGCAAATATGGCTGTCAGGAAAATTATAATCAAATAAATGGCAATCTAATGCCAAACATTCTATATACAGAGAATAAAAGTAAGTATAAAACATGTTCCTCTTTTCAAAGAGATTAACACTATACTTGTTGGGGAAAATGTATATTACTGACAAAATAATTATCAATAGAAAGAAACATATGATAATGCTAAATTAATTAACAGCTAGAAAATAAGCACACTGAATAAGCCTTGAACATTAATATATAAAATCATTATACCAAAAATATGAACAGATAATTTTAAATAATCATTTAATCTTTTAAAATATTTATTCAGTCTACATGCTAGGATATGAATATTGCATATTTTAATTTAAATATGCTTCTATTTAAGGATATGTAAAGAGACAAATACTAGCATTACCATAACTTAAAATGTACATAACAAACATTTATTTAAATCATTATTCTGTGTTCTTAAAAACAGATTGTTAAATTTTACAGTACAGTAAGTCCAAAACTATGATTCAAAAGAGGAAAGGAGAGAAACTATACATATGTAATAGCATCATTTATAATACAGGAACTCACATCAAGAAAGTAGAAAACAATGTATGACAGTGCACACTTGTAATCCTTGGAAATGTTTGACAGAAGGACCGAGAAATTAAGGCTAGCATGGGCTACAGAGAGAATTTGAAGCCAGTCTAGACTATAAACCAAGACCTTGTCTCAAAAAGAAATAAACAAAGGGGCTGGAGAGATGGCTCAGCTGTTAAGAGCACTGGCCGTTCTTGAAGAAAACCCAGGTTTGAATCCCAGCACCCACATGGTGACTAACAACCATCTGTAACTTCAGCTCCAGGGGATTTGACACCCTGTTCTGTCTTCCATGGGCATTGTACAACACAGGTGCACTTACATACATGCCAGCAACAAACTCACACACAAAAAATAAATTTAAAATTTTTAAAAATTTATTTGTTAATGTTATTATGTCATAATTATTTAAAGAAAAAAGAAAATGAGAATGTAAAAGATGTTAAAAGGATATGGGAATGGAGATATTTTACAAAATAGATAGAAAAAAATGAGAAAGCCTAAGCAAGTGATAAAGGTCTGTTTAGGTTTGTTATATATAAAGAATGAGACAAGAATAATATACACATAATTTTAAAATGTTTATGGTCATAGTTTACTCAACTAGTTTAAGGAACAAAATATAAATCTAGTCAATGTTTATCTGAGAATATTTGGTTCTTTACCTAAGCCTTATCTACATAGTATATGATAATTAAAAGTATCAGACTTGTGGAAGTAACCTTACTGGATGTTTAACAGCCATACTTTAAGGCCTATATTAATGTGGTCAGAGAGACTTAAAGGACAGTTTTTGCCATTTGCCCTCCAAGGTTGACCAAGTTGCAGGGGACTATGGAACATCCAAAATGTCCTGTAAATGTGGTGAGTCACTTGTCCTCTTGTTCAGGGAGGACATGGAGACCCAAGAGATGGACTTGAACCAGTGTCCAGTCTACAAAGAGGAGGGTCAGCTTAGAGGAAACATCTCATTCATGCTTCCAAGTGAAGCCAGACATGGTCAAGCAGAACCTTTGACTTATCTTCATATAGATGGAACTGATTAAAGAAAGGAGCCAGGGGCTCCTCCCAAGCCCATGTGACCCGTGAGGAACAGATCATCAAATGACCTTAAGTGTAAAAATAAATTGATTTATTTGGGCCAACTGTATGGTCTTAAACACCCAAAAGGTAAGTATAACCAAAAAGTAAAGTCATCA
Source organism: Nannospalax galili (assembly GCF_000622305.1). NCBI lineage: Eukaryota > Metazoa > Chordata > Mammalia > Rodentia > Spalacidae > Nannospalax > Nannospalax galili. Next base: position 8,171,888 of record NW_008337147.1, read on the forward strand.
GTATACTTCTGTAAGAGTTTAAGGGATTACACTTCCCAGACTTTAGGCTTAAGTCTATATAAAAAGCTATTTAGACAGTTATTTCTCAGTGATGATTTTGTTCCTAACCAGAAAGTGCTGCTCAGATGTAAGACTTCAAATCTTGGTCTCCACTACTGTAGTGCCCACCTGTAGCTAAGGGAGAAAACCCAATATTGTTCTAAAATGATAGATAATTTTTTTTTCTCCCCCTACTTAGAAGCCTTTGAGAAGGAACTTACACCGATTCTAACTACTCCAACAGCTACCAAAACACCTGAAAGCAAATCCTGAATCCATCACTCGAGTTCAGCTTTGGAAGACAAAAGAAAAATGAGGAAGATACCCATAGAGGGATGCTTTTGGAAGCCCTTGTCAAGAAATTCCACTGGACTCTCATATGAACATTTGAAAATTGCCCTGTTCTGAGTTTTTTCTAGTTCCCTGTCTAGAACTTGTAATGCTAGTTACTCTTACCTTTACTTCTTCACATCACCTATTCATGATTCAAGGACTTTCTTTTCCCCTTAGAGATAAATGTTATGCAATTTAAGGTTCTTTTAGATAGACCCACTGAAGGGGTACTCCAATTGCCTCACCCTGCATCCCTGTTCAGTATGGAAGAAGCCAGAGTGGTCTGCCTCCCTATTCCTTATTGGCAATTTGGGTAACCTCTTCAGAGGACAGTGTGATAAGAATAGGAGGTAGGAATTGGCTAGGCAGTTAGGGTAAAAAGACCCCAAAGAAAAGTAGCCAGTTTCTGTAAGACACTTGGGACTGTTAGCAACATACTCTGTTCCAAAGGCCAAAAATGTCAAAAGTATTTGGGAGCTTGTAGCTAATCCTTAAAAGATTTTAGGGTTACCTCTTCACAGTGGGGAATGTTAGAGTACCCAAAGTCCCATAAAAATAAATAAATGAAAGAAGAAAAACAAGAAAAGAAAAATTAAAAAGTGATGGGGAGGTATGGGAGGTATTGGAAGGGAGGGAGTGGACATGGATTTGATCAAAACACCTTGTATGCATGTGCGAAATTCTCAATAAATTTTTAAGTAAAAAAAAAAAGAGAGTGAGAGAGATAAAAACCTGGAAGCCTCCTTCTTGAAGACTCACTCTCATAGTATTAAGCGATAGTATGCAAGATGCCAAGGGAGAAAAACCAATCAATGATCTTATCCAGCTGTAAAGCCTAAAAAACACAGAAATGAATGGCCCAGCATATTATCTCTATGGGTTCAGTATTGGCGCTTTTATCTGAGGAGTAATCAACAGCTGTCTAATTGGACTTAAGACACACCCACTAGGAGAGAACTAGTTTGTGGTACTGTAAACATAGCCAAATACACATGGTGGGAGAGGTCATAGACCCTAGAGAAAAACTTACTTTTTGTTACATCCTTAGACCAGTGAGATTTCTTACTGTATTTTAAATATGTATCCTTTAATTTGCAGACAAGTGTACCTCTTACCACTCACCAAAAAGGCTTTTTTGTTTTCGTTTAGTTTTGTTTGTTTGTTTGTTTTGCAACAGATAGATATTGTTACAGAGCTCCACAACTGGTCAAAGGAGGAGAATAGTGTCTATGAGATGCCCAGTCCTAAGTAACACAGCTACAGCACAATCTCTACACCTAAGGCTCAAGGAACATAGTGAAACAGGGTCAGAAAGAATATTAATTCATTTCTCAACTCTCACCAGGTAAACTTCCTCGTGCAACAGATGATGATTAACCCAGAAAGTCACAACTGGTCAAAGTGCAGAGAATAGGAGAATACAGAGGCAGAGGCAGGCAGATCTCTATGAGATTGAGGCCAGCCTGCTCTACTGAGTGAGTTCCAGGCTACCCAGAGCTACAAGGAGACCCTCTCTCAACAAAACAAACAATAAATAAATAATAAAATAAAAAGATAAAAGAATATATTTACTTAGAAAAACTCAAAACAAACAAAATGACATTACTATCCTAAACTGATGCTTTGTTTTAATTCTAATTTCTCTTTAGAAAATAACAAATGGATGCCAATTCACCATAAAAATATATGAAGGTTTATATTGAGTTGCTCTCATATATCAATTTTTTTCAGAGTCAGGGTCTCTTTTTAATTCATCTAGGCAATGATTAAAAAGAATACTGATCAGCTACTATCTCTGAACTTAACATTTCAGGTTAACTATCTAAGATACCTTCATTGATAATCTTTAAGATCAATTTATTCTTTGTTCTTATTAAAGTTCTTATATAAATAAGGACCAGAATCTTATCAACTCATTGCATATATTAACACTTTCATATTAATTAGTCAATTTACATTTCAAAGGCACTCTCAGTTTTATTTTATTATTTTCCTTCTAACGATACTTTGGGCTGGTGAGATGTCTCAGTGGGTAAAAGGGATTGTCAATTAAGCCCAATGACCTGAGTTCAATCCCTGTAATCCATGGTGAAAGAAGAGAACAAATTCCTGAAAGTTATCTTCTGACCTCCATGTGTGAGCTATGAACACATGCACATACACACACACACACACCCATTCACCATATACTCTCAAATAATAATAAAAAATAGAATAAATTTTAAAATAAAAATAGAGACTTTTCACCATCTATCTACAAAGAAATGTCAAACCTTTTCTTAACTCCAATTCTTTTTATTTTCCCTTTACGGTATTACTTTACTGCTGATATATTTTGGAAAAATAGCTTAAGTGGAAATCTTTTAGTAAAATGTAGGGCATTATTTTTGGTTGCTGTTCTCGATCTAAAACCTTCTTGTTTCAAAATGTTCCTGAGAAATTACATAAATCAATGTATACCAGGAAGAAAAAGTGACAAGTGAATTGGTTTTGGTAAATAATAAAGAAAACGTCATGAGACTGTTAAAAAAGAAGTATTAGGACTGGAGAGATGGCTCTGCAATTAAGAGCACTGGCTGCTCTGCACAGGGTCTGAGTTCAATTCCCAGCACCCACATGACAGCTAACAACCATTCCCGTTCAGGGAAATCCGATACAGACTTTTGGCCTCCACGGGCATTGCATGACACAGGTGCATTTCCACACATGCAGGCAATGAACTCATACACATAAAATAAAAATAAGAAATAAAAAAGAAACATTAGAAAAATACATGTGCAAGATACAATAAAGATCCAGCTCTCTTTTATTCGGTTGTGTCCCAGATGAGATAACGCTGCTTTTTCCTGGACTCTAGGAACCCAAAAAACAACAGAAAAAATAAAAAAATGAAAGATAAGATTCAGTGAAGAGCAGAAACAAAAAATCAGTTTCACTTAACTTCACTGACCTTCTCGTAAGATTCTAAAGCTAGGTGCCTAGAGAGGTTCCCTTTGGATCATGATTTCACATTGAGGAAACAGAGATTGGCATCCCTAGCTGTGCAGGGCATTTCCCATGAGATCCAGGACTATCTCAGCTTACCCAGAGCATTCAGCAGATGAACACATGGCTGTATCATATGGTGACAGCTAGGTAGGAAGTGAGATATGAAAAAGAAATACCCATCAATTCAATTCCTGCAATTTTCCACAGCTAGCTGTAAAATGCTAGTCAGCCTGTTGACTCCGTGAAGCCCATGACTGCCACAGGGCAGCTGCCTTGAAGATGTCCCAACCATCTTCAGTCCCAGCACACCATATGCACCATCATCTGTAGACAGTACTCCAAGCATACAGGGGTATATCCCAGACAAAATTATGTAGATTCACAAATCTCTACAGCGTGTGCAGAGATTACTAATTTTCTTGACTCTGGTGATTTGGGAAAAGAAGTACAATCTGGCATTTAGGGTAAAAATAAAATTCTGCGGCTCTCACATCCTGTTGAATGTGCAGGATCTAAGGAAGGTACACAGTCATTAGACTTGTCCCTTAAAAGGAAAGAAGAGGAGCAGAGCAAGAACAGCCATGGAAAAACTCCCAGAGAACCTCAGAATCAGGTAGGATCAATGGTAACAATTAATTTTTTTTTCCCAAAGCCAGTCAACAAAGATTTGACGAGGTGACAGCTTCTTCAAAAATGAAGGCAAGTTATAAGTCTCTTCTTTGACTGTTATAGCTTTGACTAAGGCTGAGAGTTTCAACCATCTATATGTATAACATAAGTATTTAGAAGGCAGTTTAACTACATGTCCATTTATCAAAAATCAGTAGTGTTAGTACATAGGGCCATGACTTTCCTAGCCATAGACTTTTCATCAGTTTACAGTAATAAGTATGTTTTCTCTCTGATGGAGCAGTCTCAAATCTAACTAGGAAGCAGTTGATTGCACCCAGAACTCTCATGCCATTATTGTACCTGTAGACATAGTTTGACTGAGTAGTTGGTATTGTAGCATACAGGGTTCAAATCCGAGTTAGATTATTCATTACTTTTTCAGTCCCAACAGCTTGTATACCACCTTCTGGCAATGAGTGACCATCAAAGCAGACTCATAACTTATCAAAGTACTGAGAATAGAGGATGCTGGATGATCAGCTGTAAATAGAACACTTGTAACACCTCCTTTGTGGCCCAAAGATGATCATGATAGAGGAGGTAGAAAGATTGCTGCAGTATGGGGAGGAAATGCTCTTCTGTGGGCAAGAGAGATGGCTCAGCAGTTAAGAGCACTTGTTGCTCTTCCAGAGAACCCAAGCTTGTTTCCCAGCACTCATGTCCGGACCATATGCAACTGTAGCTCCAGAAGATCTAACACCCCATTCTGGCCTCCATGGCCACTGCATTCATATGTGCATGCACACACACACACACACACACACACACACACACACACGTACGCATGCACACACACAAATAAAAATAAAAACTAAACATTAAATCTTCAAAAAACTGTCTGTGTGTGATATGACTATTGCAATCATGAACACACAGCTGTTATGACCCCCTGCGCAACACCTGCACATACACAGAAGAAAAGAGGCAGGAGTATAAGAGCTCAACTAGTTGGGAAATGGGAGGGGATCAACAGGTGTGGGAAGGGGACTAGGGGAAGGTGATGAGGATAATGTGATGACAGTATATTGTATACAAGTAAAAAGTTGTCATTTGGAAAAATAGAAAGAAAAAGTAGCAACTAAAGGGTTTAAAGAGCACAAAGATTCTAGAAGAATGCCCACAAAGAAACAAGATAATGTTCCTATGGATGACCCCAGACAAACTGAAATCTAGGGCTCCAGATGCAGTTAAGAAGCACTGCACATCCCTAGCCTCTACAGAGCTATAGTTTCACTCCCAGCATTGCAAGAAAAAAGGGGAAACAGGAAGAAAAAGATCTATGAATTATCCAACAAACATTTCAAAATACTTATATTACGGTATTTTGTGAGCTATAAGATTGCACAGATTAACAATGAAAACAGGTAAACAGTGCAGAACCTAAATAAGAACAATTAAAAAGATGGAAATCACAAAAAGGAATCAATCAAAATTTTGAGCTGAAGAAAATCATATCCAGGTTGAAAAAAATGCGATAGAGAAAAATTCAATAGAAAATGTCAGTAGTATACTCTGCGAAACAGAAGAATCGGCAAATTCAAAAATCATTTTAAAATTTTCAGTCAAAAGCCAAAAAGTGGAAAAATAATTAAAGAGTAAGCATCACTATAAAATTTCTAGATGGATTTTTTTTTTAAAGAAGAAAGGCAGAGTCTGTGCACAGGGCTAGCCTTAGCATTTCAAGCAGATTTTCAAAAAAAAAAAAAAATCTGCTTTCATTTTCTAGTATGAAACTAGAAATCAATGGCAGAAGGAAACTGTAAAACTCACAAATATGTGGATATTGTCCAGATTTTCTGTCTTCATAATTCAGTGATAGTATGTTCACATGTGATTGTTCACAGTGGTCATAGTTTATGTTTTCAGAAACAAATCTTAATTTCATTGATGTTCTCTAGTCTGCTCTAGTCCTGCTTTCTTTTATTTCTGTTCTTTATTATTTCCTCTCTTCTGCTGATTTTAGCCATAGGATTATTCTAATCGTACCTCCTTGAAATGTAAAGTTAGGTGATTTGAGATTTTCTTGTTTCTTAATCTCTGCATTCATTACCAGGGATTCTGTCTTAAAATGGCTATTTCCATATCTCTTAAGTTTGGGCATTTACGTTTACATTTTTGTTATACAATTTTTTTCTTTTATTTTCCTCTTTGCTCCTTAGTTGTTCAGAAGAAATCTGTAAATTCAATGTAGTCTCTATCGAAATGGCATTTTAAACAAATGATCTCAGATACCCAAAGCAATCTCAAGAAAGAACAAAACTGGAGACTATAGAATTTTAACTTCAATTTATATTACAAAGGTAATGAAATGACATTACAAATGAAATTACATTGCAAAGGTAAAGTAATTGGGAAAATGTGTGCTATATGCATAAGACTGTGGAGCAACGAATGGGACAGAATGAAGAGCCAGTAGGCGAACCCATGCATATACAATAAATTTTCAACAGGGCGAGAAAAACACACAATGGGAAAGGAGACCTCTTCAGTGAACGGTGTTGGGTAAACTAGGTATACATATGTAGAAAAAGAGAAAGTGCTGGCATGGAAAAATTAAAAGTTAACTAAAGATTTAAACAAAAAATTGGAAGCTATATAACTTTTGAAATATTGGCAATGATTTGATAGGACACTCAAAGTGTTAGTGACAAAAACAAAAATAAACATGTTTAATTATGTCGAGCTTAAAAGCTTCTTCATCGAAAAGAAAAAGTAGACAAAATAAAAAGTCAACTTAATGTGTAGGAAACAATACATTCAAACTATACATCTGATGAAGAGCTATGTCCAAAATATGCAAGAAATTTGCACAACTGAGGAGAAAAAGAGATCTTAGTTCAAACACCAGAAAAGACCTTGAATAAAAACTTCTCTCAAGATGACAAATATCTAACGGTGAGAAGAAAAATTGCTCATAATCAATCGTCAGGAATATAATCATCAGAACCACAATGAGACAGCTTCTAGGATGACTCTTATCAGACAGTCAATGATAAAGTGTTAACACGGTTATGGAGAAAAAGGAAACTATGTAGACCATGAAATGTAAATACTGCCATTGTGGAATATTATGTAGACATTCTCCCAAACATTAAAAATAAAATAATGCTACAGTATGGCCCAGCATTTCTACTTACAGATACATAGAAAAGGAAGTTGTAGTTAGTGTCTCAAAGAGCTATCTGCACTTACATCTTCATGAGCATTACAACTGCCAGGAAAAAACCCTGTCCACTAAAGGATGACTAGATGATAAATTATAGTGTGTATATGCAGTGGAAGATTTTTCATCATTTCAAAGAGAGGAAATTCTACTTTTTTACAACAAAATAGATGAATTTTCAAAGCACTATGTAAAGTAAAATAAGTCAAATACAGAACTACAGATTTGTATGAACTTGTATATAAAATCTGGTGGTTACAAGGGATGAAAGGAAGGGAGAGATGGGGAGGAGATAAAGGGGGCAGAGTTTCACTTACCTAAGATAAATAAGTACATCAGATTGCACAACGTGGTGTGCACAGCACATAAAACTATTGCATACATAAAATTGCTAGAAGGTAGATTTCATGTTAAGTGTTCTTACTCTAACAATAAGAATAAAGCAGGGACCAGGAAACTTTTGGAGGTTATGAAAGGTTCACGGCCCTGATGACAATGATAGATTGACAAGATATAGTTACCCAAATTGACAGACATTTATAGGGAAATATGTAGAGCTTTCATCTGTCAATCATGCCTTAAAGTTATTGTGTTTGTTTTCTCTTTTTAGAAAAGGAAAAGTTAAGAAAGCTTCATGGGAGAGAGATAGCTTCTAAATAGAGGGTTTAATGGTAAACAGAATGACAGAGATTTAAGTACTGTTTTTTTAAACAATAGAGATGATGTCTATAACATAAACTTGCTTTGAAGATTAAACAAGATACTATGTGTGAGTGCTTAATTCACAGCCTCATCGTCATTCAGCCCCTAGCAGACATTCTGGGCTAGTCAGAGAAGCCACAAGATGACACTGGTGATAAAAGTATGCAGAAAACAGGGAAGCAGCTAAAGAAAAGACATTCTGCTATGGCTACACAGACTATAGAAAAACTATTAATTCAATCTATCAGCATTTAACTTTTCCCCTTAAACAGACTATAACCATAATTGCTAAAGTTGTAATGGTTCATGAATCTTCTATAATTAAAAAAAAAGTGAAGTTTACAGAAAGGACAGTGCCTAAATCTTTTACAAAACAGCAGTTCAGTTATCTAAACTCTGGTCTACAGATAGCTATTTACTCTCATAAATCTGAAGTTAAAAATGACTTTCCCTGGGCCTGTAGAGATAGCTCAGCTGTTAAGAGTCCATCCCTAACTCCAGTTCCAGGGGATCTGGAGCCTTTTTTCTGGCTTCTGTGGGCACCAGACACAGACACTCATACACATAAAATAAAAATAAATGAATTTTTTTTTTTAAAAAAAAGAATAATTTAGGCCTGGAGAAATGGTTCAGATGTCAGGAGCACTGGGGGCTCTTGCGGAAAGCCTGGGTTCAAATTCTAGCACCCACATGGCAGCTAACAATCATTCATAACTCCAGTTCCAGGGGATCTGTTGCCCCTTCTGGCCTCTGCAGTCATTGTACAACATGGGTGCACTTACATACATACAGGCATGACACTCATATACATAAAATAAAATAAACTTTAGAAATATTTAGAAAAAGAATTATTTATCCAATCTGTTAAGTTACAGGGAAAACTGTGTCAGAGAGACAGTCACTGAGATCTAAAAGAAGCTTACAAATTGTTAATCCTGCCACCTCTGCTGTTTAATAGAGAATTAAATAAGTTGACTTTAAAATGCTCAAGACAATGTCAGATATGTAAGAATTTTTTCAACAAAATTGAACTTTTATGATGGTGTTTACTAAATGTTGATTCTTTGGCTCTCAATGTTCACACATTATAATATACAAGTAACTGAAAAAGCTTTTCACTAGAGGGTTTGCAATATTTCCTGGCCTATAATATCACAGATATTTTAGCATTCTTTTCTATTCTGAGTCTCTACATTACATTCCATGTCATTAAACATGATTTTTTTCCTATTAAGCCCTGCATGTATTCATGGTGCACCTCGGTGCTTCCAACCCCAGCATCTATCACTGACTACCAAAAATGGCATGTTAGCTCCACTCCATTGAGAGAAGGCTGTTTGTTCCCTGTCTAATCTCATTCGGTTTTCTCTTTTCTTTTTTTCTTATACTGACTTACTGTTCTTGGTGTTAAAGATTATCTTGAACTAAAAGTGCTTGATAAGATTTATGCTTAACATAATTAATAGAATTGGACTGAGTAATAGAAACTGCAAAGGACAATGACAGAAATAAGTTTTAATGGATAAGAACATATTTTAATAATAAAAACATACATCAGATCACCCATTGTGGGTTGATTTTTATCCCACTCAAAATCATGTTGACATCCCAAACCTACAGAACTGAAGGGTGTAATCATATTTGAAGATGCAGTCATTCTCTAAGTTTAAATGGGAGGTAACTCACAGGTCATAATGCCATGTGGCCAGTGTTCTTAGAAGAAGGAGAAGGAGGAGGAGGAGGAAGAGGAGGAGGAGGAGGAGGAATAGTTACAGAGGGATAAGTCTTTGAGGACATGGCAGTGACAAGGTGGCTGTTTGCCACCTGAGTGAGACTCCAGAAAGAAACCAAATGTGTTAGCATCTCAATCTTGGATTGGAATTTCCATTTCTAGGACTAAGAGAAAATTAATTTCATGCATTTAAGCCATTCAGCCTATGGTTCTCTCTAATGGAAGGACTCATAAATCAGTATGTCCAACAGATCTGTACAAAATTATCCAAGGTACTCAAATTAAATATATCAGACTGAATCCCATCAAAGTATTTTATTATGCCTCATTATTATGTGTTAAATTGTGTACCTTCTTTCCACAAATTCATTCAGTTCAAGAGATTGTGACCTTATTTGGAAAAAAAAAAGGATCATTGCAAAAGTAATTAGTTAAAATGTGTCATTTTGGGGGTTCAGCAGGCCTCAAACCTAATATGACTGCATCCTATAAAGCAGTAAAGTTTTGAAATAAAAATGTGCATAGGAACAAGATATTATGAAGACTGGATTTATATCACTACAACCCAAGGGACTGCCAAGATCTAGGAGAGAGGCATGAACTATGTTTCTGTAATAGACATAATGAGATTTTCATATGCCTCAGAAAGAGCCAACTTCACCTACACCTTGCTCTCAGATTTCTAGCCTCTAGATTAAGACAATAAATTTCTATTAGGCTACTCAGTTTGTGGTACTATAATTCAGTAGCTAAATAAAATGCTCAAAACTTTAGCTTACAGTCAACATTATGTAAGAGATTCATTTATTTTGCAGATGACTTTGATGCTATGGAGCTATTAGTTTTGCTTCTGTTGATGTGATAAAAGAGCCTGACAAAAGCGACTTCAGAAAGATAGGGTTTATTTTATCTCACAATTCCAGTCAGTCAGACCAGGGAGGTCATAGTGGCAGGAGCTTGAGGAAGTAGTTGTATCACATCCAGAATCAGGAACAGAGAGCAGTGAGTACATGCACTGACATTTTTCTCTGCTTCTTAATTGTTGATGCAATGTGTCTAGCAGTCTCAAATTCTCATTGCTGTGATTTTCACACAATGATTCATCACAGCAACAGAAACAAAACTAAGAGAGAAATTGATACCAAGAAGTGGGGCTTCTGCTTTAATAAAACTGATCATGTGTCCTTAGGCCTTTGGAAATGTTCTGTGGGAGGAATGAGGATGATTTTGGAACTTTGGGCTAGAAAAACCATTGACTAATATACCAGAGTTTAATGGTCATTCTAGTGGGAGTTTGGAAGACATGTGTGTCAAGAGGAATGAGGACAGTGGGAACTTAACACATGAGATTTCAAAGAGCAATAAAGAATCTCTCAGGAACTGGGATATGTGCCATTTATGTATTACTTTGGTCAAAAATACAGCTTCACTGTGATTATGTCCTGAAAACCTGAGGGGAGTTGAATTTAAAGAAATAGAGAATTTGTTTGGCAGAGGAAATTTCAACATATGTTGGTATTCAGACTTCTGCTGAAGAAGCAGCCATAATCAATAAAGATATCAGTGCCACAATAGAGAAACCTCCTGTTATACACTGGAAGAACGGGAAAACTGTCCCAAGGATCCATCTTGTAAAGATTGAGTTTATTTAAAGGAAGAAAGCCTAAGGGTGTGGGGTGGGGGCAGGGGGATTCCTCCTTCTTGAAAGCAACTGCCTAGGAAAGGGTTTCTCCAAGGACAGCAAAAAGAAGCTCCTTACAGCTGTAGTCTAAGCCGGGCTACATCTCAAACTGACAACAGAATTTACCAGTGTTGTAAGAATCAGCCACATGGTACTGGTTGTAAAGACAAAGATATACAGCTGAGAGGATTATGGGGAGCAACTGAGCAGTTTGTAGTACGGTTGAATTTACTTGAAAGTGGCCCTGAGACACCATGGAGTGAAGCTAAAAATGGTGAGTTACAATGAGACCCCAGGATATTAGAAACACCAGGACCACACAACATCTGCCAAGGAGAGCTACAGGTATGGAATGAGCTGACTTAAAGGGAGTCTGTATGTGCTGAGGTGACAGAGCTGGAGAAGTTCTTCCCAGGCTTTTGGAGCCCAGCCAGTTATATTACAACCCCCAGATGCTGGACATAGAGCTGCAGGATTTGCTGTTTGCTTGATGAATTTTGGGCTGATCATCCTTACTATGCCCCAATTCCATTTTAAAATGAGAAATATATTCTGTGCCATTATATGATGGAAATATACAACTTGATTTCTTAGTTTTAGGATATTTAGGAGTCTTTGAATGTTAAAGTGTTGGGATTTTTAAAGACTATAGGGACTTTTAAAGTTAGACTGTATTTTACATTAGGAGTTAAGCATATTTGGAAGACAAGGGATGGAAGGTTATAGCTTAAAGTGATGTGTTTGTGTAACATGGAAAAGGGGTGGAGCTGTGAGGGTGCTTTCAGCAACCTGAAAAATTTCTAGATTCATCTGGGAAAAAAGTCTTAATGAAGGATTGTCTATATCTGGTTGGCCTTTAGGCATGTCTGTGGGGCATTATTTTGATTACATCAATTGAGTTGGAAAGACAGATCTACTGTGATTGTACCTGGGCAAGGGTACCTGAGCAAGGGCTCCTGGCCTGCATAAGTGTGGAGAAAACAATCTGAGTACAAACATACATGCTTTGATTCATTCTTTTCCATTTCTTGATGTGTGGATAAAATGTGACCAGCTATCTTGAGTTCCTGCTGCTGTGACTTCCTTACAATAATGGATTGTAACCTGGAACCTGTGAGCTAAAATAAACCCTTTCTCCTGTAAATTGCTTTGGGCGGATTATTTCATCATTGAATAAAAAGAAAATTAAGACGGGATTATCTGAAATTATAAGATTGAATATAATATACAATGATGGAACTAGATGAGAAATGAATATGTTGAGAGGAGAAAAATAACCATGTGCGTAGTTTCACACCAGCTCAAATGCAAACTCTTAGTTCCTGATCTTTTACGTTTCTTCCTATAGTTTTCCAGGGTAATTTATAGTCCAATGTGTTGAATTACAAGGGCATAGGCTATAAAACAAAAGGAGTTGAAGTTTAAGTATTCTCCCCTAGCTCAATTTAAAGCTCTCATCTTGGTTTAATGCTATTATATACTTGAGAGCTAAGTGGTAAATGTGGCATTGTGAAATAAGAGAAAAGAAAACCAAATTTCATGAGTACAGTGTCTTTTGCTGGATTCCGATGAGCATAAAGCACAATTGTAGCTAGGTGAGGACATTTAAACAGTAATTCAACTTACAAAAGAGGCATTCATTCACCTATGTATTGCCTGTGTGCTAAGGTAATGAGTAACAAACAGTAAATATAAATTTAAAAATTTTAATACACTTAAGACTCATGGAACATTGAACAGGGATAAAGAAGAGGGCACTAATGACTCTCTCAGTTCTCAATAATGAAGCTCCCTCATGTAGCAGAGGGCCAGGAACACAGAAGGTCACAAATGTCCAAGTGTAGAGATCAAGAGTCTACTGAATAATGGTCCTTGGATAGGACCCCTTTATTAAACTTCACCCACCCAAGGTTCAGGGACCGTCAGAGAAGAGGTGGCAGAAGGATTGTAAGAGCCAAGAAGAAGGTGCAGGACCATATGGAAACAGTCCTACCAACTCCTGGCAACCTGCTCATATGATTCTATGGCAATGGAGTCAGTCTACACAAGTCCCATGCAAACTCAGAAGACAATCACCCAGCATAGAACTGGAAAAATGAACAGCAGACCTCAATCTTATGTGAGTAATGTTAGCAACTGATTGCTACTAGATGAAGAAGAGCTGATCTTCCTAAAACAAAGGACTCTAGATAAGTTAACTAGACCTCAGTGGATGGACTTGCACTGGTGAATGACTGGGGCTGGGGGCACTGACAACACAGTGGGTCTTAACAGGGATGACAGAGTATGGGCTCCAGTGGTGGAGGGGGACTATGGGAAGGTGCCAGTGGGGATGGGGTTATAAAGATGATCAAGATTATTTGAGATGTTCTGTATGAAATACACAAAAAAATTCAGTTAAAAAAGTAGTCATCCATAAATTGTAAGGAAATGTCTAGGATTTCTCTCTGAGATAGAAGCAGGAATTATGCTGCTCTCTATATTTATTACAAAGAAATAACTTACAATGCAGCAAAGAAAGCTGCATTACTAATATTCCAATGGTCACTTTTTAAATTTTTTTTAATTTAATAACCACATGATTAGAAGAAGCATTTCATTACAGCATTAACATATTCAGTAACAGCAAGGCTACAGCTCTTTCAAAAGTGGCTGTAAATTTTTAGGTTCACAGTTAAATGAATACAGTTACGCAATATTGAACTCAGTATGAATCCTGTAAGACATAAAATTGAATGAGCTTTTACCCTTTAAAGAAGATCTCCATTTCATTTTAAAATATGCTGTTTCCTACATTTTTAATGCTACTAACACTTAGATGTTTGCACGTGTCTTTAATCTCTATGTATCTGATTATTACTAGCCATAGTCGGTTACACTCAGATCCTTAGTACCTAAGTATGGCTATAAAGTCATCAGGTAGATTTCACTGATAGTGTTTATCACCTCTACTATTTAACATGAAGTAAATTTTTATGCTTCCTCCTCAAATATGTCTTTTTCTTTAATTTGTTGATCTTTTGTGTGTATATCATACAGAACATCCCACACAATCTTATTCATCTATATACCCACTTCCCAAATGGCACCCTCCCATAGCCTCCCCGCTCCCACACACTGGAGCCCATATACTCTGTCATCCCTGTTACTGTCCACTGTGTTGTCAGCACCCCCAGCCATTCACTCTGCTGAATCTAGTCAGCCTATCTAGAGATCTTTGTTTTAGGAAGATCAACTGATTGCTGCTAGATGTTCCTCATCTAGCAACAATCAGTTGTCAATATTCCTTCAGATATGATTGAAGTCTGCTGCTCATTTTTCCAGTTCTATGCTGGGTTACTGTCTGGGAGTCTTTTGGACCACCCTGGCCAATAACTCAAAGGAAGGTACCTCCTGTCTGACATTGTTTCTTGTTATGTAGCCTTTAGCTATACATATCGAGTCTTAAAAAATTATACTGACCCTATTAAACTTTGGTTATACTTTCCCTTTGGGTGTTTAAGACCCTACAGTTGGCCCAGATAAACCAATTTATTTTTATTCTTAAGGTCATTTGAGGATCTGATCCTCAGGGGTAAAATGGGCTTGGGAGGAGCCTCTGGCTCCTTTCTTTTACCAGTTCCATCTATGTGAAGATAAGTCAAAGGTCCTGCAATTTTTAATACTATTTAAAAAAAGAAAAGTAAAATTTTTGTCACAAAGAAGGACTTCAAATTCTTATAGCTTCTATATCTGTTCATCTCTGGAACAGCAGCACTCAATATACCTGACACAAGTTCTAAGTATCAAGCCTTCTTTCTACATCTTTAGGTGAATGCAGATGCAGAATTTAACTGGGTTAAGTTATGGCCCCATTTAGCAGCCGAAGGGCTTTGCTAGTGGCTGGTAAAGAGTTCAAGCACTATCCCAGAAGCTGATGGTGAACTTGTCATACTATCAAAAATTGTTATATAATGAAGCTACATAATTTTTCGCTCAACAATTTAACAAAGATGTGATCATTTTAACTCCTACTAAATAGGAATTATATACCAGGAAAATTAAAGCAATGGAGACAATCAATTAGGGGAGAGAAAAAGATGATAAAAATGGGTATTGAAATAACTTTTACTAAAATGTTTATATGAAAAGATAAGTTGGTATATGAAAATAAGGTTTTTCTTAGAGAAATCATGATGGAGTTTTGATACTTGATTGCCAACATTATTTAAAATATATTCCATTTCTAAAAATGTTTTGGAAATATTAAAAATATGTGAAGGCTTAAGAAATAAAAATGTACTCCTGGGCCAGCAAGATGCCTCAAGAGGTAAGACACTTGCTACAAAGCCTAGTAATCTGACTGAGCTCCAGAATCCATACAGTAGAAGGAGAGAACTGCAAGTTGTTCTCTGACCTCCACACACATGCCATGATGCACACATTAAATAAATAAACTAATAATAATAAATAAATGTAATAAAAATTTAATGTGCCCCTCAATATTACTGGTGCAGATTCAAGGAAGTGCAGTAACAAAAAGGAAAAAAAGAATTTAAAATTTTAATTTTAATATGGAGGCTTAGTATTTCTAAAGAGATCATAAAAAGCAAAGAATTTGATATTTCCTTTGTTATTTCAAGGCATTAAACAAAAGGTTGAAATAAGCTGCATTTCAAAAATTACAAATGATTGTCCTCTTATTAGAAAACTGTTATCCACTGATCTGACTTCTGAAGGTGATAAACAATTAAACTGTCATGAGTGATAAATTGGTTCTTATTAAAATAGATGTCTACTGTCTATATTGGGTACTGACTCCTTACCAGAGTGTTCCTTAACTTCAACCAAACATTTATCAGAATCTGTTTTAATTAAACCTAGTACCGATACATAGTTTCCAATAATATGCTACTAAAAAAAGTCAAAGTACTGCAATAAAAACCTACGACATTTCAACATGCAGTCACTACATTCTAGAATAATCAGATTTTCAAACATGGCTCTTAAACACAAAATTATTTTTAAATGCTTTCTATTTCTCTATTCCTAAACTGCATTTGTTTTTCTGTTCTTTCTCAGTTTCATTCAAAAATATGTCACCATTATCAACAAATCATCCCTTAAATGTTTAATTCAATGTCATGCAAAATCATCTTTAGGGATAAATCTATTATTCTTTGAATTTGAAGCACATAGCTTTTCAGAGGAATCATTATAGTTTAGTTTGAAATATTCAGCTGTTAGGTTGAAATGTCTATAATTCACAGAGAACCCCTCAGAATGTGATCTGACAGTCAATCAGACTTTCAGCTTATGAGTGGTGACTCTCCTTCAGCAAACAATAAAAATAGTCTGTTGAATGCAGGGCATTTGACTTTTGTGAATTGAAAGAACGACTGTCCTGTTAAACTATACAACTCGAAAAGCTAATTTTCCATAGATGCTAACTAGCGTGTGATAAGGGACCAAACTCTTCAGCTCATGCATGATATTTCTCACATACCCTTAACAGCAAATGAGTTATTTCAGTCTCTGATGCTGAGTTCTGTGTGCAGTAGGATAGATAGCTCTGTGGGTGGAAAAGCCCTTAATATACAATATAGAAAACAAAATGTGTTCAGTCAGTGGGTTGCAGCTTTCTTTCTGTCAAGGATAACTGATAATCAGGGTGGTGCTAGAAGATGGGCTCAATTTTCAGGAAGTTGCACCTGTGACTTCAGCTGCTGCGGGTCAATGCAGACACTGAAGCTAGAATTACAGAAGCTATAAAACTGTTGACAGCAGAACTCAATTTGTTGCTTTTACAGACCAAGTGAATACACGAGAGAAAGTTAACCATTTGCAGCCTGGTCTGTAGAGACTGCTGACAGAGGAAGTGTTATATTTTGGCACTTCTTTTAATTTGTGTTGTTAAATTTTATTTGAATAATAAGCTACCTTCTATTGTCAGCCACATTTGTAGAGATTTTAGACATCACTTCTATTTAACAGATGATGAACCTGAAGTTCCCAGGAGAAAAATAATATGACAAACCCTCAAGTCCCTTTTCACATTTACACAGTGATTTGAGTTGGCTTATTAGACTCAAACCTACATTATGTTATTATAATCCTTTACCTTGCAAAGTGGCCCCAACGCCAGCAACAGTGACATCCATTGGGAGCTTGTTAGACATGCAGAATCCCAGACATCCCCATGGATATGTCAATCAGTTCTTCATTTCAACAAGATCAACATGCACATTCAATTCAAACTTTTATTACACTGGAAAAATTCAAGTGAACCTTATATATCTCTCACATCTCTCCAGTGAATTAAAATTGTTGATTTATGTATAAGCATATATGAAGAATTTCAGCATTCACACTTTAGGTGTGTTTGTGAAAAGCAGCATTCTAGAAAGTGTGGCTAGTAAGCAGATGATATTAGATATGATTTTTATCAAAATTCAAGTGCTTCATAATATCCAAATCTCAACATCATATCTTTAGCAGAAAAGATAACTATATTATTTGTCATGTCTTATTAAAAAATCAAGTTTATTAATTATTTGCTTGTTCCTTTTTCTGTTTAGCAAATATTTTCTACGTGTTTACAAGAGTTTTTCATAAATTTTAGCTACTTTCAAAAGCACATTACAGGCTTGTTGCTGTATCCTATCTCCTAGGTTTCTGATTCAGTGTTCTCAGAGTTACCAGGCACCTAGCGATGCTGTTTGTCCACAGCCTGTACTTTCAGAACCATTGTCTCTGAAGATGTTAGGCATCATACTAGGTCCTCAGGAGACTGTAATGATGAAGTTAATACTATGTGTTTCCTTATAAACTTAAACACTGATTAGGTAGCTAAAAAATTACACTAATATTTGTAGTGTAATGAATGATCAAAATACCACTACAAGACCTGAGGAGATGATTCTATCAGTAAAGTGTTTGCCATGCAAGCATGAGGACCTCAGTTCAATCCCCAGAACTGCCCCCCACGCGCACAAAATGCCAGGCAAAGTGGTGTGCACTTAGAATCCCAGTGCCAAAGGCATGGAGACAGATTACTGGGGCTCATTGGCCAGTCAATCTAGTTTAATTTGGGGAGGCCCAGACCAATGAGAGAAACGCTTCCGAGGAAATGCCTGAATTTGACCACGGGGGAGGGGGGGGATAAGCTTAGAAAAGGAACAGTAAGAAAATGAATATTACAGCTATTCACAATGCAGATACTTTTTTTTTTTTTGGTCTTTTTATTGAAACAGTGTCTCCTTGCAGCCCAAGCTGGACTGGAACTCACTTTGTAGACCAGGCTGGCCTCGAACTCACAGAGATCCATCTGCCTCTGCCTCCCGATTGCTGGGACTAAAGGCATGCACCACCACGCCCGGCACAATTTTTCCAGCTAAAAGACTGAAGTGGGATTTGTTGTGCTTTAGGAAAACTATGAATAGGAAAGGATTTCTTGGGGTAAAGATTCATTAGCATAAACTAAGATATATAAATATAAGCTAGAGAGCAACCACTGGTTGGAAGTTTATAGGAAAAGAAAATAAGCTTGAAAAATGGGTACACAAATACTAGCATAAATTAAATGTGTTGAATATTTGTTGAAAGAATGAGATGCTTAGCACTAAATGGACTTAGTGCATTGTATATATAAACATATGTATGTAATGTAACAATAGTAATCAAGAACAGTTTAGATGGAGTGGGGGAACATGGGAGGAGCTGGGGGGAACTAGGAGGCATAAAAATGATGCAAAGACAATACTTATGTATGAAATTCTAAAAAATAAAAAATAAAAATTTAAATTAGGAGCTTAGTGTTTTAAAAAAGTAAAGATATAAACTGGATGTGGCGGCACACGCCTTTAATCCCAGCACTTGGGAGGCAGAGGTAGGTGGATCTCTGTAAGTTTGAGGCCAGCCTGGTCTACATAGTGAGTTCCAGGCCAGCTGGGGCTGAAAAAAAAAAGTAAAGATATAAACAGTTCTGTGTATATGGAAGGTTAATCTGTGTTATTGTACCTAATTTCCTATAGCTGATGGGTTCCAGGGGTAATATTGGAAAGACAGGGCTTCCTGAGACCCCTAAAACTGTTCTCTTAATGATAGCATTTTGCAAATGCTGTAATTATAATACCTCTCATAATTATTTTAGAATCCAGTCAGGTTTTGCCATATATTATAGATAGATAATGATAGATAGATGATTAGATAGATGATAGATAGATGATGATAGATAGATAGATAGATTAGATAGATAGATGATGATAGATAGGTAGATAGATAGATAGATAGATAGATAGATAGATAGATAGATAGATAGAAGATAGATAGAGATGATAGATAGAAAGCTAGAAGATAGATAAATAGATAATAGATAGATAGATAGATGATAGATAAATGATTGATTGATAGATGATAGATAGATGATTGGGGTGCATTGCTCGGAATTTTAGGACAAAACCTTATGCAACATATTGTGAGATACAACATAAGTCAGTGACTCTATGATAGATACTAGATAGATAGATAGATAGATAGATGATAGATGATAGCTAGCTAGCTAGATAGATAGATAGATAGATGGTAGATAGATAGATAGATAGATGATAGAT
>NW_008337147.1:8191816-8212723 GCF_000622305.1 Nannospalax galili
ATTGGTAGATAGATAGATAGACATACAGATGGACGGATAGATTGATAGATAGATGATAGATAGATAGATAGATGATAGATAGAAAGATAGATAGATAGATAGATAGATAGATAGATAGATAGATGATAGATAGATAGAAAGAACAAGCACAACTGCAGATCCTCACATATCACCAAAGATTGTTTTTGTACAGGGGGATGCGGTAGCAGATCCTGTGAGACTTCTTGTCTCCCTTTTCCTTCTAATATGTTGATCTTGGAACTACAATGCTAATGCAGGCATATTTCAGAGAATTTTGGTTATAATGCCCTTCAACACTATAGGACTCAGCCGGAAGTAAATCAGAAGATAAACCCAAATTATAGAAATTATATATTTTAAAAATTATCTGTTGAGATATGTGTTTACGTTTGTCTAATCCTCTTTGTGTATTTCTAATTGGACAGGTGTGTTTTATATAAACATATATGACATGTGTGAGATAGCGACAGAGACAGAAACAGAAGGAGGGAAGGCACCATGGGAGAAAGGGAGGGGGAGGAAGGGCAAACGGAATCAACAGAAGTGATCTTTTTTAAATCAAAATAGCGTATCAACATCCAAATCTCATACATAAAGAAAGGAAAATGTTCCCAGTTAGGCAGAAATATGTACACCTAAAGATACATATGCATACATAAGACAGGCATTCTTATGAAAAGCTGGCTTGCTTATCATTTGATAGCTATTGACATGACATTTATCTCACTGTCCCTAGAACTGAAGCCTGAAATTCTAACACTGAGATTCATCCTTCCTAAGTTTTTACAACTCGTATTACATTGATCGTGAAATCATTGATTAGAGACCCTGTGAGCCAATGTAGTCAGAAAAGACATCTTAAAGTCTTACAGAGGAAGAATGATGTTAGCCATATATTAACTCAAAAAGAAATTCTGCTCACAAAGCTAAGCTCAGATACTTTTTTTTCAAAGGAGTAAAACATAGCCCTGCCTAATTCTATTGCAAGAGCAAAATACCTAGGCTATAACCAGGGACCACAGACACTCAAATAAATCACTGCATAGAGGACACGTAGTATACATAAACAGAGGGATGTCAGTTCTAAAATGTGCAGTGAGTATTTTGCAGAGTCAGTTGGAGTGAACAAATGTTGTCTAGATCTCACTTGATACAATGCTGAAATTTATATTGAACTGAAATTCTGCACTAAATTGCACATCTTACGTCACCTACTTCTGAAAATCCAAGGACCCTCCAATAAGAAGGTTTTATGACATAACCTGGGAAGCCTAGGAAAGGGCAAAGGACACAGCAGAAGAGAAAGGAAAGGACAGGTGACAGGTGCAGAATATCTGAGAAGACAAAATCTTTATTAGCAAATGAAGAAAAACTAAAATGGTCTAACTTCTACTGCAGAATCTCAAAAGTTCTAGGAACCCATAGCATTCGGTATTTCTTGTAGCTGAGGGGGCAGAGAAGCAAAAACATTGAGAAGACTGAGTGTGAGTTGTTTGAGAAACATTTAGATTGCCTTTTTCTCTCCTGGATAACTATCCACCTCTCCTCTTTGCCATTCCTTCATTTTTCTAGAGATGTCTCATTAGAAAGGACCCATGAAGGGTTTTATATGGCTTATGATAGTTAAAGACTTACAATCTATCCTAAACCCAGAAGATTGGCACATATATGACTCCAGACTTCTACAGTGTGACTCAAAAACTGGTAACCAAATTTTTAGTCTCTACATGAAATTCTTAAAATTTTTCTGTAAGAAATCTGACAGGACTCAAAGAAATGACCTTAAAATAAGTACATGAAGATATTCTAACAAGTTCCTTACCTAGATTACCTTGGAAAAAGTGTTTCTCAGGATTACCATTTTTAACATTGTAAGCTGGGTAATTCTTTATTGGGGGGCACCATGTGCATTGTAAAATGTTTTATGGTATCTCCAGTCTCTTCCCTTTACATACCAGTGGCACCTGACCCCACGATAATCAACACTGTCTGTAATCATTGCCAAATAGTATCTTGAAATCAAAAGCATTTCTAGTTAGGATTGATTGTGACGTGAGATTGATACTCTAGGTATCTGCCCACATGTTCCACTTCTGTCACTAATCCCACAGATATTCACAAGGCCAGTTTTTCCATTCTGTGATCTTGAGACTCTGATCTCTCAATCCTTAGACAAGCCAAAGAAAATGACTTGCTGGGCAGTCAGCCACCATTTGTTTGTGTTACTTCTACAGTGAAGAAGGTGGTTGTTTGTGAGGCTGTGTTCTGCAGCCTCTGCCTTTCCTGCCATGGGAGGAGCCTGATAGGAGGGGCAGCGGCTCCCTGTAGTGCCAACTGTCTGCAAAGTACCCTGACCAGAAAAACAAATAACTAAACCTCAGAGTCATTTGTTACTACAGCATGACCTGGCTTTCTCTAACAGTTATAATAGCATTTCTTAAAACTAGTAAGTTTTAAAGAAAATTATAATAGTTTAGAACTCAAACTCAGTAAAACCCTCCAGCAGATTTGCTGTGGGGGAGGGGTGAGAGGAAGAGGAGACAAGGAAGAATGAAAGTAAAATTTGAAGGTCTCAGATTGGGAAGAAGAGGAGAGTGAGGTAAACTTACTATTTTCTCCTAAAAAATATAATAGAGAATAACTTAATAAGGGAGGTAAAGGTAACCACATGTGCATATGAAAATCATCATAGTGATTTCAAAAGAATGTAAGAATATAAAAGGGAATGACTAAGCTCTTAGCAAGCAGCAAAAGTAAAATGAAAACAAGAAAAATGAGGGAAACTACAAGGCTGAAAAGAGTCACTGTAATCAAACCAGTTAGACCTAAGGTCAGGCAAAAATCCAGAAATCTGAGTCAGGCCATAAAAATCAGGCTGTTAGACTGAGTTTAAAGATGAACTTTGTATACCTTTGTTTACAAGAAAATTAAATTAAACAATAATAAAAAGTTGGAAATGAAAGGAATGAAAACAAATAAAATTGAAACAAATATTATCATGTATAAAAATATCATTTTTAGCTGCCATGTACGAAGAACCGTCCTTAACTCCAGTTCCAGGGGAATCCAAAGCCCCCTTCTGACCTCTGCGGAACTGCATGACACAGGTGCAACTCACACACATGCAGGCAATACAATCATACACATAAAAAATAATAATAAAATATTTTTAAAAAATCATTTCTGGAAAGAAAAGGGATTTCAAGAACAAAACTACTCAAAAATGCAGAGAAACATTTCTAATGATGAAATGTATACTAGGTGTACTAGGTATGCAAGGTATATTAACATTAACATGCATCAAAAACGCTGCAGCTGTAAATATCATCTAAGAACACTTAGAAATAAAAAGGTAATTCAGTAGAAGCACAATGACACCATGAGATTTGGAAAAGTATTACCTCTCTCTTGAATTATTTGCTTTTCTTCCTGGATGCTGAGCCATCTGTAAGTAGCTTTCAAGCTAAAGAATATTAAGAATAGTTCAATATATGATGGGAAAATAAGAGTATTCTCCCTTCTCCACAGGGGCCAGAAGTACATGGATCAAATATCAGAATCACATGTAGTCTTTGAAACTATGTTAAGCCTAAATTATCCATGCTAATTGCAAATTCCAAACAAGGAACAATTCTAATAATATTTAATTTCTAAGCTAAAAGTCAAATTTCAGCTTTTAGTCAGTACAGAACAATATTAATAGATTACATCCATAGAATGAGCCTGTTAACTGAAGATCCCAGAAAAAAAGCCCCACCTACATTAAGCATCACAATTTAATGATTTTGGAGAATTGGAATGTTAGAAATCTAGAGTCAAACTATCTTGAGCTATCTTAAGCTATTCAATAACCATTTATTGCCAGCCTCTGTGTGCATCCTAACGCCCCTGTGACTATTAGGTAAATCCTTTTGAAATGTGCAAATAGACTCCTAGCTTCCACCAACCCAAAGACAAAGAATGTCATCAAATAGTTTTTGAGAGAGACCATTAGCAGAGATTTCCCAGTTTTCTATAGCCTGCCTATCTGATGTTCTCACCAATATTTTAGAAAAATATTTACTTTCTTTGTTCTATTATTATAAAAGTTTCATAAAACTTTTAACATATTGGAACGTGAAATTTATGGTAACCTAAATCTTGGTTCCAGGGCCATAGTCATTCATATTTTGCTCCAAAATAACTTAGCTCTTACTCCCTTTAAGGTAAGAGCTGTGACTTTTATGTCTTCAAGTCTCAGAGCACATTAAAAAATAAACTCTCAATGATATAATTAAAATCAGCACAAAAAATTTATATCTAATTAGCATGACCTAACTTTTATCATAGGCTCAAAAATAATTTATTTTCAGATATTTGAAAAGTTAAATTATTGGACAATACAAGAGAATAATGTTTCAAAATATACTAGAAATATGGCTCATGTTTTTATTACAAGTATAATTTTTATATAAACATCACTGTAATATGATCATAGACCACCACTTAGGCATTGGCTCCTTACTTACTCCAGGATCCCTAATTGGGTGAATGAGTTGGACTGGGAACAGGTAGACTGAATAGTCACTTTATTGTGCTCTGAGCTGGTTGTTGGAGATTTGGACTCAGAGAGGACAAGGCAGTTCACTTTCAAGTTCCCACAACTAGGAGCCACTTTCAGATCACCTGCTATTCCCAGTGTTATCCCCTCGGGGTAGGTAAATTCCGGAGAAAAAGCAGTTGTTTTAGGGACATGAAAAAGCAGTTCCAGGGCTCAGGACCAGGACCTGCTAATCCCATCACACAATCAGTATCTTCTAAAACAATAGCAAAAGATAACATTGTGGAAAATGTTAAAATTATGTGGAGATGCAGAGCGCATGAGCTATGTAATTTTAGGAGTACAGCTGATGCATTAATAAATATTATTTAAATTTCTTCAGTAAAGAAGGGTTTTAAAGCTTTATCTATTATCTAAAATTTTTAATAAGTTTAAGACTTTAATTTGGTAATGTTATTTGTGTTAAATATTTGCCTCAAACAAAAAGTGGAACGATGAAGTAAGATATATTTTATTAATATTAATTAAACATGCACATGTTCATGTCTTAATCTAATCAAATTAGTTTTGAAGTTTTTCTTCTTGACAGAGTTAAGCTATGAATGTCCATATCAATGAAAATTTTACTGATGCTCACATGTTCAGGTTTGTAAGGTTTATTTCTCTACGAAATAGCATTCAATTTTCCTTTATAAAAACACTATAAAATATTAGCTGATTAATCCACAAAGTAATTGATCGTATCCTTTCTCAGAGACTTAGAACTTGTTTTCCAAACATCTTTCAAGAGGAGAAAGAATATTGAGCATGTATAGGGGGAAGTCAACGCAGTATATAAAGAAGCCATACTATAAGACTATATGAATGTATAATATATACACGTGTGTTCCTTTAAACATCAATAATTTTTTAAATGCTTTAAAATTTCAGCACATTAAAACTGTAGAAGCTTATACCTAATGTGCAGAGTTCAGCTTTATTTTTCATTGTCTTTTTTGTTATTGGTTTCAGATTATTTCTTGTTTCAGTCTTTCAGAATAATTTTAGTAATATTTCTTCTTAGAATTAGACAGGAACTGGAATATTGTATTTTACTATGAAGGTTGTTTTGTTGAGACTATGGCAATTCTTTAAGATCTTTTTTTCACCAGTAACTAAGAAATATTGGATTTTACCCTAACAGTAATGCATAAAAGAAACTCGATGAAAAATGTGTTTTTAAATATTTTATAAGTATTCTCATATTGGAATTCTTCACTTTTCTTACATAAAAAGGTAAAAATGAAAAATAGGTACACAAGTATAGCCAACAAGTATGTTCTAATGGTTTTACATTATATCTACAAACAGATATAGTAACATACTACAATTTAGAGAAAATGCAAAGTTTCAAAGTGATAAATGCATTCGTTTCAGAAACTGAGATTTTTCAATACTTACCACTGAAAAAGCTATTCCGTGAGGTTTTATACCAGAATGCATATTGAAATAAGTTCTTCCAAACTGGATAAATTTGCATCTGGAATAAGATCTCAGCTCCATCTATGCAATGAACACATGAAAACAACGTTTTCCATTTAATTGGACTTGTTCCATTGCCTACTAAAGTAATGAATATAAAATAATCTATTATGCTATAAAAAGTTGATAAGAAAATATAGACCTAAGTACAACCTAAAAGCAGTCATTAATATCCAATGATGTGCTGTTTCCTTAACTATGGTTTTCCTTCAGGATTGTTTTGTTCATAGATAATTCATGCTACACTCATCATTAGATCAAAGGATCTGGAGAGATTGCCATAGTCTGAATGTTTGTGTTAGCCTGAAATTTATATGTTGAAATTCCAATCCCAAAAGTTTTTGAATTAGGTTGTTGGGCTTCTAGGGAGGTGAGTAGGTCATGAAGAGTAGAGCTTCATGATTGAGATTACATCCCCCATAAAGAGCACCCAAAACAGCCCTGTCCCTTCCATCATGAGAGAACACAGATGTACTATCAATGATCCAGGAAGGGATGCATCACCACGCTGTTTCCCAGAACCTTCATATTGAACTTCCCACAGTCAAGTACAGGAAGAAGTGCATTTCTATGTGAGCCACCCAAGATTACAGCACTTTGCTGTACCAGCTCAAACTGACCTAAGACAGAGATTTACTGGGTCTGCCATTTACATTTCAGAAAGAGGGGCTTCAGATGTGGAGACACAAAAAAGGGAAATGCCACACGAATATAGAAGGGTATGTTAGAATGATGTATCTATAAGCCAAAAGGACCCCAAAATCATAAAAAGAAAACAAAGATTGAGGGCCACCTCCCAATACTAGAAGAGGACAGGATTGAAATTGCTTCTTCTCAGAGCCTTCAGACAATCCAACTCGGCTGACACCCTGATTTCATGTTCCAGCCCCTTGAAATAGGAGGAAAGAAAATAGCTATTGATTTTAGCAAGCCAGTTTATGTCCACTCCAGGAAACTTATACAGGCCAGGTAGACAGCTTTGATGACCTGTAAGACCTTCACCTTTCATGTAAGAGTTATATTCACTTTGCTTACCTCTTACTTTTTAAAATCCACTATGCACTTTTGCTTATTTTTACTTACTTTAAAAAACCAGAAAAATGAGACAATGTGATGGTGTTGACATACATAAAATCTGATCACAGTATCTATTAAATCATAGTTTCCTTAGTTTTTTATAATCTTTTACAAAGGAAGTTTCCTTATAAACATGATAAATTTAATTTGAATAGTAGTTAATGTAAAGCTAAATATTCCCATACTTTATAAAAGCTTTAGAATCTATAATTGCCTGTTTTAAACTTAAAATTGTTTTTCAAAAAATAAAATGTAGACATCATGTAAAAATAAAAGATGTTTTATTTTGTTGACTCACACTCCCAGTCAGGCTTTATTCAGCCTACACTGTCACGAACTAATCAAGATGTTAAAGACTGAGGTGAGGATAAAAATCTGACACTGTATCTCCTTGAAAGACTAAGTCATGGGGGCCCGTGTAGTAGTGTACACCTTTCACAGCAGATCCCTTTGAGACTGAGGTAAACCTGATCTATGTAGTAAGTTTCAGGCCAGCTAGGGCTACAGGGAGACCTTGTCTCAAACAAAACAAAACAAAACCAGCAAAAGAAAAGAAAAGAAAAAAGACTAAGTCATTTATTTACATAATTTTCAACGATATTGTAAATTGCCCTGGATGTTATGACTTCAACTAAAGTTGGCATACAGGAAGTCAGGACTGGAGAATGGGGTGTGGCGCTGGGAAATATACCCATTTTTATGGATGTTAATGTTCAGTTCATACAGAAGACACATTAGGTACTGTCCTTATCTTTATTAAACTTTATTAAATGTACATAAAATATTTTATAAGTATACATAATCCATAATAAATTCATGAATTTGATAATATATTGCTTTCCTTTTTAAAGAAATTTGTTTCAGGAGGGATTTATATTCAAGTGCAGTGACAGAAACCCTCATATGTGTTATGTGGCTAGCTAACAGAGGACTCCAGGGGGAAAATATGTCTGCCTCATTCATTATAAAGCATTTCATACCTAGCCATAGAACTGTTTTATATATATAGTTATTTCATAGAAAAATCACCATTCTTAAGAAATGCTTTAGAAAAATATTTTTAAATGAATAGAAATACTGTGCATTCTAAAAGCATATATTTGTTTGAGATATAGTTCAATGATACAGCACTTATCTAACATATGAAAGGCCCTGGGTCTGATCTCCACCAATGCCAAAAATAATTATTTTCAGTATTTGCAAAAAGGGAACTACTCTACCATCACTACTTATATGTCTGAAAATTAAAACATGCCATAATAGAAGACAAATCATTTTTATAAGGAAACATATTCTAATCACAAAATTTCCAAGCAATGAATATTTAACACGATTTTCTTTGTGTTTTGAAATAGAATAATTGTGTTAAATATTATTATGTCATGTTTTATATTTCACATAGAAAGGGGTTTCCAATTCCATAGACTTAGATTTATAGAAAAAAAAACAGAAGAAAAGTCTTACATTAAGGATCTTGTTAAATCTGAGAATCTCAAGAGAAATGGGTTGGCTTGGTTTTGTAAGAAACAACCATTTCTCTCTCTTCTCTCTCTCTCTCTCTCTCTCTCTCTCTCTCTCTCTGTCTCTCTCCTGGTATTGGGAGCAGTAACACTTTTGAAAACATTACCATTTGAGAATACACTATGGTTCACAGATCCCCAAGACCATGCACAACTTTAATGACATGCTAAAAAATTCAGAGAACTGAGAAAACCTGTTATAAAAGTCACTGTTCTTGTTGCAGAAGAGGATTCCAAGTAAAGCTAGCAAAGTGAAAACATGCGTAGGGCATGGCTCAAACTTGAACTTCCACACATCCTGTCCGTGAAGTCTTTCAGGCAATGTTACTTGGCCAGTGATGATAGGCAGTGTGTAGGGAGTATTGGCAGCCAGTGATGCTCACTTGAGCCTGGATGTGTAGGATTATATATTGAGAGTTGGTCAAGTAGGCAAGGTTGACTGTCCACATGGCTGTCCTTAGTATCCATTACCACTAGAAGTCAAGTTTCTATAGCATGACCCAAGACTTCACCATAAGTCAGATTCCAACATAGACTGTCAGAAGTGCCTTGAGCTCCATGAACACCTCTGTCAGGAAGGGACTCTCAATGGTTTAGTGACTATCTTCCAGGAGCAAAGGTAAGTGAAAATTTTAATATGCAGGGTGAGAATAACCCAGGCTTGTTGAGTGAAATTACTGACATTTAAAATCATTGTCAAAACTTTTTTTATTATAAGGATCAATTTCTAACATACTAAATGATTTCACAGAGAGAACTAAAACCACTAACTATGAACTATTGTACTTTAGAAAAGACTGGAGATTTGGGAAGCAAAAACTAAAATATTTTGCTGTCTTATTTGTATCCGAGGGAAAATAAATTATATGCTCAAATTTCTCACACCAAAACAGATAGCAATTTATTGCAAAAATGCAAACCCATTTTACCAGATTATGTAAAAAATTAATAAATGGTTATATATTTATAGTAATTAATTTTAGAATATCACAGCAATTTTTAAAAATGTGCCAACTTGATGAATATAGGGAAAAAACAGAACAAATCACTTCTGCAACTAGAATAGATGAAAGAGAAGACAGAGAGCTAGAGAGGTGACTCAAATGTTAAAATCATTAATTGCTCTTCCAGAGAACCTGAGTTTGGTTCCTAGCACCCACATTGGGTGGCTCACAACTGGCTAATCCCAGTTCCTGGGATTCAGCACCTGCTTTTGACCTCAGCAGGCAACTAGACACACATGGCATACACACATAGACACACATATATAAAATTAAAATTAATCTTTTAGAAAGAGAGAGAAGAAGGAAGGAAGGAAGGAAGGGAGGGAGAGAAGGAGGGAGAGAGGGAGGAAGGAAGGAAGAAGGGAGGAAGGAAGGAAGGAAGGGAGGGAGGGAGGGAGGGAGGAAGGAAGGAAGGAAGGGGAAGGAAGGGAGGGAAGGAGGGAGGGAAGGAGAGGGAGAAAGAAAGAAAGGCAAAAAAAGGCACATGGAACATTTTTTTCAGTATGTGAATTATGGTCACATACTGTGTATCTGCAAAAACTCTGATCAAAGGAACTTCATTGAAAGATTTCTTTAAAGATTCCATGAGATGTAGGCACCATAGACGTTAATGTTCTGGGGATTTGTGCATTAGTGACATCCTCAACTTGTACTTCTCCTATTATTTCTCAGAACAGCTTTCAAGTTTTTAGTTCCAAAAGGCAAGTCCATCTGCAGTTTAGAGAAATAACAAGGGATCTGTTTCTCGATTCTTTCTCCGTAGTCCTTTCTCAGTATCACTCATCTCGAGATGTGTGGAATTCTTGCTGCACTTACTAAACCCTATTCAGAAAATAATAACTTGGTTACCTACAAAATATTTGAGGCATATCTTGAAAATATTAGTTGGCCCAGAAACTTTCCCAGTTATTTACTAATAATAAAGTGACTTCTCAAAAACAATGATGGTTGTAGTAGTCATTTATTACTATGACCATAGGGGAAAAAAAATCAGAACCACCAATAGCCAGCAGAACACATCCTAGACTCATTTATTCAATTTGTGACAGACATACTGCAATAAATCTGAATCTGAAAGCAGGTTAATCATATTCTGAGTTTTGACACTTTTAGTTGAAATCAACTTGTTTTTGCCTTAAACGTTTATCAGTCCCTTGCAGAATTAATATTGAGAAAATGACCATCCTACTAAAATTGATTTACATATGTAAAACAATCCCAGTATAAATCCCATGACATTTTTCACAAAAGTAGAAAAACTATCCTAAAATTCATGTGGAAGCACAAAAGACCCCGGATAGCCAAAGCAATCCTGAGCAAAAAGAGCAACGCTGGATAGATAACCATACCAGATTTCAATCTGTATTACATAACTATATTAATAAAAATACTATAACACTGGCACAAAAAATGGACACGTAAATCAATGGAACAAAATAGAAGGTATAAACATAAGTGCACATAATCATAGCCATATAATATTTGACAAAGATACACACTGAATGAAAGACAGCATCTTCAACAAATGCTGGGAAAGCAGGGTGTGCACATATACAAGAATGAAATTAAATTCACATCTGTCACCTTGCACAAAAATCAACTCCAAATGGATCAAACCTCAATGTTAAACCTGAAACACTGCAACTGTTAAGAGAAAATATAAGTAGTACCCTGCAAGGTGTAAGTGCAGGAAAGGACTTTCTAAATTGGACTTCATTCACTCAGGAATTAAGGCTGACAATTGACAAATGGAACCCCATTAAACTAAGAAGATTCTGTACAATAAAGAAAACAGTCAAGTGAAGAGGATGCCCACAGAGTGGGAAAGAATAAGTGATTGTGATATATTGGACCTCAATTGTACAGTGCAATCCCTATTCCTAAAGCACAGGGAACATTGCAAAAGAGAGGATGGGAAGACTGTAAGAGCCAGAGGACCAGAATGCCTCCTGCTAGTATCTTCTTGGCATAACAGGGATGCTGCATCCAAGAAATCTCAACAGTGTGGTTGCCTGAACAGTACCTACATAATGACAACACCAGTCGACATGCCAGTGTGGATGAGGGAAATTTAATAAGGCTTTACCCCTAGACTAAGAGCTGTGGGAAATCAATGGCTGCCGAGAAAGAATCAGTTTTCTCCAGGGAAGAGCTCCTTAATAGCTAATCCAATCCCAAGTGCTCAGCCCTAAACACATCCCTTCAGCCAACACTAAATGTAGTCAGTAGGTTGTATATACATACTTATATATCTATATGTAACAATAATAATAAAGGAAATGGTCATGGATTTGAGAGGGACTTGGGGTGTACATGAGAAGAGTTGGAGGGGTCCTGAGAGTAAAGGGTAGAAAGGATGTGAATACAGAACTTGTGTATGAAATTCTATAAAAATTAAAATTAAAAAAGGAAGAGGAAGCTTATTTATCACTGGGTGCTTAGCTTCCCTTGGAATGCCATATGCATAAGATCAGCTCCTTCCTGGGTTTGAGAACTCTGTGCTGGACTCTAAGTGCCATCACTTAAGCAGTACAATCTGCTTTGTGCTTTGTTAGGGTGATTGAATTGTGGGCTCATCCCTAAAAGACTGTTGCTTTAACTATGCTAGCCTAGAAAATCATTCTTGTTACCAGCTCTTCTTCACACAATGTTTACATATGATCTTTATCTTTTCAGTACTAGTGCTATTATCTTTTTCCCTCTCCTTTCTTGAAGAATTTATAATGGTCATCTCATAATTAGATGAATAGTAAAGTTGTTTACATTTTGGGTGTTCATATCTTCATAGCAGCTAGTTTTCTATATTCCCATCTTCTTAGACCAATGAGTTTGAAGGGGAATTTACAATTAATATTTTACATTTGTAGGGCTTCATTATTATTATTAAAACCAAAGTTCATTTGCCCCTGCAAATTCACTACTGGTGGAAAAATAATCATATCCTGGAATAATATTTTGATTAAATTTGATAACTGAATTGAGCATTTAGTCAATGAAATTGGATATAATAAGAACTTAACAGACAAATGTTGGTTACACAATATTTTAAAGAATTTATCTTTGAAATGAGAAGGAAATTCGGATTTGATAAGCAGATTCTTATTAAATTTCACAGTTTTAAAAATGATAGCCTTAATTTTTTCTCTGAAAAATAAAGTCTTAATAAGTATGAGGATGTTTCTATAGCATAAGTAATATTAAACTAGAAAGAAGTAAAATGGATAGATATAAAAATCTGTTTATCTGTATATTAGAAATATTAAATAACATTTTCAATTGTTACCTTTATATTTAAACAAGAGAGTTTGTTGGTCTTAAATGTGTGTGTGTGTGTGTGTGTGTGTGTGTGTGTGTGTCTGTGCGTGTATGCATATGAGTACATGTTCGTATGTATAAGTGGGGAATTAGGGTTCACATGCATAGTATGTGATTCACGTGAAGGCTGTAGTACAGCCTCCCGTGTTGTCCATCAAGAGCCATCCACCTTACTTTTTGAGCTAGAGTCTTTCATTGGTCCATAACTCACTGAGTAGATTAAACTGTTTATTGCGACCCAGGGATCTGCCTGTCTCTACATCCCCCAAACTGGAATTACTAAGATGCACCACCATTCCTGGCACACTTTTTTTATATAAGTTCTGAGGACTGAGTCAGGTCCTCGTGCTTACAAGGGAAGTATTTTACTGAGTGAGCAATCTCCCCAGCCCCCAGAAAACTTCAAATCATACACCTCACTTATTAGAGGATGTATTATGACTCTCAGAATTCAACACAGTTCTGAGAAGCTATGAGCAGAACCTTTAACTCTGATCATCAGTTCTCATTCCTAACAACTTTTCAGGCAAAAGGAAAATGTCTTTAATTACCTCTTGCCCACATTCTCCCAAATCAAAGTTGATTACATCCAAATGCCAGGAAAGTTTGTGAATTACATGGCTGTCCTGTCACACACAAACACTGCTTGAGAGAGGAAGGAGGCCATAAGTGGCAGAACTTCTTGAGTTAGAGAAAAGACAATGTAATTAACTAATCCACTTTTTTCAATCAGCATAAATACCATAAACTCTCGCAGAACAAAGAGTTTCCCTTTAGTACATAGAGCACCAACAGTTATAGAAAGTGACTGAGAGTTTACCATATTAAATGATTCTTGTTACTCATAAATTTGAGTCTATGCAGGTCTGCACTTCACAAGATTTGCGTCATATGCACAAAAATGTCTATTTAGTGTAAATACATAAT
This sequence comes from Nannospalax galili, assembly GCF_000622305.1. Lineage (NCBI taxonomy): Eukaryota > Metazoa > Chordata > Mammalia > Rodentia > Spalacidae > Nannospalax > Nannospalax galili. The sequence goes on from NW_008337147.1 coordinate 8,205,742, forward strand.
ATGATTGAATGTTTAAAAATATTAAATTAAAATTTCCAGTTGAGTAGATGATTTTAAGTTAAAATGTAAAAGTTTCTATAATTCTTCAACACATGAAAATAACATTTTACATAAATAGATTTTAGTGGCAATAATCTCAATTTATCATACTTTGAAAATAATTATAATTCGCTATATGCTAAAAATGAGTTCAAATTGAAGTCACGGAAGTAAAGTGCAAAGAAAGTTGAAAATTAAGAAAATCTTCAGAGAGCGCATGCTTATATTCCTTAAAGACTAGATTTTTTTCGAGCACAAGCAAACCAAATTGAGCATAAGGGACACTACAGGTTATTAATTTAAGAAGACCTAATTTCTTATCAAAATAATGAAAATAAGAAGGAAAATTATCTCATCACATTCAGAATTTGAACAGGTCAGGTGAAACTCTTTAGTTAACTTTAATCAGTCTTAATTAATAGAATATGAATTCTCTCCCTTTCATATACAATAAAATGTGCAATTATTAAAACTGAAGGAAAGCTAAACAAACATCATCATAATAGTCAATAAATACTAAAATATGAATAATAAATACCATTTCAAAGTCACTCAGCAAATAAAATTACATATTCATTGCATATCAAGTTTGATAGAGATTTTGTGTGCAATATTTACAGAAAATAGAAACTATCTAGATTTAGGATAAATGGTTTCAAAATGTTGTGCAAGACTGATTAAGCATGGAAATTTGATATATTTAATGAAATAAGTGGAGATAATGTTAATTTATTGTACACTGAAAAGAACAGAAGTTACACAAAACAAAAATAATTAAAATGATTTGATTACTTGGACAGTACCAGGAGGAGTTCATGTCAAATTATTAGTTATTAAATGTGCACAGTTGAACTACCAATAGAAAAACATAAGCAGATTAAATTTAACATATTAAAGATGTACTCTAATTATAAAACCACAGGGGTTGACTTGTATCACGAACTGAAGAAACAGAAGTCAATATTAGGCACTGCTAGTAAAAATGAGCTATAATCAACAAATATAAGATCGTACCTACACAAGGTAAAAAGAAAGAGGGGGTAAACTAGAACAGCTGTGGAGTTCAAGGTATCAGGGCAGCCCTAAAGGATGTGAGGAAATAAGTTCAGTGACTACAGCCAGATCACTAGTTCATTTTCAAAACACTGAAGGAAGACATTTTAATGTTTCTGGAGAATTGGCCAGTGATAATATTGAGTTTTGGTCTTGTTTTCTCCCAATGTTATTCCTCAAAAGCTCCCAGAGTTTTCTAGAAGAGATAGTGTTCTCCTGCTTACAATTAAACACCCCCCCAAAAAAGATTGACTAATTTCATATTCATGGCTTTACTCAAAACCATCGAAGAATTTAGTCTATGAAATACCCACCAAAAACAAAGTCTGAGGATGTGTTCCAGTTTACTGTCTATTGTTGTGATGAACACCATAACTAAAAGCAACTTAACAGATTGAAAGATTCATTTCCTCTTATTCTTTCCAGATTACAGTTTATCATAAAGAAAGTCAGGCCGGGAACTTAAACAGGAACCTGCAGGGAGGAAGTACTACTTACTGGCTTGTTCCCTCTGGCTCATACTCAGCCAGTTTTCTTATACAACCCAGGACTATCTTCACAGGGATGGCACTACCCACAATGGACTAGGCCCTTCCACATCAATCAATAATCTAGACAATTCCCCATAGACATGGCCACAGGCCAATCTGATCTGAGCAAATGATCTCCCTCTTCCAGGTAATTCTCAGTTATGTGAAATTAACAATAAAAACTAACCAAGACAAGGCACAAGCATGCATACCGACACGTATGTGTATGTACGGATTCACATACACACAAGGCAGGCAGGGAAGGTTGCATGAGTGTGCACTCACTGGGGTAACTACCAGATCTTATTGCATCATCAGAGATAGCAGCAAAATATGTACAAGATGCAAAACTATCAGTTCATTCAACAGCTAAGATTTATTCTAACCACTACTAACAAAAAAGGATCCCAAAACATTCTTGGACTCTATTAGCACTGGAGACATGGCATGTCCTACCTGAGATTCCTTTGTAACTTCTTGCATTGACCAATGATCAACTCAGTCTGCCTTGAGTCTGGCCCAATCAAATGGTGCATGGGAAACTTCCCAGCAGACTGTGACCCTTTTGAATCACAAGGGATTTTGGAATGACACGTTTGCTTATTGAAGTCACCATCAATGGCTAGCAAATTATAAATATTTATGTTAGTGTTCATAAACATCTATCAGGTTAACTGGGATTTTTTTTGAATTGCATGTCTTCTCCAGAGAGGTCTTGTGTATCTCTGATGTGCATTTGTTTAGAGTAAGGTCAACCCAGAATCTGTGGTTAACAAAACAAGGTACACAAAACAAGCTTTACTTTTCAAGGAAAAATGGCACATTCAACATGACCACATCAGGGTTTTGGCTTTCCATATGATAAAGCAGCAACTGAATCTGTGGGGACACTTTATTACTGATTCCTCTGCCTAAGCAAAAATTTACTTGCTCGATGAGTCTTTGTACTGCTGGGATTTTTCAAATTACCTGAGCCTATATTAATAATGTCCATGCTAAATTGAAAACTGGTAGTGTACGCAAGGCTACCACAAATGTCAGACCATCTGTGCTAAATTCACAAGAGCCATGGATAGCTGGTTTCACTAAGTGAGCAGAGCCCAAACTGTTCTTATCAGGCCATGGCTCCCCTTGTGGAACCTTGTTAAATCTTCACTGACACTGGTGCTGTTTCCGTGGTCTAGAGATTTGTCCAGTCACTTAGAAATCTAAGAACTGCCACATTAAATAATCTGTCTTTGGGGCTATGGGATATGAAAATATATGCAGGGTGCACATTCAGCTGTCCAGTATAGTTGTGTAGATGGCCATGGTAAAGATCCATTCAGTGATGAGCCCCATTAGAACCACACTCTTGATCAAGCCTGGACTGCACAGATTGCCACATCACTATGGAGATTCATCATTCATCCACTGTCAGAGACAAGGGACAAAGTGGTTTCAAGCACCTGGAACTGAAAAGATGGCTCTGTTTTCTCTTCCCTACCAGAATGTTCTGTGATCACTTGATCATAATTCCTCTAGTGGAAATCATGGAAGGCTCTATCTCTCACATCTCCCCCTTTTAGCATTTGCTATACTTCCTCTTCCCCACAGCCTAGTTATAACTGTTCCCCTGATACTCCATAGACAATGACTATCCCCAAGCTGTGATACTCAAAAAACAGGTCAATCAAACAGATAGTCTTCTCTGGAAAAAGTATTAAGACTCTATTATTCAGTATGAAGTTTAAATCATTTACTCCAGCGAGCCAGGGAGACCTTGGGAGACACAGTCAACTCATGTCTTGTCTCATGTAGGTCTCACATGAGGATTCTGATAATTATAAACACCACTTTCTTCCCAAGGACCTATGGGCATCAATGAGATCATACTTTTTATGCCACTATTAACTTTACTCCCCTCTGAAACTATGATAACTTGCAATTTAGAGGCAGTTACAAAAGACCTACAAGTGTTTAAGGAAGCTCAACCCATAACTGATATAGTCTGTGACTATCAGCTCTGGCAATCTCCAGTGACTACTCTACTTCCTTGGAGGAACTTCCAGGAAAGATAACTGACTCACCATTCATTAGTACCAGATGATAGCTTCACCTATAGTTAGTCATTTAATGGAAAAAAAAAGTTGTACAGACTTATAAATTTAAACTGCTGTACATAGAATTGTCCACATCTCTTAACCAATGAGCAATTTTTAATACAAGTCATCATTGATTGTGTTCTGTCATGAATACAGGTTTGGCAGTCACACTAAGTCTGTGTCAAAGACATAAGTTCAAGTTCCAAATGTGTCAATTCAAATTTCAATTTTCACTTGAAAAAATATTTTAAAAATCTAAAACACCAAAGTACTCTAATCTATAATACTGAAAAATGACAAAGTTCCTAATATTTAGTAGAGGCAAATAAATAAGAATTCTTTTCTATTCCTTGCTTCATTCAGTTTTTTTAAAAGATTTTTTTATTTGTGTGCATATGTGTCTGTGTGTGTCTGAGTGTATACCCATGTGTGTAGGGGGTATACTCGTGTGTATGTGTGGAGGATGAAGAGCATGTTGGGTATCCTCTTCTGTAATTCTCTGTCTCTTACTTTGAGGCAAGGTCTCTCCCAGAACCTGAGGTTCATGTTTTCTCTGCTACACAGGAAGCCAGCAAACTCCAGTGGTCCTCCTGTTCCTGTCACTGTTGGAACTGCAGTTCCAAGCACATGCCAAATGCTCAGCTAGTTATGTGGGTGCTAGAATCTGAGTTCCACTCCTTATGACTTCCCAGCAAGCACTCTTAACTGCTGAGCCATCTCTCTGTCTCCCCTTAGATTTGTAAATGGCAGAACACAACTTTTTTCCTAAATTTTGATCACATACTGTTTGAGATTATTGTAATCTTCTCTCTTTGGGGGGGGAGGGATCATCTCCATGTTATGTTATGTTCTAAAAATAAATAGAACTTTGGAATACACAAATCTACACAAAAATTGAAGTTCCATCATTCTTTATTAGAGTGGTTAACCATATAAATTTCTGTATCTAAAAAAAAATTAAGAGTATGAACTAAATTATCATTAAGGTGCTATTTCTTAAATTTTTTATTTTTGTCTGCTCCCTGCCCCCCTCACTTGCCACTGGACAGGGTGGGAGCTCTCCAGCTCTGCTCCCAGCCTATAGGGGTCCAGACCTCCTCTCCACTACTGCTTGAAGCCTCCAGGTCAAGATCTCCCCCAGGCGCTGTGACGGGAGGCATGGCGAGCCTTGGAGTCTCATAGACTAGTTTAGGATTTCCAGTTCTGTCAGTTATTAACCAGTGGCTTTGAGTCTGACAAGATGTACCAGATTCCATGGAACCCTAGTCTCGCTCCGCTTCACCATGGTGGCTCTGGTCACAAACTGTTGTCCACCTGTTGCCTTCTTCTTCTACATTCTCTGGTTTCTGCTCTTTCACTTCAAGGAGATACCATCTACACATTGTGGGGTACGCAATTACCTACTGTGAGTTCGGCTTTTGGCAGAGAGGTGCCCCAGCGCTAAGTGTGGCCCTTCTGGCTGGCCTGTACTCAGCACCCTGCTTCTTGGTGGCTTCACTTATTGGAACCACTGTCTCAGCTGTGCATCCCCATGTGCTGGCTACTGCTTTCTCTGCCACCTCAACTTCAGCCTTAACACGTGGAGAACCTCGTGCATCTTCCTCCAAGTTCTTCACCATCCATGCAGATGTTTTTATTGTTCTTATAGGCATCCCTCAGCTACATGCTCCTCTCCTGCATTCCGTGGTGGCTGATGCAGAAGCACACAGATCCGAAGCTCTACAGCTGGAAACAGTGGCTCTTCACCATCAGTTTCCTCTCCTTCTCAGCGCTGGCTATCTACTTTAGGCACAACATGTATTGTGAGGCTGGAGTTTATACCATCTTTACCATCCTCGAGTACACTTGTCTTAACCAGCATGACATTCCACATGTCAGCCTGGTGGGACTTCCGGGAACAGAGCTGTTCATAACCTCTCAGATAAGTAAAAGAGATCCTAAACATTCTCTGATGCTAGAAAGAGGGAGCGCACTGCCCCAAAACAAGAAATCATTCTGGCCTTCCCTTTCCCCACATTCTCTATGAGCTCATCTGAAGCTGGGGGTGGGAGAAAAGGGAAGAAGGGTTTATGACAAGGCTGACCCCCCACCACCAGCACTGCTGAGTTCTTCCCAATCCTCAGATGTCCAGGGGTCTTCAAGAAACATCACATTAAGTGAGAGGCCCCAAGAATTGAGCTGGCAGGAGACCTCTACCACTTGGTGCTAAACAAAAGTTCTGAGGTTCGGGACCACCATTCAGTTTTGGGCCTTTATACAACCACTTTTAACCATGGTAAGAGACCCTGAGCAGTGGCTGCTGCCTGAAAACCACAGCTGTTTCTCTGTAGGTCATTCATTTGACTGACATGTCTAGTGGGCTACTGTGCACACCCAGGCCTGTGGCCCTAATTCTCTGAATTTATCCAGGTATTCTGGTCCTTATTTCACCTCCTTGATCTGATATGACTTTGAATGTGTACCTTTCCCCAGCAGCCTCATTGTGTTCATGTGTATGACTGGGGGAAGGTATGTTGTGTAATTTCCAAGGGCTTTGCCAGTGTTCCTGAGGTCTTCCAACATAAGTAGTGTTCTATACACACAAAAAATGACTCATCCCAGAATCAACATCAAGCATAGCATATACTCCTTTCTAATGAAAGAATTACTGGCTTTCTGATCATGGTGGAGGATGCTTGCAATCCGAGCACATGTGAGGCTGAAGCAAGTGAATAGCTTCAAGTTCCAAGCCAAAAATGAAAAATTGCCAGGTGTCTGGCTCTCGCCTTTAATATCAGCATATGGGAGGCAGAGGCAGGCAGATCTCTGTGAGTTCCAGAACAACCTGGTCTGCATAACAAGTTCTAGGTCAGCCAGGGCTACATAGTGAGGCTCTGTCTCAAAAAACAAAACAAAAAACATAAACTCATGGGGTACAAGACCCTTCCCTTCTTGGCCAAGGTGTGGGGGTCAGAGGTATATGTCTTTGTTTTAGAATCAGCTCCTTAGTGTCCCTTCATTTTCCCTACTTCCCTAGACTCTCACCTCTAGGGTTGTATATTTTATTTCAAACAACAATATTTTTCTTTTGTCAAAATGTTTATTTTTGAATACTGCATAAGACCATTAAAGTATCTTTTAAAGTTTTGGGATGTGGTAGAATACACCTTTGTTCCCAGAACTCAGTAGGCAGAGACAGGTGGATCTCTATGAGATCAAGGTCAGTCTGGTCTATATAGCGACTTCTAGGCCAGCTGTAGCTACAGGGAGACCCTGTCTCAAAAAAAAAAAAAAAAA
>NW_008337147.1:8212848-8219483 GCF_000622305.1 Nannospalax galili
AAAAAAAAAAAGCATTGGGATTATTATATATTGTTAAGGATTTAGGAGTGCATCATTTTTATTAAATTTTATTTCTTTAGTTGTATGTAAAAGTGTGTGCACTTATATACATGCTACAGTGTGCATCTGAAGGTCAAAGGACAACTCTCAGTTCTCTCTTTCTAACATATGGGTCCCAGGGATTAGGCACAGGTCATCAGGCTTGGTAGTGAGTGCCTTTACCCTTGACCCAACACGCTAGCCCTAGAAATGTCATCTTTTAAGAATGTAGTGTTGATATTCTTGTCTCCTTTAAACTGTATTCCAAGTTCATTTAATTATTTATTGATAAATCAGGATTAACATTATTATCATTAACTATCACAATGTGCCATAATCCTGGCTTAGGCCTGCAGTGATTAATTGTGTCAACATGGTTGAATTAAGAAATACCTAAAGTATTAGTCAAACATGCCTTTGGATGCATTGTTAAGGGCTTTTCCAAAGAAGATTAAATGAATGTTAGTGGTATCATCCAACCAGGTGGGTTCTATCCAGAATGAAAGTTAAAAAAAATGTTCAATGCCTGTCAGAATTCATCTCTCATCTTCCACCCAGATATAAGCAAACAGCTTCATGCTTCTGCTGTCACAGCCCCAAGCTGCTCCTGCTGCCATGCCTCCGACCATGAGGAACTGTACCCTGAAAACATGAGCCAGACTAAAGCCTTCCTTGTGGCATTGTTAAGCCACATTAAGGTAATGCCTTCAGAAGAGACATCCTGACTCAGCATTCATAAGGCCAAGAGTGGACCCAAATTGCTGAGCACCTGTTCCTTGAGATTACTCTTGTAACTGTACTCCCCAGCCAGGATTTACTCATTCTTTATTGAAACCGTCTCTCCAGCATGATATGGGGAAGCAGACATCAGGACTCACCCTTACATTATCAGAGAATCTTGCCCTTTGATCATTAGGCCTAGAGTGGCACACACATAACAAACAGATTTCTCTCAGTGTTCATGATGAGAGAAGCATGATGCTTTCAGTGCTTTGATATGCAAAGCATTGTAGCTACATTCATAGACCATCTTGGTGGAGGATGAGGAATGGTCCTGAAGGATCTTGTGCCCAGGTCACAAGAGGCATGCAGGGCTCAGTTTGTTTACACTATAAACAATAACTAAATTTTGGTTGCAAGGTTAGGTGAAAGTCATTAGTCCAGATTAAGTCCATATTGTAAAAGTCTTTCCTCACTTCTTCTCTTGCTTTTCTTCTTGTAAGGTATTTGGTCACAGAAATGCTGGGCAAGATTTAGATTTAAAGCCTCTGAAGGGTAGAAATGCCCTTCTAAAGTCTGAGAAACACAAGCTCTTGTAAAAACAAGGTTGGGACCAGGCATGGTGGCTCATGCCTATACTCTCAGCACTCAAGAAGCTGAGGCAGAAGAACTGTCATGCTTTTGAGGTTGCTGGGTTACCTGGATTATGGCAGACCAGTCTGGGGAACAGTGTCAAAACCTGTACCGAAAAATAAACAAAAAAGTTGGGAAAATACTGGTCAAAATTTGTCTCATTGTTAAACACTGAACTTGATGTTTAAAATTACACAGAAGTCACTGAAGTTTCTGTTGGTGGAGCCTAAGGGCATCAGCACTAAATAATCTGAAAAGCTCACTGCCACACAGGCTCCACACCTCTTTTAGGTACATAGCCAAGAATGAAATTAATGTCTACGTTTTACATTGAAACCTTTGAAAGAAAATGAGAGAAGAAAAATGGTATTGTGTGCTACTTCATTTAAACCTATTATGTCATTGTTTACTTAGTATTCAGAGTCATTCAGAAGGAGATAATCACATTCCCTAAAACAAAACTTCTAATTACCATTGCTATGGCATCTGAGAGGTGGTGGCAAAATATCTTCCACATTGAAGCAACCGAAACTCCACCTTAATTCCTACTTCAGTGGCTTGTCATAGGAATGAATGCCCTGGCAATATTAAGGGAACAGGCTGGAGAAATCAAAGAGATTATGCTTCCAGTTGTCTGGCCAGCTCAGGCAAGATTTTTTCAGATAGAAAATTTCAGTGTTGAATGTGGTAACTAAATACTACTGTATTAAACATTTGAAGCCAGACAGGCACTTGTTCATCTGCATTTATAGAGTCCTTCTTAAAGAACTCATGGTGTTCTTTTACTCTCGTGTCCATCAACTCAGGTAAGTATGGTTTGTAGTGGTTTTGGTCTTATTAATTGAAAATTAAAAATATTCTTTTATGAACATTTGAGCAGCAACTACATACCTGCTGTACTAGTAGCAAGGCTTTTTTTTTATTTGCAGAGAAGCAAAGAAAACATCAATAATAACTTGAAATAAATGATCTAGACATCGTAATATACTCCCTTAATTCTGAAACAGCTTAGAACATTGTTTTATAGTTTCTATTTATTTTTGTTGTTGTTTTATGTGTATGAGTGAGTGTATTGCCTGCATGTATGTGAGTGCACCCGTGTCATGCAATGCCACGGAGGTCAGAAGAGGGCTTCAGATTCCCCCAGAACTGGAGTTAAGGACAGTTCGTAGCTGCCAAATGGTGCTGGGAATCCAACCCGGGTCCTCTGCAAGAGCAGTCAGTGCTCTTAACTGAGGGGCTGAGCCATATGTCCAGCCCCTTTTATACTTTCTACTAAAGAATAAAAAAGATATTAACATCTTAAAAAGTGTGAGACTTGTGGCATATATATATATGTATATATTTACCGATGCATACATATATATCGTAAACCACCTATCACACCTTCTCCCTTTAAACCGTAACTGCTACCCCAGCATCTTCCTTGTTCTCCCTACATGTCAGTCCTAAGGCATTTCTGAACTTTCTTACACTTCATAATTTACTCCTCTACTCAAAGGTTCCTTGCTGCCTTCACTATCCCTTTACAGAATCTTGTTAAGTACAAACATAAGAGATATTTCCAAGGAAGCATCAGTAGGATCTAATGACTTATTTGACGTGAAGGAAAGGGAGAAGGTAGCATTTCAACAACTAGAGTCTAGACATTGATTACTGACAGAAACCTCAGTGGGAGGTTTTCATTTACTGTTCCGAGGGTGAGTCTTTTGCTGCAGTTTTCTTATTGACAGGTTTGCTGCCAGCTTGGATTCCAGGACATTTACCTAGGTTTCTCTTGCTTTCCCACAAACACTAGAGAAACTGAAAATGATAAAGCCAAGAGTTTTCTAAGCTATACATTCAAATTTTCATTCGTTTTAGAGTGTGCTTTTATTTTACTGGCCCAAATAGTTTAGATTTTCATTTCTGTAATGCCTCATTCTAAAAGATCTTTTCTATCAGATTTTGGTCATGTACTTGAAATTAGAACTGACATATTTTTGATGGGAAAAATATTTTCCTTGGGAATGTGGGGGTGGAGAGATTGCTCAGTGTTTAGGGAAGGTGTTTATACTTAAACTGTTGCTGGCATGTTCAACTACGTCATGCAGGTTGCATACATCTTGCAATAGCTATGAATGTGACCCAGCAGTAAGCCACAAATTTACTTAAAACATTATGAAGACTGGGAAGAGAGCTCACTTGGTAAAGGGCTTGCCTTGCAAACATGAGGAAATGTGTTCAATCTCCAGAACTCATGTTATAAAAAATTTTTAAAAAGACAAGCAAGGCTGGGTGTGCTTATAATCCCAGCCCTAGGGAGTTAGAGACGGTAGATCCCTGAATCTCACTGGTCAGTCAGCCTAAAACCTATTTGATGGGTTCCAGACAAGAGAGAGACTATGCTGAAAAAAAGGGTAGATGGCACCAAACACACCAGTGCTTGTTCTATGGCCTACACATACACACACACACACACACACACACACACACACACACACAGAGTATGATTAATTTGTAACTCAATTATGTGCTCCTCTACTGTGAACTTGATAGATGGTAATGTATGTAGTGTTTCAGTGTCAAAATGTCGGACACACCTGTTACCTCTAACAAGTGCGCCTTCTAATAATGCCATTTCCTGTCCCTGACTACAATTACTCATAGTCCAGTCACTATGCTGGTGTTGGATACTGTGGCTTGGATGAGTTTCCTTCAAAGGACTATGTGTATAGTCGTAATGCTCTGAAAGAAGCTGTGGGCCTTTAAAAGTTAGGACCTAGTGTGAGATTTTAAGAGATAAAGTCTTTAGAGAGCCATGAAAAGCTTCCCCTTCTCTCGCTCTGTCTTATTCTTACTCTCTCTCTCTCAATGTGTAAATTGCCACCCTCATTAGAGGCCCAAACCAATGGTACTGCCCAATCTCAGACTTAAATCTCCAAAGCCATGAGTTGAAATAAATCACTTTATTTCCCCAGTGGCCTTTGTCTGTCCTTTGTCACAGTTACACAGAGAGTCTATATTATACTTAGGATCTCAAGGCAACTGAGAAAAACCCTTTCCCCAACAAGTTCAATATTTTTAATTTTTTGAAATTTTATTTAATGTGTATGAGTGGATTGCCTGCATGTATATAAATGCACTTGTGTTATACAATGCCCACAGAGATTAGAAGAAGTTGGAGCCCCTGGAACTGGAATTATGGATGGTTGTTAGCCACCATGTGAGTGTTGGGATTTAAACCCGAATCCCCTGCAAGAGTAGTCAGTGCTCTTAACCCACTGAGACATCTCTCCAGCCTTACAAGTTCACATTTTAAAAATGCCAGTATAAATAAATAAATAATAAATAAGTAAATAATAAATAAATAAATATTATCCAATATGCAGGTGTATGCCCAACGAAAAGAGACAATAAGTCATGATAAATTAGCAAATTCTATTTACGGGAGGTCACACAAATGATGAATGACATCACAGTGATGATGGCACTACCTACTTTTAAGCAAGAAATAAGAATTTCCAAGTGAGCATATTACAGATGTGAATGGATGGATGTGTTCACAGAATGTCAATGAAATCAATATGAATCAGACAACAGTACAGACAAATATTCTGTAAATGATTAAAATGTGTAAGCAGGCCAGGCATGCCAGTGCTCACCTGTAATCCCAGCACTTGGGAGGCAGAAGCAGAAGGAACAGGACTTCAAAGTCATCCCCTGCTACTCAGAGGATTTGAGGCCAACCTGAGCTACAAGAAACCTTAAGCCCAATTTTAAAAAATGGATTGACCAAGAGCATTTACATTTACAGAAGGCCTCTAACCTCTCTCATGGTATTATGGATGCCAAGTTTCCATCATCAACCCATCTCTAAACATGTAACTTAAATTAAATATTCCACTCAAAGTTCAGAGGCAGGCCATGATTGACCTCATCTATCAAGGTATTGCAAGTCTCCTTGCTAGGGAGAGACATTAGCTAAGGTCAGTGAATTAGCATGCTCCAATTTCCTACCCAGAGAGGTTTGTTTGAAAGAGTTCCAATCAGTATGAAGCTGTTTCTTTTTTTATCTGATTGGGGTCATTGATTCCAACTCCTTTTCTTGCACAAAGAAGCTCATTGCAGCTGAGCAAAGTCAGTTTTAGATGAAGTTAATAGAACACAAGGGATAATCAAGAGATAATCAGAAAATAAAACATGAAGGAACATCTTAGTGAGATGATCAGTTTAACATTTAGGCACACTTCATGGAGATATTTAGATATAGCACTCTATAGCAACCATTGAAAATTTCCAAGTAGGGATATGATGTTACCAAGTTTATGTTGTTAAGAAGGTTATCCAAGATACCCAAGAGTTTGATAATCTCAAGAAAATTTAAGCCACTTTGTTAAAAATCTACCTCACAAGCCCACATGAAAGGTGATGAGAACTAAAGCAATGGAAATGGACTCAAGTCAGCAACTAGACAAGTAGATGACAAATAGACCTTATAAGATATAGTGATTCTTCACCAAGGACAGAAGGGTCAGGACAGGGTACAGTTACCACTGGGTTTCCATATCTAGATATGTTATCTTTCCAAATATAGGACTGCTGGATATGAAATGAGTTTTCAAAAAGATTTAGTTATGGCAACTTTGAAGGAACTGTAAGAAATACCAATAGAAGTATCAAATAAGCATTAGATATACCCACATAATTTTAGCATAAACATAAATTTTAAAACCATAAGCATAGTCAAAGGAATATGTGGAGTCAGAATAAAAATCAATAAAGAATACAGTTCAGTAAGATGACTAGTGTGTGGTCAGAGGACAAGGCTCCAGTAAAGATATGGAAGAAAGGACAAAGAAAGTAGTAGGAAAGCCAAGAGGATGTTGTATCAGAAACTGAGAAAGGGGCTGGAGAGATGGTTCAGTGATTAGGAGCACTGGCTGCTCCTGAGGACCTGGGTTCAGTTCCCAGGACTCATATGGTGGCTGTCTGTATCTCCAATCCCAGGAGACCTGAAACCCTGTCTGGTCTCCATGGGTATTGCACCCACAGGTAAACTGACACATGTGATACTAGGCAAAATGCTCATACATATAAAATAAAAATAAATAAAAAAAGAAACCCAGGAGGGAAAAAAATTCAAGCAAGAATGAGGAAGATGTAAACACTAATAAAGAAAGAGAGATTCAGGGACAGAGAGCTAGACATTAAGGAAGAAGAGGAGAAGGGAAAGGAAAAAGGAAGAGAGAACTAGAAAGAGG